>NC_137054.1:53182556-53509983 GCF_032717465.1 Coenobita brevimanus
TTACTTTAGTTTTGCTTCTGATATAGCTGTAAAACAGCTTTGGTTGATCACTACTTTTATTTATTATATCCTCCTCAAACTGTTTTTGGGCTTCCCTCCTTATTCTTGTATAGTCGTTTCTTGCCTGTTTGTAATCATTATACGCCCTTTCACTATTGTGTCTTCTATATCTATTCCACAACGAATCTCTTCTTTCTTTTGATTTTTTACATTCTGTATTGAACCATTTCTGTATTTTCTTATCTGCTTCTTTGTGCTGTGGCATGTACTTCTGGACTCCTATTTCATAAAATTCACAAAATTTTTTATATACAGCATTTAAATCTTGTCCTCTAAGCTCATTTTCCCAATCAACTTCTAAGAAATACTTCTTTAGGTCTTGATACTTTCCTTTTTTATAGTTTAGGCTGTTTTTGTAACTATCATTGCGTTTACTATGTCATATGCTATCCTGAAGTTATAATTTAGTACTGCATGATCGCTTTTGCCGAGTGGAGGGTGATATATTAAACTGTCAATATCATTTTCTTGCCTTGTAAATATTAGATCTAGCACTGAAGGTACATCAAGTCCTCTTTTTCTGGTGGTTTCCCTCACATATTGCGTTAAGAAAAACTCTTGTACGAGATCCAGGAGCTTTTGATCCCAACAGCTTTCTTGGCTATTTATATCTAGAGTATTCCAATTTATATTTGTATTGAAGTCCCCAGTTATTATAATTCTTTCCGATTTCTCTTCCATTTTATGTAGCAATGATCTTACACTCTGAATTGTACTCTCTGCCAGGTCCTCATATTCGTCTCTTTCCCATGTGTTTGATCTGGGTGGCATGTACAAATTTGCTACAATTACTTTACCTTCAGATGTGTCGATCTCTACTGCAATCAGTTCTACTTGTGATGGTATATCTAGTTTTGTTTCCTTGACTTTTAGATTTTTCTTAGTTAATATTATAATTCCTCCTCCTTTTTTTAAATATCTGTCTCTTCTCCATATATTGTATTCCTCTAAGTTTAGTATGTCATTTGATATCCTTGGTATTAATTTTGTTTCAGTTAGGCATATTATTTGTGGTTCATTTTCTCTGACATAATCATTCATCTCTAGTAATTTAGATACCATTCCATCCACATTTGAGTACATCAACCTTATCACCTTGTTTATATACTTGTCATGACATGGTTCTACTACCTTCCTCCTTTTTCTTCCATCCTGTTTGTGTACCACTTTCGTACCTGCAATCCTATTACTTTGTAAAAAAATTTCTTCTTCTCGTCTTCTGATCTTCCCTCATTTTTTGTTTTTGCTTCCTCCCTTTTCTCTTTCAGTAATTCCAGTTCCTCTTGTGTTAGGCATCTTTTTATCCATACATTTTTGAACTCCTCTTTTTCCTTAAGATTCTTTGCATTTTTTAGTATCTCTTCCACAGTGTTTACACTCTGGAAAGTCACCTTTAGAGGTCTTGTCTTGCTTTTCTCGTATTTCCCTAACCTTTTGTGTTCCTCTATGTCTTTACTACAGATTTCCTCTGATACTTCTTTCAGTAAGCTCATTACATTTGCCATCTCCTTTTTGTCTCTTGTGATTTTGTTTTTAACTTCATCCTCTTCTATACCAGTGATTACTATTGATTTGTTTATCTCTACTGAATCTCTGACTAACTTTGGATTGTTTTGGATTATTCTTTTCACCTCCTTTTTAATGTTTTTTTTCCTCCACCCTTGTTTCTAAGTCTTTCTTTACTTTCACCATTTCTGCATACGTGGTTTCTACATCATTTTTGTAGCTCTGCACAGCTTCATTTACTTGTGTTATCTTCTCCTCAATATCACTGCTCTGGTCAATAAGACTGCTAACTTGCCTAATTGTCTCTGTGTCATTTTTGAACTCTTCCATAACACTCTCGTGATTGACTACTGTACTTGTGTGTGTGTGTGTGTGTGTGTGTGTGTTGTAAATCTCCTACCTTGGTTTCTGGTATATAGTGTACTATCCCTTTATTAGTTGTTCAGACTACACGTAATTAGAGAGGTGCTTGAAGTACAGAAACCCCCAGCTGGCTGTGAGCAAGAGTGTGGAGGGTACCGGGTGGGGTTATGGAGTCGGAGAGAAAAGTGGTGGGGGGTGTTGGGTGGGAGTGTGGGACTAAGGGGAAGGGAGGAGGAGGGGATAGCTCTCCATCGAGCAGTGTTACAAACACCTTAGTCAACGGAAAAGGAAACAAACTTATTCCAACGTCTGTACCTATTGAGGTCACCAGTTGGGTCATAGATTGTAAAGTGCTCTCTGACGACACTGGGGAGGATCCTCAGGAGGGTGTTGAACATATGCTGGTCCCGGGTGTTGGCATCAGCCTCTGGGTAAGTGGTGGCGACAAGCCGCCTGGTTTGGATGAGGGTATCATCCAGATTGCCGCTGTAGGTGAGGGCGTCTAGCTGGGAGAAGGCGACGACCTTCCCCAGTGAGAGTGTGACGGCTTGCGTCACGATTTACCTGAACTGATCCCATTTCAGCTCTGGGACGATTTTTGCCGTGATACTCGACACAATTTTCCCAAGGTGTGGGAGTGTAATTGCTATTTTTTCTGTCATTTTCAAAACTTATATCCAATATAGGCTTGACTATGAACATACATGCGTGTATGTCGTACTGCTCAGGGTCAAACTTAGGTAAGTGGATGTGCAGTTTGGCAGCCATTTCTGTAACTTTCCCTTTTGTCCCTTGTTGCACTCTGCCGGATCAAGAACCACCGCTAGCCACCAGTGTTATGCAGCGTGTTCTGCACCCAACTTCTTGGGTTCAGATATGATGCGAGTCTTAGGTTCTTTATTCTGGACCGGACAAGAGTTTACGAACAAGGGATAGGGTTCAAACACAGGCTAACCAGATCTACGGGTATATGACCTTACAAACAGAGTACAACTATGCACACACAGGTACATGGATAATCCTATGTAAAATACAAGTACACTATATGACACTACAATATAAAACACACTTACACTATATATCACAGTACAATACACACAGGTGGCCTGAACACAATGTGACACACGACACTATACTTAGTACAATACAAGGCACACTGGGGCATGAACGCAATATAACACACGACACGGTATATCACAAGACAAAAACATGTGGTATGAACGCAATATAACGCAAGACACTGTATATCACAATACAATTCACCTACGTGGTACAAACGCGATATAACACTAAACACTGTATATTACAATACATGGAGCATAGAGTCAGGTCAGGTATGTATTGCACAGGGAGGGAACAACACCCTTGACATCGCAGTGGTAGTTTGGTACACCGAAATATATCGCAATAGTACGTTACATAGACGTGTGTGGATCTCTGGGTGGATATTCCACTGCACTGGGTCACTATATATCACCACTCGTAAGGCCTAGAGGTCGTGATGCACACGTGAGTGGTCGAGGGCACTGCACAGGGGAGTGTGGGTATTACCTATGGGGCAAAAGGTAAGGTCCCAAACCAGGGGGGAAGGGGGACACACAAGGGGATGCATTCAGGGGAATCATGCGGGGGCCTGGTATGAATCGAAGGCACACACAGGGATGTGATACTCTAGGAGAGGGGGAGGGGTACACACACAGGGGCTGAAGCACTGTAACATACGATGTAGGCCAGTTGTCCTTGGGTGCGAGGGGCACACCCAGGGCTACAATGCAGGTGGCGGCCCAGTGTGGGAGGAGGGCCATCCGGGGTGTGTTCTCGGTGCGAGTCTTGTGCAGTGTGATCTGGGTTCGGGTCAAGCTGAAGGGCAGAGTGATGGGCGGCCCCTTTCCTGGTGGGGGCCCTGGGAATGTGGTGGCCCTCTTGGCTGGGGCCAAACAGGGCTAAGAGGCACTCAGCATGGCGCCTGCTCTTGGCTTAGGTGGGAGTCCTAGGGGCGGACCTTGGCTGGTCCGGACCTGGGGCCAGCCGCTGGGCACCCTTCGCTGTCCTGGGGCTGTGGCCTCGCCTGGAGGAGGAGGCCGTCAGGGGTTGGTCGCAGCTGCCTGCCCTGGGGAGTCCAGCAGCTGCTGGGGGTGTTGGAGGCTGCCCTGCAAGGTGCCCGCCATTGTCCGGGGGCTGCAGTCTCGCCTGGAGGAGGGGGCCATCAGGGTAGATCGTGGCTGCTCGCCCTGGGGGAGTCCGTCAGCCGCTAGAGGCGTCAGGGGTTGAGCTGCAGAGACAGGATCCCTGGCCTCAGGATAGTCTCATCCCAGGTTCTCTCTGATGGGGATCCTGTGGGGGAGCAGTTTCCAGTCTCCATGAAGGAGTGGAAGTGGGAGGGGTGTCTTGCTCGGCTACAGGAGGGGCAGGCTGAGCCAGAGACGACACCCTCGTAGGGAGCCTCCAGAGTCGTGGAGGAGGAAAGACCGGTGGCTTGTTCCTCAGCCTAGAGGGTCTGACGGTCCCTGCTGGAACTCCACGCCGGGGGGGAGGAAGGGGGTCCGGAGGACACTTCTGCCTGATAGGTCTGGGGAACACTGCCCAGGCCCTCCCGGGTAGTGGTCAAGGGAGATCTGGTGGATACTCCCTTGGGGTGACAGGTCCAGGGGAAGCTGCCGGGGGACCACTCATCCCGGGGATAACGGGGACAACAGGAGAAATCCTGGTGGGCCTTCTGGCTTCTGCAGCAGGGCTGGTGGAATCTGCCGCCCTCCTGCTGTCAGGGGAGAGTGCATCTGAGGGATGACCAGTGGTCTCTTCCCTTGTGGCAGATCCGATGGATAATACCATGGGGCCCACCACCCTCCTGGGGAGCATAGGCGATGGTCGTTGAGGTGATGGTCCGAGACGCCTGCTCCCAGAGGTGGCAGAAGGAGGAGATCTGGTGGACACTCCTCTTACAGTAGATCCGGTGGATGCTACTGTGCCGCTGCCCCCCTGGGGTCAAGTAGGACTGTGAGCGCTGGCTGCGGCTCTCCCTCTCGTGAAGGCAGGTCCGGTGGACTCTGCATCTGAGGGCCTACTTGGGACTTTCCTAAGGCAAGTCCCACCCCGATTCTGGTGTGTGCTGTCTCTCTCAGAGGATAACGCACTTGATCTGAGTACTTCCTGGTGGTCCGGCTGCGTGGAAGAGGGGCGTTGGGTCACGGGGGATATATGTCACTGTGGTGCGGAATGCAGGTGTATCTCACCATTGTCCCCTTTTGAGGTGGGAGTTACCTCCCTATGTCCTCTTGGGGTGGTGGTGTCGTGCTCACTCTGCTGGTGGGTATTTCAAAATTCCTTCATATTAAGGCACATATTATTTCACACATAGCAAAAAAATTACAGTATATGTACTAAAAATACGGACACTACTTGAAATATCGACCGTGGCAACTGAGCACCACCGGGACAGTTTGACACCCCTCCCAGGTTACCACGGAGGGGCTCTGAAGGCATGCGCGAGGTCAAGGCAATATAGACGTATGTCCCCAACTACCTTGCGCCCCTATTCCCCAGAACAGAGCCAGTGGGAGTGCCGCAGTCTGAGCGCATTACCCTCCAACTGAACTAGCTCCTCAACAGGTTTGGGGTGGGGCTGATAAAACAGTCCCAAGCAGCACCCATGTGACAGCCTCTAGCCACACAAGCAAGGAGACAGCCTCTAGCTGCTCCCAAATAGTGATGGCCCCCAGACGCACACCAAACATGACGGCCTCCAGCTGCACATCAAACGTGAAGGCCTCCAGCTGCGCATCAAACGTGATGGCCTACAGCTGCATACCATAACGTGATGGCCTCCAGCTGCATGACTATAAAGATGGCCTCCAGCCACTCAGGTGCTGCTTGACCCCTCCCTCTCCTGCAGAAACCAGTGACGGCATCCAGTCACATCTGGGGAGAGTTAGGTACGTCCCCTCTCCTTCTACAGCTGCCTATGGGAGTATGACATTAATGACGGCCTCTTCCCGCACCTCGACTGCACATCACTCCCCTTGCAGGACACAGGTGACGGCCTCCAGCCACACCCGTGCTCAGGTGACGGCCTCTACCCACACCTTGCTCACGGTCCTGCTCGGAAGTCGGGCCTCGGGGACGGCCTTCAGCCGCACCGACAAGGAAGGGACGGCCTCTAGCTGCCCTCCCCTAGTTGCCTACGGGATCTCGGCGACAGCCTCCAGCCGCGCCAGGGAGAGGCATCACCACCAAAGCCTCTCACCCCCTGTGACTTCCCCAGTGAAGGATGACCCTCGCTCGGCTTGACCTTCCTGTAGCCGAGCGGGATGTCCCTCCTCCCCTCTCCACCAAGGCAGCCCCCAAGAGGAACCTCCCTGCCTGGAGGAAGTGTGGCGAGGTCCAGTGCTGTCCCTGGGAGTGTGTGCCTTCCAGCCAGCGCCTGTGGGGGACGATCACCTGACAGATTCCTGCCGGAAGCGATGCTGCAGTCTGACACTGACGGCAGCGCAACAGAAGGGAGACCACAGATACTGGACTCCCCGAGGTGTCCCTACAACCCCAGGGTACACCCTCTCCAGCCCCAGGCAACGGCAACCTTCTCCCCAGAGTAGGCACAGATAAGCGCTTGCTTGCGCTGTTTGGTCCGAGCCCAAAGGACCAGACCACCCCGCCAGGCCCCACGAGTAGAGGGCCTCCCACCACGCCTGACCACAGCTCCCAGCAGACGACGTCACCTTTGAGGGTCGTCCCGTGGCCATTGAGAGAAGGGAGACCAGACGGGATCCCTCCAACACCTGGCTAACACCTGGAGATCACCTGGCCCCTGCAGCCTAGCTGGAGTCTCCCGGCCTGCCTAGTGTAATAGTGACTGCCCAGACCTATAGTGACTGTAATGCTCGTGATACATATATGTACGGTGTCGAATTAGTGCCCTAGAGACTATGTAGCATGCCTACGTGTCTGTGTTTGTGCTTGTACCACTCTGTGATGTATCGTGAGACACTTATATTCAGACTGATGTCAGAGCCCAAGTAACAAACTGTGTGAGAACTAATACTCTTCATTGTGCAGTGTCCGTCCAGCTTCCTTCTGACTGGCTAGTATCCTGTGTGATACCCACCAACCAGTCGGGACCCTCTCGTTTATCCAGCACAGTTGATAGTAAATAGTGTGTTGTGCATAACCCCTATCCATAGTGTACGAAGGTTGTAATTTGGATAATATACGTGTAAGGTTGTTGCCCAGGGTTTTTATGTCCTGCTCTTCTCGTTGTGTATTCTAGCTCTGGTCTCGGAAGAGGACCCCAGCATATCGCAGGTGTTTCTAGGACGAGAAGTCGCCCTTAAAACATCTAGCATAACACTACTAACATAAAATCATCTTTCCGCCTTTCAGTGTAGAAAACTACAAGGGAAATGTAAAGAACAGTAATAGAGAAAAGCGACTAGTAGGCCTAGTAGGAAAACTAGATAATGCCCCTGTCATTCATATTTACCAAACAATTATAGTACACAATAACATGATAATTTAAGTCACTTCATCAATGACAAAAACACTGATAGGTAACTTCCTTGGAGATCTAGAAAGAAGTTGAGCCACAATCACAGTAGTCACAGCAGCCAACAAGAACCAGGGAGCTTTGAGAGAAGAGAATCAGAAAACGTATTACTATTGCCAACATCCAGTACTGTATATTCACACTTCAGTGCTCGATATTAACAAGACATACTAAACCTTCACACTACCAAAATATCACGTATGTGTGCACAAATTTTTTTGTAGATAATTTCCAAGCCTTAAGAAGAGTTAACAGTTTGAACAGGCAGTTCATATCCAAAGAGTTTCTAATTAGACACTTCACCAAATCCTGTTTCAGAAATCTGCCACTAGGGTCGCTTCCTTCGTCCAGCTCTGATGCGGGGTAGGCATTGTAAAAGTAGCCATTGTTTAATTTCTTTTTAATTTTGACACAAAGTAAAACACACCAAAACATATTTTACTCATCAAATTACTCAGATGGCAGGACATGCTACAAAGAAATTACAATATGGGAGCCTTTTGATTATATATAATGTATTGTAAGTGTCATTTTGTAAACTCAGCTCTCGTCAGTTTACACATCTGTGTAAGCATAACTGAAATACCCGCGCAGTGGGGTGAACCCGACACCACCAACCCAAGAGGAGAGCATGAGGGGTGACACCCACCCCACAAGGGGACGATGGAGGGGCTGGCTTACCTGGCTCACCGTCCAGGCTAAAGCAACATATCTCTCCCATGACCCGGCGCCCCTCTTCCCCACAGCCAGACCACCCAGCAGTGTACAGGAAAAGTACGCCACTCTTCAGCAGTGGGAATGCTCACCAGAATCAGGGTGGGACTTGCAGTGGCAAAGTTCCAAGCACAACCTTGGTTGCCGAGTCCCATGGATCGACCTCCTATTTAATAGAGGACTCAGGAGCCTCAAGGGTTGCAATTCCCCTCCGACAGGAGGGCACGCTCCGTCAGAGCTGTGGTAAAAGCCGAGAGAGTTCGTCCAACCTCTTCCTCCCCCCGTCCCTGGGATAAAACCTTCCCCATCAGAAGGAGGGCACGCTCCGTCAGAGCTGTGGTAAAAGCCGAGAGAGTTCGTCTGACCTCTTCCTCCCATCGTCTCCGGGACAGGAATCCCGACCCCTGTGGAAGGAGGGCATGCTCCATCAGAGCTGTGCAAAAGCCGAGAGAGTTCATTCAACGTCTTCCTCTCACCGTCACTGGGGCAGGAGTCCCAGGCCCTATGGCTGGAGTGCAGACTCTTCTGGATCCGTGGCTATGGCCGGGAGAGCCCAGCGAGCACTATCTCTCAGCCACCCAAGTCGACGGTGTCCCGGAGAGTCTCCTCTGACTCCTCCCGCACTTCTGCCTTCCCTAGGAGCACAGGCAGTGCCCAACGGGGCTGCGTGATGGAGGGAAAGTCCCCTGGACCTCCCCTGCATACCCCAGACCGGAGTTTTGGCAGGGCCGTGCGGGTCCGCCAAGCAGGAGGCTCGGCCCTCGGTCACCCTCCCTCCGCTAGTCCCCAGGCTTCTGTAGAGGGGAACGCCCCTAGCGCTGTGCACCACCTCTGCAGCGGAGCAAGACGCCCCTCTCCCCACCTCTCTACCCAAGAAGGTGGGATTTGCTCCCCTACAGGCTTCTCGCCTGAGACCAGACTGGGCGAGATGTTCCCGAGGCCAGGTGTCTGGTTCTTGCAGCCTCACCTTCCCTAGGTGCTGTCGGGCTCCGCCAGGATGAGAGGCCACAGTCCAGTCCTGACGGCCTCCTCCTCCAGCCGAGACTGCAGTTCCCTGAGTCAGTGGGCCTCCCCAGACGCTCCCTGTGGCGGTCGGCCCTCCCCCGGTGCAGGTGGCTGCAGTTCCTCCCTGATGGCTGCCCCTGCCAGACGAGACGACAGCCCAGTAAGGACATTGCCCTCCTCCTGGCTGACCCTAGACCCGGGCCTCCCCAGGTCCTATCCCAGGACCCCGACGACGACTAAGGGCTGGCGCCGAGCAGCGTGCCTTCTGGCCCTAGTCGGCCCTAGCCTGGACAGCCCTGCCTCCAGCTGGGCCATCGCGGCTAGGGAGCTGCCTAACACACCACCCACCCACTCTTCCCGGACTAGTGGCAGCTACACGGACTACGATCCTCTACACAACTCACTGGATGGCCCACTTCCCAAGCCTGGCCGCCATCTGGAGCTCCCGGCGTAGGCCCCTTGGCCCCGTGGACCGTGTCCTCCCCTCTGCACGAATTGTGAGTACCAGACACTGTGATTATATGCTTCCCCAGTGCTATTGGACCCCTCCCCCAATGAACTAACCCCTTTGATCCCTCCCCGCACTCGCGATGTGTCTCCCCAGTGTTGTATAACCCTGCCCAGTGCTCCATCTCCCCCCGTATATCTTCCCCCTCTTGGCAGCCACGGTATTACCTCCCCTCGTGTGTCATAGTGAACTCTACCTGTGATCTTGCACGCGGAGTGTTCGACATCCCTCCACCAGGGTCGGTTCCGCGATAGTGACAACCCTCCCCACAGTGTAGCCCCCTCCCCACCGGGCAGTATACATCAGTGTGATCCTTCCCCCAGTGTGTTCTCCCTCCCCCTCCCCCAGGCCCCCAGCCCCCGTCCCCCACGCTAATAAACCCACCCTAGACTCAGTAATCCCCCTCCCCCCCCTCTCTCCCCTTCCCATCAAGTGTGAGACATCATACACTCTCATCCCATGTGACACGTACGTTGTCTAAGGTTAGCTAGGGCCTCGTCTATGTTACGGATAAATATTGTATTAGCTAGAGCCTCGTCTGTGTCACGCGAATCCCCAGGTTTAAGGACTTGAATATAATATGCCGTCATCTATGTGACGCGCCTGATGGAATGGATATACTGTATTATACTGTCTGTATATGGGAATACGATATACCTGACATATTGTGGTAATATTGTCTGTGACACTGTGTGGATACCCTTAATTCAGGAAGGTGAAATCCTGTGTATAAGCCGACTTGCTGAACTAGGTGGAAAGTGATTGTTGTATATGCATTTCTAAGTCACTGTAAGTTCCTTAGTTTTGCTCATAGAACGGTGTGTGTTTGTCTTTCTCCTGTATATAAGTGTGCCTTTGACCAGTGGTGTTTGTGTTTTTCCTTCCTTGCTGGTACCGACCAGGTCGGGGATAAAGAACCCAAGGTTGATGCGTCTGCACCTGAAGTTGGGGGGCAGCACACACTGCATAACAATAACATAGAGACAAGACCTAGGCAATTTTACTGGAACCATCTATAAAGCAAGATAACAGTGATTAAAATAATTGTCATTCATTAGTATCCACTAAAGAAAATAGATATGACGCCGCAGATTTGGCAGCACCTTTCGATATGCTGCCCTGCCTGACATATAACTTTTCATGACAATACGGACTAGTTGGACGTCTTGATCATCTCAGTAACCAAAGTCTAACAAAAAATAATTCTTTTAAATGTTTCCCTGGCTCCATTGCATAGCTTAGTAAGTTTATACTTCAACTCCTCGTACTCTGCTGTGGGTATAATGTCGTACCGCACTGCTGTTTGGAATAATATGGCTGATTCACCAACTAAGCAATCGTTAAGTACATTATTTTCAGTGCAACAGCTTACTTCTTTAAAACATGCTAAAACGCACACATCAGAAGTCCTGAAGGTAATCTCCTTTTACTAACTGCACACGATTTATTCAGATAAATGTAAATAGACAGCACACTATTTTAGTCCCTAAACTAAGATTCTCAGAACGCCTGGTTATTCTTTCTTTACAGATATATATATATATATATATATATATATATATATATATATATATATATATATATATATATATATATCTAGATATAGCCAGACGCCTCAATCCCGTTTTGGGTGGCCACAAACAAATCGCCTCCACGTCGTCCTGTCCCCCGCCATTTCACTGCCCTGCTCCCAACTCACACCCCCCGCTCTCATATACCTCTCCACCCCATTCCCTCCATCTCATCCTCGGCCTCCCCCTCCCTCTTCCTCCCTCCACCTCACTCATATACACTCTCATCGTCAGTCTTTCACCCTCCATCCTCTCCACATGGTCAAACCACCTCAGTGTGTTCCTCATAACACTTCCTATCACATCCACATCCACACCACAACGCTCCTTTATATTCTCATTCGTCAGCCTGTCGCTCCATGTGACTCCACAGGCTCCTCTTAAATAACTCATTTCCACTCCTCTCACTCTTGACTTGTGTCCTTTCAACAACGTCCAAGCTTCACTTCCAAACGTTAGAGTTGGTATCACAATACTTTCATGTAGTAACTTTTTCACTTCCATGCTCACTTCCCTGTTTCTTATCACTGCTTTCAAAGAACCAGCAACCTTTCTTCCCTGCTGTACCCTTTCAAGCATTTCACCCTCCAAACCTCCATCCTTACTCATCACACTACCCAAGTACTTAAACGTACTCACATTTTCCAATTCCTCACCATCCAACCTCGCTGTACATTCACTGACTTCACCTCTCTCAAAGACCATCACTTTACTCTTCCCTACATTCACCTTTAGATTCCGTGTCTTGCACAGTCTCCCAAACTCATCCACCAAGCCTTGCAGCTCCCCTTTGTCTTCACTCGACAACACAGTATCATCTGCAAACAACAGTACAGGGAGTTTCCAAACACTATCCTCTCTCACCAGGGCCACTCCAAGATCCACTATCCTACCTTGTACCTCTTTTATTACCCCATCCATGAACAGATTGAACAACCATGGAGACATGACACATCCCTGTTTCAACCCAACCTCGAAAGAGAAAAATTCACTTAGTTCACCATCCACACGCACTGCAGCCTTAGCACCATCATACATACTCTTCACAGCATTCAACAACTTTCCATCTACTCCATATATTCTTAATACTTTCCACAATCCTCGTCTATCCACCCTGTCATATGCTTTCTCCAAATCCATGAAAGCCACATACAACTTCTTTGCCTTCTCTAGAAACTTTTCCACTAAAGATCTAAGAATGAATATCTGATCTACACAACCTCTTCCCTTCCTAAAGCCTCCCTGTTCTTCTCCAAGTAATTCCTCTGTTCTTTCTCTAACTCTGTCAATAAGTATCCTACCATACACTTTTCCTATTATACTAAGAAGACAAATGCCCCTATGATTACCACACACTTCTTTTTCCCCATTTCCTTTGTATAAGGGAATAATTATACCTGACTTCCAATCCTCCGGGACTCTACCTTCCTCCCAGGCCAATCTGCACATCTTCCACATCCATTCTACTACTATCTCTCCCCCATGCTTCAGCATTTCACCACACACTCCATCAATTCCTGGGGCTTTCCCCATTTTGACTTTCTTCATTGCTTCCACAACTTCTATCCTACTGATTTCTTCCTGTCTTCTCACCTCCCTCCTTCTCCCAGCCATTCCCCAGCCACTATATATATATATATATATATATATATATATATATATATATATATATATGCGCTTGACTGAATAGGAAAAAAATCCCTACAAATAGCACTATTATTGTTATGCAGCGTATTCCGAGTCCTTACTTCTCGGGCTCAGGTATGGTGCGACCTTGGGTTCTTTGTTCTCCACCGGGTCAGTCACAGGCAAGGAAGGAACGTCCAAACACATTAGGTCAAAGGCACACTTATATATTAATAATAGACAACTACACACACAATCTGTGATCAAAACTATGTGACATAAAATAACAAGACAATCTCGGAAGGTTAGCTCTTACAATAAATATTTCCACCTTGCTCAGCGATTTTGACTAATACACAGTACTCTACCTTTCCTTACACAGGGCAATTCCCACACAGTGATATACATATGGTCCACACGTACACCAGATGTGCTCTGTCTCAGGCATATGGCAAATACAGTCACGTGTGTCTTAGTATATCCAAACGCGTGACATAGATGGCAGTATATACTCAGGTCCTTATATATGTACACGCGTAACATGAACGGCCTCCAAGGCTAGTTATGTGCATCCACGTGACACAGACGATACCCTAGCTATCCTTATGCTAAGTGTGCGTGACATAGGATGAGAGAATATAGCACTTACTATCTATTCGCATGACGGGGGCTGGGGTGGGGGAGAGAGAGAGAATACTGTGGTGACACAGACTTCCTTACAGGGCTAATTACTGGGAGTATACCTTATATGCCACCTTCGATTTACCTTGACATGAATAGGTCCGGGGGAGGAAGGGGGGGAAGTGACACTGGTGCTGTCTGTTGAGTATAACACTGGGGGGGGGGGATAGTCACACTTGGGGGCAACCCATGGCCTGGCACCACGCACTCCTCATGAGAGTTCCTCTGTGTGGAGTCCACTGTTCCACACAGGGAGGGTAACATTGGGAGGGGGGAACACTGGGAGCACTGGGGAAAGGGGGGGGCTGGTGCACTTGGGTAGAGGCTTACGCACACTAGGGGACAAATAACCTCAGAGTCTTACTCATGCGGCAGGTGGAGAGGGGTGCACAAGTCACGGGAGGCAGGAGGTCCTTACGCTGGGAACCGCAGATGGCGTCCGGGCATTGGGGGCAAACCGTCTGGGGTGTAGTCCAGGGGTAGGTCACTTGTCGGGTAGCCACGAGTCCCGTAGGAGTTGGTGGGTGGCGTGGTGGGTGGCCCTCTTTCCATAGAGGCCCTAGGTGATGGAGGGCTCTCGGGACTAGGGCCGAATAGGGCCAGGAGGCGCACCGCGCAGTGCTGGCCCTTAGTCATATTCAGGGTCCTGGGGCAGACATGGGGAGGCCCGGGCCGAGGGTTGGCTGTGGAGAGGGCGGCGCCCTGACTGGGCTGCGGTCTCGTTCGGCAGGGGCGGCCGTCAGGAGAGGACTGCGGCTGCCTGCACCGGGGAAGGTCTGGCGGCTGCAGCAGGAATCACGGGTGGCCCACTGACTCCAGGGGCTGCAGCCTCGCCTGCGGGAGGAGGCCGTTAGTGGTGGACAGCGGCCTCTCGCTCCGGTGGAGTCCGACAGCACCTGAGGGTGGGGAAGAAGGGGCTGCAGTGACAGGACACCTGGCCTCAGGGCTGTTTTGCCTGGACTGGTCTCTCGTGGGGTACCTGCGGGGGAGCAGATTCCACCCTCTCGGGAAAAGAGGCAGGGAGAGGGATGCCTTACTCTGCCACAGGAGGGACGGGCTGAGCACGAGGCACTACCCTCGGTAGGAGCTCCGGTAATTATGGAGAAAGAGCAGCCAGAAGCCTGCTCCCCGGCTTGGCGGGCCTGACAAACCTTACTGAAACTCTGGTCCGGGGCGCGAGTGGGAGGCCTGAGGGACACTCCTTCAGCCAGGCAGCCCCGTTGGGCACTGTCTGAGCTCCTACACGGGACAGGGGCAGAGGAGGAGTCTGAGGGGACTCCTCCAGGTACTGCTGAACTTGGCAACAGTGGGAAGGAGAGGCCCGGTGGGCACTCCTGGTGGCAACATCCGCAGCTCCGGTGGAGTCTGCTCTTCTGCTGTCGGGACTGGGATGCCTGTCCTGAGGAAGTCAGGGGAGGAGGCCCAGTGGGCACTCCTGGACAAAGCCGCAGCTCTGGTGGAGTCTGTCCTCCATCTGTCGGGGTTGGGGCAGCCTTGAGGGACGGCCGGTGGCCTGTCCCGAGTGGTATATCCGGTGGAGTCTACCCCTAGGCCTGCCTCCCTCCTGGGGAGTACTGGCAAAGGTTGTCCATAGGACGTGCCAACGTCCCGGCTCCCAAAGGTGGGTGGCAGAAGATGGAGAACCAGTGGTCACTCCACCCACAGTAGACCAGGAGGGCGCTACTGTGCCAATGCTCCCCTGGGGTGTAGCAAGTCTCGAGGCTCCTCCTGAGTTCTCTCCTTTTATGGAGGCCGATCCGGTGGATACAGCATTCGAGGGCTTGCTTGGGACCTTGCTTCTGCAAGTCCCACCCTGCTTCTGGTGAGAGCCTCCTATGTCGGAGTGTAGTGCACTCAGACTGCGTACTGCCTGGTGGTCTGGCTGTGAGGAAGAAGGGTGTCGGATCATGGGGGAGATTTGTCATTTACGCTTGGAAGCCTCGGCAGGCGAAAAAAAACCTCCCCGTCATCTCCTTGTGGGTTGGGGGTCACCTCCCTGTACCCTCCTCCTAGGGTGGTGGTGTCTGGCTCGCTCCACTGAGCAGGTATTTCACCACCGTCGTGCGTGTGGAAATCAATTCCCTGTGACTGGAGTTGGTAAAAGTCAACGGTAGGGGTCCAGCGCGAGGACGTGAGGTGGCATAGGAGGGTTGTCCAGTGGTGTGTTTGCTGGTTGGGCTGCTGATGTGAGTAGACCACGGTGAGGGTGGATGATAGATGTGTGTGCCGCAGCAGATGGAGGAAGTGGGCGGTGCCCTTGAGGCGGCGCTTGTGTCCTAGGGTTGAGGTCCACAAAATGTGTTTGATTCTCATCTCAGGTGGTGAAGGTGGAGGGGCGCGAAGGATGGTGTCTCGCTGTGGACTGGAGAGAGGTGAGGCTGCCTTGCTTTTAAGAGGCTACCTCTGATTAAGCAGCTTAGTGGGGTGGACGATTGGGATGTCCCAGGGGGCATTGTGGATTTTGAGGGTGAGGGGAGCGGTGTTAGGAGGTGGGGTGGAGGGTGGAAAGGGTGTGTGGGTGTATCTGGGTGGGGGCAGGATAGGCAGCTTGGTCTAGCCCGAGTGGCAGTTAGTACTGGCGTGGGAGGTGAGGGATGTGTAGTGGGCATGCTGGCTGGGGGTGCTGTGATACGGGGGGACGGCGATGGTGATGGGCGTGAGGGTGTGGATCAGGCAGGTGGTGGGGAAGCGGTGGCATCGGGTGTGGGAGGTGACGTGGCTGGGGCCGGTGAGCTGGTGGAGTGGGCAGCTGCTGGGTGGGTTGGTGGAGTAGGGGCTGTTGGTGGTGGTGAGGGGGTGGAGGTGGGGGACAAGGTGTCGGGGTGAGTAATGAGAGCGGGGGATGAGGTGGAGTGAGGTGGCGGTGATGGGCGTGAGGGCATCAGGCAGTCGCTTGGTGTCAGGTTTGGTAGTGGCGGCGTGGTGGGGGAGGACCGTGCGTGAGGTGGGGTCACTGGAGACAGCATGCTGGTGGAGTGGGCGGTTTGTGGGTGGGTGGTTGGGGTTGTTATTTGGGGTGGTGGTGGAGGAGTGGTGGGGGAGGATGGGGAAATGGGGTGGCCCCTGGAGCTGAATGATGGGGTGTAGTGAGGAGTGGGTGAAGGTGATGTGTGTGGGCGTTGGTTGGGCATGTGGTGTTGGTGTGGTGGTGGCCGAGGATGGGGAGCTGGTCTGGGGTGTGGTGTAGGGTGTGGGTGTGGAATATGGAGTGTGTGAAGGTGTGGGTGCAAGGTGGCCTGTCGTTGGGGTGGTGGGGGTGAGGGTGGGTGTAGGTGGGGTGGAGTGCTGGTTCTGGGGTGAGTGGGGGGTCTGTGGTGAGGGCGTGGAGTTGGTGAAGGGTGTGGTGGGGGGTGTCATTGTGGAGGTGGAAGTGAGCGAGGGTGATGAGTGTATTGGGGTGAGATAGCAGGTGTTTGGGTCGCTTGTGTGGCTGGTGGGGGCAGGTGGTGGTGCAACGTGCTTGATGGGTGTGGCACGGTTGAGAGGTGGTGGGTGGGGGGCAATGGTGATTGCGGAATGTGTTGGAGGTGTTGTGGTAATGAATGGAGGAGATTGTGTGATGACTTTGGGTAGCTGTTTTTCTGCGGGCAGCTATCAGTTGCTCCCGTATGTCGTGAATGGGGCACCGGTGAGTGCACACCGAGAACTCCCATGGGTCCACGGAGATCAGGATGGTATTTTCCTTGGGAGAGGGGTGCCTTTTGGTGGGGGGCAGCCTGGGTGCACTTGGTGGTGTTGGTGGGACATTGCGGGGGGGGGGGCGTCTGTGCCTTTGAGGGCTGTGCCCCATTGGTCGGGATTGATTTTGCTGCGCCAATGTGTTGTGGGGTGGTGTGAACAGCTAAGAGGCACCTGACAACTTGAATATCCTTGTCGAGGTCTCCCACTGGATCAAAGATCGTGAAATGATCTCTGATGGTTATGGGGAGGATCCTGAGTAGGGTATGGAAGTTGAGTTGGTCTGGGGTATTTGGATCCGCCCCCGGGTAGGCGGTGGTGACAAGACGTCGGGTTTGGATGAGGGTGTTGTCTAAATTCTCATTATATGTCAGTGCATCCACTTGGAAGAAAGCGACGACTTTCCCTAGTGAGGGTGTGACAGCCTGTGTCACAGTTTGTGAAATTGGTCCCATTTCAGCTCCGCGACTATTCTCGTGGCTATACTCGAAACAATTTTTCCAAGGTGAGGGAGTGTAATGGCTATCTTCTCGCGGTCATTTTCAAAGCTTATATCTAGTATAGCTTTGATCATGGACATGTCGGTGTGTATGTCGTAGAGGTCGGAATCGAACTTGGGGAGTTGCACATGTGGCCTGGCAGCCATGTTTGCGATTATCTCTTTCTTTGTTGTTCTACTGCCGGATCAAGAACAACCGCTAGCAACCAGTGTTATGCAGCATAGTCTGAGTCCCGACTTCTCGAGCTCAGGTACGGTGTGACCTTGGGTTCTTTGTTCTTGACCGGGTCAGTCACAGGCAAGGAAGGAAAGCCCAAACACGAGTGGTCAAAGGCACACTTATATATTAACAATAGACAAGTACACACACAATCCATGATCAAAATTATTTGACATAATATAACAAAAACAATCTCATAAGGCTAGCTCTTACTGTTATGCGGGGAGTTTTTAGTCCGACCTCTCGTCCTAAAAACGCCCGCGACTGAGTGGGGTCCTCTTTCCGGACTGGAAATAAAGCACCCACAAAGGAACAGGGCATAAAAACTCGGCAGTACACTTTAACACATCTATTGTCTTAGTTCTAAACACCTTACAATATAGGAACAGAGAGACACTGGACATGGTTTAGACAGGATAACAGAGTTGACTTCCCCATACAAACGTACACACATACATCAAGGGCAGAACATGGTGATATTCAGACATACACAGATTGTGAGTCACTAATACACAACACCAGTATTACAGTTTGGGCATAATGGTCATTTAATAATCTGGACCGGATGCACTAGGGGTGGAAAGGACAAAGGGTCAGGTTGGTGAATGTTACTATAATTTGTCAGGGTGCGAGTCGCAACACTCGGGATTGTCACTTAGCCGCGGCGACATTATTTCACTGGTTTCTGTCTATTCTCGCCACGCCACTAGTATAGACCCAATGTTTCTAATCGTCTTTATGCCCATACTTATTAATTCTTATTTTCTGTCTGGACATTCATATAACTTTAGGTCATTTATATTATTATTGTCTTCACTGTTTCACTGTCACTGTTCACTCCCATCTCTGTGGTTAAGACATAAGATAGGCGTCGAGGTCACCACTATGCCCTTGGTTCCTGGACTAAGCAGAGGTGGCGCCTGGGCATGGGAGGGACCCCTACTGGGGAGCCCTCCTGCAGGAGGCAGTGAACCACCCACAGGGGCGTTGTTGCCCAGGTCTTCTTCGTCAGGGGGGTGCAGGGAGGCTCTCCCGTCTGGGGGCCTCGACCTGATAGGTGGCCCTCGTGCTGGGGCCTTGTCGGTGGGGTGCAGGGAGGCCCTCCGGTCTGGGGGCCTCGACCTGATGGGTGGCCTTCGGGGCTGGGGCCAAACAACTTCAGGAGACGGGCCTGCTGCCTCTTACTCCGGGCAGAGGGCCGTGGGGGAGTGGGGCCCAGGCGGCCCTGCTCTGGGGCCTGCTGGCCGGACCAGGGAGCTCGGGTGCTGCGGTCACCTACAGGGCGGGGCGCTGTCAGGAGTGGACTGTGGCACCTCCTCTGTCGGGCGTCCATCGGGCCGGGACCGTCCAGGGGTAGGCTGCAGGACCGGGACAGGACCACACCACCGCTCTTGAAACGGCAGCACCTCCGGGGAACCACATCTGGAGGGAGAGAGAAAAGGGCGTCCCAAGCAGCCGAGAGGGGGAGAGCCGGCCGCACAAGGGACCTTCTTCTCTGGGAGAACCCCAGGAATCATGGATGAAGGGCGTACAATGGCTGCTCCTTCCCGCACACGTACAGTGGCCGTTGTGGTGGTTCCGCAATTCCTAAGGGCAACAGCTGAAGGGCGTACAGTAGCCACTCCTTCCCCCACACGTACAGTGGCCGTTGTGGCGGCGCTGCTCCCGAAGGAGGAAGAGGCAGATGAGGGGCGTACAGTGGCCGCTCCCTCCCCGGCACGTACAGTGGCCATTACCGTGGCTCTGCCTGCCCAGTGGGAAGTAACTGAAGGGCGTACAGTGGCTGTTACCGCGGTGGTACTCCCATAGGAGGAGAAGGAAGTGGATGAGGGGCGTACAGTGGCCGTTCCCACCCTGACACGTACAGTGGCCGTTATCGCGGCTCCACTTCTCCTTCCTTTGCCAGTCAGAGCGCGCTCAATAGCTAACGCTCTGAGGCCGCCTCCAGATGTGGCTATAGATGGAGTACAGTGGCTGCTCCTTCCCCCACATGTACAGTGGCCATTGTGGCAGCGCTACAGGGGGGAACAACTGAGGAGCGTACAGTGACCACTCCCTCCCCGACACGTACAGTGGCCGTTACCACGGTGTTGTTTTGGACTGAATCTGGAGCAGTCCCACCCTAAACCTGGTGAAGGCTGCTCTGCTTGCAGGGTCGTCTCTTCTTCCTGCGTGGTTGTTGTTGGGTCGGTTGAGCGGAAGAGGGACTTAAGGTAGGGGCGCCCCGGCGCCCTTCTCATTCTGGGTCAGTCCCACACTGACCTTGCCCTCTGTGGTGTCCTCCTGGGGTGGTGGTGGGGCTGCGGCTCAGCAGCGGGGTGGGGGGTGTTCAGCAAGTTTGACCAATACACAGTACTCTACCATTCCTTACACAGAGCAATTCCCACACAGTGATATACATATGGTCCACACGATACACCAAATGTGCTCTGTCTCAGGTATATGGCAAATACAGTCAAGTGTATCTTAGTATACTCAAACACGTGACATAGACGGCAGTATATACTCAGGTCCTTATATACACGCATAACATGAACGGCCTCCTATGCTATGGTCCGTCTATTTTATGAAGAGCATTTGGGCGTTGTCCCTCTTGGGGAGTCCCCGTCCCACAGTGTTGCCATACTTTGTACTGGGCAACGTAATCGGATTAGAAACAAGGCGTAAATGACAACTCTCCCTTCCAGCACACCACTCTCTCTCCTCTGTGTGTCTGTCTGTCTGTCTGTCTGTCTCTCTCTGCATATAGAAAATGCATTTTTTGTAGATTTATTTCAATAAAAAGTCTATACGGTTTTATGATTTATTAGAATTTGAGGAAAAGCCTCCTGACTGACTGACTCTCTCTCTCTCTCTAACAATATTTTTTTATTATGACTGTGATTTTCTCCTTAAAGTATGATGTTTTATTTGTGGTTTATAATTTCGATTTATTTTTCACACCACTCTGAGGTTGAGGAAAAGCATCCTGATCGTCTTGTTGCGCTCCTATTCAATTTCAACCACATTCTCTCCCTCCCTCCCTCCGTCTTGCCTATTTTCTCCCTTATCTCCGGCCTCTCTAAACTCCCTCCCTCGCTGTCCGCGTATCCCCCTTATCTCCATTCCCTTTCCCTTCTCTCTCTCTCTCTCTCTCTCTCTCTCTCTCTGTTACTGTCTGTCTGTCAACATTATGTTTTTCTTATGAATGTGACACTTTCCATAAAGTATGATGTTTTATTTGTTCTCTATAATTTCGACTTTTTTTTCCACACCATCTTTGAGGTAAAAGTCAAGGTGCGTTTTTTTTTTCTATAGAGGTTTTCCCCAGGAGGCCTAATCAACAGCTTTTGATGGAACTATTATAGGTCCTCTGTTTGCCTTCTCTTCTAAAAAATACTTATTTACGTTGTAAATAAGATCTTTTTCTCTAGTGCGGAGCACACGAGAGCGAGCAGCAGGAGTAAGAGCATCCATCTCAGGTGGCGGCCAGAGTGGAAATGACCTGGATTAACACGGTCACTCTACTCTTACAAGCGTGGCACCGTTGGAAAGCAACGTTGCCAAGTGTTGTGGTATTTATAAAAAGTCATTGTTATTATTAGAAAAAAAGAGACATTTATAACACTTTATGGCCTTATTAGAGACTCAAATACATATGTATTGTAAATAAACTTCATTTAGAAGTAGTAAATAGCTGACATGAGACAGACAGGTGTACCCATTTGGCAGAGAGGCGGCCGAGGAAATTCCCAAGAGGGACAATGCCTAAACGCGCTTCATAAATAGACAGACCATAGTTATATGCATCCGCGTGAAACAGATGATACCCTAACTATCCTTAAGCTACGTGCACGTGACATAGGACAGGAGAGTATAGCACTTGCTATCTATTCACGTGACGGGGGCTGGGGGAGGGGGGAAAGAGAGAGAGAATACTGTGGTGACACAGACTTCGTTATGGGGCTGATTACTGGGAGTTTACCTTATTTGCCACCTTCGATTTACCTTGACATGGACAAGTCCCGGGGAAGGAAGGGGGGGGGATGCGACAGACGTGCTGTCTGTTGAGTATAACACTGAGGGGGGGGGATAGTCACACTTGGGAGCAACCTGTGGCCTGGCACCACGCACTCCACGCATGAGTTTCTCTGCAGGAGTTCACTTTTCCACACGGGGAGGGTAACACTGGGGGGAGGGGACACTGGGAACATTGGGGAAAGAGGTGGGGCTGGTGCACTGGGGTAGGGGCTTATGCACACTATGGGACAAATAACCTCAGAGTCTTTTACTCATGGGGCAGGCGAAGAGGGGTGCTCGAGTCACGGGAGGCAGGAGGCCCTTATGCTGGGAACTGCAGGTGGCGTCCAGGCATTGGGGGCGGGCCGTCCAGGGTGTAGTCCAGGGCTCTTGCTGGGTCACCATGAGTCCCGTGGGAGTTGGTGGGTGGCCCTCTTTCTAGAGAGGCCCCGGGTGATGCAGGGCTCTTGGAGCTAGGGCCAGGAGGCGCGCCATGTGGCGCTGGCCCTTAGTCATAGTTGGGGTCCTGGGGGCAGATGTGGGGAGGTCTGGGCCAAGAGTTGGGCTGCAGAGAGGGCTGCGTCCTGGCTGGGCCGTGGTCTCGTCTGGCAGGGGTGGCCATCAGGAGGGGATTGCGGCCGCCTGCACCAGGAGACATCTGGTGGCTGCAGCAGGCGTCGGGGGTGGCCTGCTGACTCCGGGGGCTGCGGCCTCGCCAGCGGGAGGAGGCCATCAGGGGTGGACTGTGGCCTCTTGCTCCGGTGGAGTTCAACAGCGCCTGGGGACATGGAAGAAGGGGCTGCAATGACAGGACACCTGGCCTCGGGGCCATCTTGCCTGGACTGGTCTCTCGCAGGGTACCTGCAGGGGAGCAGATTCCACCCTCTCAGGAAAAGAGGCAGGGAGAGGGGTGCCTTGCTCTGCCACAGGAGGGGCGGGCTGAGCACGAGGCACTACCCTCGGTAAGAGCTCCAGAACTTATGGAGGGAGAGCAGCCAGAGGCCTGCTCCCCAGCTTGGTGGGCCTGACAAACCCTGCTGAAACCCCGGTCCAGGGCGCGAGCGGGAGGCCTGAGGGACACTCCTTCAGCCAGACAGCCCTGTTGGGCACAGCCTGAGCTCCTACGCGGGACAGGGGCGGAGGAGGGGTGTGAGGGGACTCCTCCAGGTACTGCTGAACCTGACGACGGCGGGAAGAAGAGGCCCAGTGGGCACTCCTGGCAGCAGCCACAGCTCCGGTGGAATCTGCTCTTCTGCCGTCAGGACTGGGGCGCCTGTCCCAGGGATATCAAGAGGGGGAGGTCCAGTGGGCACTCCTGGACAAAGCCACAGCTCCGGTGGAGTCTGTCCTCCATCCGTTGGGGTTGGGGCAGCCTTGAGGGATGGCCGGTGGCCTGTCCCGAGTGGTATCTCCAGTGGAGTCTACCCCTGGGCCCGCCTCCCTCCTGGGGAGTACTGACAAAGGTCATCTGTAGGACGTGCCAATGTGCCAGCTCCCGAAGGTGGGTGGCAGAGGATGGAGAACCGGTGGTCACTCCACCCACAGTAGACCTGGTGGGCGCTACTGTCCCACTGCTCCCCTGGGGTGTAGCAAGTCTTGAGGCTCCTCCTGAGTCCTCTCCTTTTATGGAGGCAGATCTGGTGGAAACAGTGTCTGAGGGCTTGCTTGGGACCTTGCTTCTGCAAGTCCCACCCCGATTCTGGCAAGTGCTTCCTTTGTCAGAGTGTAGTGCACTCGGACTGCATACTGACTGGTGGTCTGGCTGTGAGGAAGAGGGGCATCGGATCACAGAGGAGATGTGTCGTTTAAGCTTAGAAGGCTCGGCAGGTGAAAAAAACCTCCCCATCATCCCCTTGTGGGTTGGAGGTCACCTCCCTGTACCCTCCTCCTAGGGTGGTGGTGTCTGGCTCGCTCCACCGAGCAGGTATTTCAGTTATTATAGTATTAGGTACAGTTTCCTAAGCCTTTAACCCACCGTGTGCCAGCTATTTTTAGCCCTATGGGTCAGCCCAGTGCCAGCCATTTTTTGAACTTTTTTTTTTTTTTGGCTAAAATGATTTTGATATGGAAACAACGAATTTCGCCATTAAAGTGCTCATCAAGACACGGAAATGAGTTTTATTGAGCCCTGCATACTCGTGTACAGGTACAGCTGCTCTCTCATGCTCACCACGTACGTGAGAGAAAGCCATTTTCTATGTAAGGTATACTCAGGTATTTATGCTGGGAAGGTATAGCAATGTTCAGTACACTTTTCTGATTACTTATTACTTCAGCATCTATCACAATTTGCATGTCTTTCTCACTGTGAATGCATTATCTTACATTTACCTGAAGATAGGTACTACCTGACTTCATTACGTACAGTCCTGTCACTTACAAGAATGTATTTACAACCTGACTTCACTATATAGTCCTTACACTTACAAGAAAATATTTACAACTTACACTTACATGAAAATATTTACAAAATGCCTTCACTATGTACAGCACTGGGTGAAGCACACAGGCAGAGTGAGGTAGAGCGAGCGTGAGGGGGGGGAGCGAGTGAGTGTATGGCCTTGACAGCCTGGGGGATGGTAGAGGAACAGGTACCTTACATGCCTGCCAATTTTTACCCGCAAATCTTGAAAATGCAGTCACAGTGAAGTTTTTTTATATTAAACCATTTTAAAATGGCACTGACACTGGCCATGGAATTATGTCAGACCGTTTTAAAATGGCACTGGCATGCAGTGGATTAAAACCCCACAAAAGTAGTTAATGGAGGCTGGGCGACACTAGACCACCTGTTGGCAGACCTCTGAAACAGGGTTTGGTGAAGCCTCTAATTGTTCGCGTATAAGACGCCAAAAATCATATTGGAGGTGGATAACACTGACTGATGTAAACAGACAGTCCCAGATTGTCTTATACATTCAGTTTATAATAGGTAGTCTTGTATTTCGGGAGTGACGTCACTGGTAAGATTTTGGCTCTTGAAGATATTGGCATACACAAGCTTACAATAAGATTTTGGCAAAAATCTTTTAATTGAAAATATTCACTTATAGCTCATTGTATGTTTGGCAGCACTGTGAAGCCACTGCCATACGCTCAGAGAAAGAAACTAAGCGAAAAGAATATATGGAAATTGTATGCAGATAAAGACCATTTTGTACCAAAATGTACCAATATTCTTCTAAATGTACCAAAAATCTCGATGGTGTACCTTGTATTAGAAATTATGAAAATACACCAAAATTGTACAAATGTACCCTTAGTGGCAACACTGATGGGTGGTGGCGGGAAAACTTCCCACTCGAATTCAAACTCCAACACCCCCTCTCCATTGCAGCGAATTCCCCACTTCCTGCAGTATTGATCCAAAGCACATCGGCCAAGGAGAAGGAAAGTCACTGCAATAACAAAACAATGGGCAGACACTGACAATCATCATAACTTAAGACTGGGCGTTACATGATACGTACAATGCTGACAAAATTTACGTGTTACATATATGCTGAATTCAGAGTGGCATAATTGCTACAACAATAAGGAATTCAATGGGGTGCTTCTGAAAAGCCTAGTATTCCGGTAGATGTCACCACGATTTGGACAAGCACATTCCCCGCACTGTTTAAAAAGCACATTTTTCTTTGTTAAATATCTACACTGTTATGTGAAACTGTGAATCAGAGTAATGTCATATACCGCAATATAAATAATACAAAATGGCAACCCTTCATTTCTGTGGTCCTTTATTATTTAATTTCTGCTACATATACTGCAAGTCAGGTTATTAATACATAGTTTATTCAGACTGTAAATTACACTTAGTGGGTATCTTACCTCATTCAGCCTCTAAGTGGACAGAAATTTAATGCTGAGTAAATACTGGGACTCAACATTTTCCTCACTCCCTTCACGCATGCGCACCACCAGACAGTCCCATGTTGCCTTCAGACCCTCCAAAGCAATTACAGTACCTTACTTCAACTAACCTAACCAGAGCACAAGTAGTCTAAATTGTATTATTTTAAAAATTAGTCCTTGTGCATTTGTTTTGAAAACAAATCCCTCATGAAAAAACTTAAACATCGGGCTGTCTCCTGGTGCGCATGCGTGAAGAGAGTGAGCAAAATGTTGAGTCCCAGTATTTACTTAACATTAAATTTCTGCCGACATAGAGACTGAATGAGTCAATATACCCACTAGGCATTGAAATGCCCACCACGACAAAACACCACGAGAGGGGTGTTGCGACACCCACCCCAGGGGGAGACCACGGAGAGGTGCTTAGGGCACGTGTAAGGCCCAGGCAGGACGGGCCTATGTCCCCTACTACCTTGCACTCCTCTTCCCCTCAAGAGACCTGACTAGAACTACACAGTGCTGGTGCAGTACTCTACAGCCAGAGCAGCCCTCGTCAGGTTCAAGGTGGGACTGATATCTCAGTCCCAGACAGCACCCGAGTGATGGTCACTAGCCGCACTAGGCAGGAGATGGCCACTAGCCGCTCCATAGCTGCATCCCCCCCTCTGCAGAAACCAGTGATGGCCACTAGCCACACTAGGGGAGAGGCAGCCACCGCCTGCTCTCCTGCAGCTGCCTCCGGGAGCTGGACCTCAGTGACGGCCACAAGCTGCACCAGCAGGCAGGTGACAGCCACAAGTCGCACCAGCAGACAGGTGACGGCCACTAGCTGCACTTCGTCTGCCGTCCCCTTCTCTCACAGGACCTTGGTGATGGCCACTAGCCGCACCCATGAGCGAGTGACAGCCTCTAACCGCACCCAGCCCACAATCTACTCGGGGAAAGAGGCCCCGGTGATGGCCACTAGCCGCACCAGAGGGCAGGTGACGGCCACTAGCTGCATCTCGTCCAATAGGACCCCAGTGACAGCCACTAACTGCACCAGTGGACAGGTGATGGCCACTAGCTGCATCTCGCCCTCAGTCCTGCCAGGAAGTCGGGCCCTGGTGATGGCCACAAGCTGCAACAGCAGGAGAGGGGCGGCCACTAGCTGCTCTACCCCTGCTGACCTCGAGACCTCAGCGATGGGCACTAGCCGCGTCAGGGAGGGAACGGACACCACCCGTCCCTCGCCCCCTGTGACTTCCTCTACGGAGGACGTCCCTTGCTTGGCCCACCCCTCCTGTGGCCGAGCAGGACACCGCTCCTCTTCTCCCCACAGAGGCAGCCCCCAGGAGGAGCTACGCCTGGAGGAGGTCTGGCAAGGCCCCATCGTGACCCCAGGAGTTCAAGCAGTGCGGCTGGCACCCAGGCAAGGCCACCCACTGCTGGACTTCCAAAGGAGA
Organism: Coenobita brevimanus; assembly: GCF_032717465.1. Classification (NCBI taxonomy): domain Eukaryota; kingdom Metazoa; phylum Arthropoda; class Malacostraca; order Decapoda; family Coenobitidae; genus Coenobita; species Coenobita brevimanus. The sequence goes on from NC_137054.1 coordinate 53,209,826, forward strand.
GGATGCTGCAGACCACCCCTGACAGCAACCCGACCTGAGGGAGACCGCAGTCCCCGGACTCCCCGAGGCACCCCCAGGACTCTGGGGCGTGACCTCCCCAGTCCCATTGGATGACGACCTCTGGGCGCAGGCAAGTGTGCCTACTCTCCCTGCCACTCCTCCACACCCCACCTTCCCAGCAACCATCGCCTCCGTCCTGAGGATCCCCTCTCAGCATGAGGCCTGGCTACACCTGAACAGGTCCACCGGAGCCTCCGTCCCGTTCTCCCTCAACTTAACCCCATGGAACTCTCTCATCCTGCCTACTGTCCCCCACCTTCCTCCCCCCCCCCACATTGGGGCAGTACACATCACAAATGTCTCCCCCACCTCCTTCACCCTGTCCAAAGGATTACTGGTGGGAGAAATGGAGGAGGCCAAGCCTTGTGCACCCCCCACTCCCCCATTGCTGCCCTACCCCCTCTACCTAAACACCTCTCACCTCACCAAGCGGTCAGCCTCTGCCACCTCCTCCTGGACTTCCAAGACCTCTTCGTGTCAGGACAAGCAGACATCAGCCACACCACATAACTGACACATGAAATCCACACTACCAGACCACCTATTCGCCAACCATCACGGTGGAAAAACCCCAAACAACGAGCTGAGGAAGACCGGAAGGTCCAGGAAATGTTTTATGCTGGTGTCATATCACCTTCCACCAGCCCATGGTCCTCCCCTGTCGTTCTGGTTAAGAAGAAAGATGGCATCATGCGTTTCTGTGTGGATTATAGACGACTGAATGATGTGACCACCAAGGATGCCACCCCCCCTACCCAGGATAGACGATTCCCTTGACTTCCTATACGGAGCAAACTGGTTCTCCACCTTGGATGTGCAATCAGGATACTGGCAAGTCCCTGTACATCCTGAGGACAAGGGAAAAACAGCTTTCTCAGCCAGAAATGGAAAACACTATGAATTCAACGTCCTCCCATTCTGACTCTGCAATGCCTCTGCTATGTGTTCCAGGTTAATGGAGTCAGTCCCCAGTGGCCTCACCTGGGATATCTGCCTGGCATACCTGGACAACGTAATCATTTTCAACCAGATGTGGGCAGACCAACTTCATTGCCTCAAAAAGGTCTTACTGCACATCCGCCAGGCTGAACTCAAACTCAGGCCATCGAAATGCGTCCTGGCTGCACGAACCGTCTCCTTCCTGGGGCACATTATTTCAAAGGAAGGTATATCACCTGACCCAGACAAGCTGCGTGCCATCGCAGACCTCCCCCTACCCCGAGATGTCCATGAAGTCCACGCCTTCCTGGGGCTCACCACTTACTACCGGTGCTTTGTAAAAGGGTTCACCGATATTGCCAAGCCCCTCCATGATATGACTAAAGAGGGCGAGCCTTTCACCTGGACTGATGAGCAGATTGCGGCATTCCATACCCTAAAAACCAAGTTCATCACTGCCTTGATCGTCACATTCACTGACTACACCCTGCCATTCCCCCTATACACAGATGTGTCTCTAGTAGTGATTGGCACCATCCTCGCCCAGGTGCAAGAAGAGCAGGAGCACATCATCGCCTGTGCCAGCCACACCCTCAACCAAGCCGAGAGAAACTATGCCACCACCAAACAAGAATGCCTAGGCATCGTATGGGCACTGGAGCACTTTCGAGCCTACCTCTTGGGTACACACGTCACCATCATCAGCGACCATCAATTGCTCCAATGATTACACCAGTCCAGCACCCACAACACCCAACTCATCAGGTGGAGGGAAACTCTCGAGGAGTTAAACTACAAGATATCCTATCACCTTCAAACTACACACCAATGCCAATGCCCTGTCCCGACTACTGATTAACTCCGTCCACATCGAGTCCAATCTCTTGCAGCAGTGGTGCAACAAGGATTGCCCCCACTGGAAACTGCCACAGGTATTCTCCAAGCTCCACCAACAGGGCAATCACCTGTTCACCCAGTTGGGGCATATAGTCCTCAACCCCGAAACAGCCCTCAACACACTGACCCACCACCACTCGGACAACAAGATCCATCTCGACACTAAGAGACTTTTGCAAGTATTCAACGGTACCTGTTGGATGCCTGGCCCCTCCAACCTGGCCAAGCAAGTTACCCAGGCCTGCTGGGCCTGCAGGCTAGGCATGGACATCACCCGCACACCTGGCCCGTCGGAAAGCATCACCACCCACAAACCATGGCAACTGTTGTCAATAGACGAGTAGGCCCTCTACCACCTAAAGCCAGCTACAAGTATATCATCACCTTCGTGGATACATACTCGAAAATCCTCATCTCCTGTCTGGCCAAGGAACACCATGCCATTGCCGTGGCCGATGCCCTCGTCTACCACGTCTTCCTGTACTTTGGTATTCCCCAAGCCCTGCACTCAGACAGTGCCCCAGAGTTCACCTGCACAGTATGGCAAGAACTCGCCACCATATTCGGCTACCGCATCTCACACTCCTGTCCCTACTGGCTCCAAGGGAACGGAATATGTGAATGGAGCCATCGCACCCTCCTTAACCAGGTGCAGGCTCGAATAGAAGAGACCAAGGACGAGGACTGGCTGGCCCACGTCAGGATTGTGCAGTAGAGGATGAATTCCTGTCCCCGGGACTACGGCATCTCCGCACACGAACGAGTATTCTGAGAGACCCCCCTTGTCCTACCATTGTGACAGCTCCTCCAGCCCCCCTCCATGTCCCCTACGTCCAACCCCCTTCACCACCTCAAGAAGCGACTGCACCACTTGCAGAAGCATCAGGACCTGCAACCAGATGTCTCCCCATCCTATCCCTACAAACCAGGTGACTTGGTAGCAGTGGCCAAACTACCAATGCCCAACAAAGTCTCAAGATGTTTCGTGGGACCCTACACCATTACCCGTGTCCCCAACCCTTACCAAGTCACCATCAATTACCATAACACCACACGCAATTACTGTAACTGTCACGTACTCCCATTCCCAACTGACACCTCCCGACGACACCACCCTCCTACCCCCACCCGCCACACCATTTCACCACCACTCACTGTTCCAGACTCACTGTTTTTTTTTTTTTTTATGCGAGGAAGAAGGAACCAAAGGCCATGAGCCCGCAGTAACAGTTCCCTCCAAGAGAAAAACAAAATACAATAGAGAGCCAAATTCAAGATCCGATCATTTTGAGATGCCTGGACACACTACGTTTGAAAGACTGGAGATCATAGGCAGCAGGAAATACAGACAGAGGGAGACAGTTCCAGAGCTGACCTGTTGCATAAATGAAAGACTGGGAGTAACGGTTAACTCTTGCATTAGAGAGTTGGACAGAAAAGGGATGAGAGTTTGCTGCCAGACGGGTGCTACGCGCCCGTCGTAGAGGTGGAGGAATGCAAGCAGACAGTTCAGAGGAGCAGTGACCATTAAAGTAGCGATAGAAAAGAGATAAAGATGCAACAGTGCGGCGAAGAGACAGAGGTTGAAGGGAGTCAGTAAGAGGAGGAGAGTTAATGAGACGAAAAGCCTTTGACTCCACCCTATTGAGAAGAGCTGTATGTGGGGAGCCTCCCCACACATGAGAGTTGTACTCCACACAGGGGCGGATAAAACCCATGTATAGAGTCAACAATTGTGCAGGGGTAAAGAAAGAGCGGAGTCGGCTTAGCACACCTAATCTCTTGGAAGCAGATTTTACAAGAGATGTAATATGATCTTTCCAAGATAAGTCCCGAGTAAATGAAACCCCAAGCATGTTCAAGGATGATGCAGGATTAAGCTGAATATTATTAAACATTAGTGGGTATACCTGTGGAAGATTTTGTCGGGTTGATAGGTGTAAGAACTGAGTCTTAGATGCATTAAAGACAACCATATTATTTTTACCCCAGTCAGAGATATGAGCCAAGTCAGACATTAGGTGTGCCATAGCCTCATCCCTTGTTTCTTGAAGTAACTGTTGAGATGGGTGTTGCGGGAACCGAATGGAAATGTGAATGGTGGAGTCATCAGCGTATGAGTGGATAGGGTTAGATGTACAGCTTAGAAGATCATTGATGAATAAAAGGAAGAGAGTTGGTGATAGGACAGAGCCCTGAGGAACACCACTGTTGATAGATCTAGGAGAAGAACGATGGCCGTCTACAACAGCGGCTATAGAACGACCAGAAAGGAAGCTAGTGATGAAGGCACACATAGAAGGGTAGAAACAGTAGGAGGGCAGTTTGGAAATTAAAGATTTATGCCAGACTCGATCGAAAGCCTTTGAGATGTCAAGTGCAATTGCAAAGCTTTCGCCAAAGTCCCGAAAGGAGGATGACCAGGAGTCTGAAAGGTAGGTGAGAAGATCGCCAGTGGAGCGTCCCTGACGGAACCCATACTGACGATTGGAAAGAAGGTTGTGATAGGAAAGATGCCTTAAAATTTTTCTATTAAGAATTGACTCGAAAACTTTTGAAATACAGGACGTTAAAGAAATTGGACGATAGTTGGAGGGTTGGGAGTGGTCACCCTTCTTTGGGACTGGCTGAATGAGAGCAAACTTCCAGCAAGAAGGAAAGGTACAAGTTGACAGACAAAGGCGAAATAGTTTGCCTAGGCAGGGTGTAAGCACAGAAGCACAGTTCTTGAGAACAACAGGAGGGACCCCATCAGGCCCATATGCCTTGTTAGTACTGAGGCCAGTGATGGCAGAAAATACATCAACTGAAGAAATTTTAATGTCAGCCATGAGGAAGTCAGAGGGGGAAGTGATGGAGGAACAGCACCGGAATCGTCTAAGGTGGAATTGGAGGAGAAAGTTCTGTGCGAAGAGATCTGCTTTATCAGTAGAAGAAATAGCTACAGAACCATCAGAGTAGAAAAGAGGAGGGAAGGATGATGAGGTAAAGTTGTTAGAAAGATTTTTGGCAAGGTGCCAGAAGGAGCAGGAAGAATTCGAGTTGGAGAGTTGAGAGCATTTAGTATGGATGAAATTATTTTTAGTAGAGCGAAGAACAGACTTAGCACGATTCCGGGCAGAAACGTAAAGATGATGTGATTCAGGGGTGGGTTGGCTCCGGTACCTTTTGTAGGCCTTCTCCTTGTTGCGGACAGCATTAGAACAAGCGTGATTAAACCAAGGCTTTCTTGCGTTAGTCAAAGGATATGAGAAAGGAATGTATGCTTCCATGCCCGAGAGAATAACCTCCGTAATGCACAAGGCACACTCAGATGGCTCACGGCCATGGAAGCAATAATCATTCCAGGGAAAATCAGAGAAGTACTGCCTGAGGGCCTCCCAGTCCGCGGCTCCAAAATGCCACAGACGACATTTCCCTGGAGGGTCCACAGGCCGTACCGGAGTGATAGGACAGGTTAAGGTAATAAGGTTGTGATCGGAGGAGCCCAACGGAGAGAAAAGATTAACAGAGTAAGCAGAAGGATTAGTTGTGAGGAAGAGGTCAAGTATGTTGGAGCTCTCTCCAAGGCGGTCAGGGATACGGGTAGGGTGCTGTACAAGCTGCTCTAGGTCATTAAGGATAGAAAAGATGTAGGCTTGTTCACCAGGTGGATCCGTGAAAGGAGAGGAGAGCCAAAGGTGGTGGTGAACATTGAAATCTCCAAGAATGAAGATTTCAGAGAAAGGAGAAATGGACAGAATGTGTTCCATCGTAGAAGTAAGATAGTCGAAGAATTTTTGATAGTCAGTAGAATTAGGGGATATGTAAACAGCACAGATATATTTAGTCAGAGAATGACAGGAAAGCCGAAGCCAGAGTGTGGAGAATTCAGAAGAATCAAGTTCAGGAACACGAGAGCAAGATAAGTCGTTGCGTATGTATACACAACAGCCACCTTTGGCTTTGAAATGAGTATAGAGAAAGTAGGAGGATACAGAAAAGGGTTTGCTGTCAGTTGCCTGAGACAGCTGAGTCTCCGTTAGAAAAAGAAGGTGAGGTTTAGAGGAGGAGAGGTGGTGCTCAACAGAGCGAAAGTTAGATGAAAGGCCGCGAATGTTGCAGAAATGAAGAAGAAGAGAGTCAGACAGTGGTTCCAGGCACCTCGAGTCGTCACCGGGAGAGGGGCAGATGGCGGGGGCATTTATGGTCCCCCCCCCTGGGGGCTCCGAGGCTGTGTGAATTGACGCCATTTTTGGTGAATTTTGAATAGGAAGTGTAGTGTGTACTATGCATGTAGTTTGGTGTAGATAGTTAGAGAAATTTGTACTGGAGAGCATGCTGGCCTACTCTCTGTGTAACTGAGACACTGAAAAAGTTCAGCAAAGGGGGATGGTCAGGAACTAGTCCTGAGGGCTGATGAAACGGGAGCTCCAGCACTCCCTGTCATCAGCTTTCCATCCACCTCGGGAGTACTGCCCTGCTCGACTGGTGCTACACCTGCTATTTCACACCCTCCTCCTCCTTACCATCCTCCCCCACTTCTTCCTTTCCGGTCAACTCCCCCACCACACCTCACACCTCAGCTCCTGCCACCACACCACAAATGCAAGTCCAGCCACCTGGCCCAGGGACCCCCAGCCCACCCCACCATGTCTCCAGCACAGCACGCCACCCGCCACCACCTTTCCTGTACACCCACACCATCTCTCCCCCTCTCCTTCCTCTCTCCGCACTCATAGCCCACCCCACACCACAAACCCACCCCCCAACCACCACCGCCGCCTCCCCGCTACCAAACACCTGGACCACACCAGCACACCCAGCCACCACACCACAAGGCCGCACTCCTCCCTTGCCACCCACACCCACCCTCACCACCACCACAACCAGATCTGGCTGCCTCTTGCGCCCACTGGCCAGATACTCAACCACACCCTCACCCAGTCCCCCAATATCACCCACACCACAAGGACAGCCCACCCCCGTTCCCGACACATCCCTCATAACACTGCGTTTACATCAGGCCCAATGGAAACTCCCACCAGTCCCATTCCCCAGGGAGAAGAGCTGCACCCACCATTGGCGACTGCATAAAACCCAGACCACCTCACCAGTCACCAGCATTCAGCCAGGAGACACCAGCCACTTACCGCCACCAACCATGAAGGTATTGTACATCGTATTACCTGGGCCCCAGCCCATGGGAAGAAATGGCGCATCCGTGGAACGCACCACCTCCTCCCGCCAGAGGGCCAGATGAGTTACCCTCGGAAAGCCATAGGAATTGCACATTGTTTATTTCTTTTTTGGTCTCAGAACCAATTTCGCATTAATGGATTAATACAGGATTCTCTACTATACCAGTGAGCCATTATTTTATCACTGTAAATGATAAATCAGCTAAACAAGGGATTACATCAGCGTTTGTTTACATATTCGTCACCAGGCATGTGTTGCTGTTATTGTCCAACATTTGTTTTTTCCCTTGCTGCTTGCACTAATTTTTACAGTGAAATATCTCCCATTTCTTTTCAGGTAAGATACATTTTTTTTTTTTTTTATGTTGTGACTTCAGGAGATAATAAACTTGTTTGTGTATTGTATGACCGTGCTGTGATTTTATTGTTATTTTAAACTTGTTTGTGTATTGTATGACCGTGCTGTGATTTTATTGTTATTTTAAACTTGTTTGTGAATTGTATGACCGTGCTGTGATTTTATTGTTATTTTTTTTATATCCCATGTTTACAGTTATCCTTACAGGTAGGATATAATTGTATTTTCATATGTTGTAACTTTTCAGGTGACAGTAAACTTATTTGTGTTGTGACTTCATTGTTGTTGCATTTCAGGTTGTATACTTTTAGTTCTTCATTCCAGGTAACGGTAAGCTTTCCATCTTTGTAACAGGTATATTACTAACCAGTAAGGTAGCCATTCCTCTACAGTTCTAAACAGCAACAAGACCCCCTGTAATGCTAGGTGTTTTAAGGGCCGGCTTCCCATCCCGTGAACGCTTAGTATGTAGCGGGGCTTTCTTTCTAGACCGGAGCTTAGACAAATAGGAGAGAGGTAGGACACAAAAACTCAAGGCAACAACCTTACACGTGTATTACTAAGTTGGACAGGGGAACGGGTAGATGTCACTGATACAGATACACTGGACAATTATTACTCTTACGTCTAGATATGGGTTCAGTATCGCGCAGGACACTGCTCAGATCAAAATGAATAGCACTTGGGGCAGAGGTTTATGTATTATTAGTTATAGGAAGTCTGGGTTTCACATATTCGTGGAGTCGCCGATATTGTTTCCTGTTGGTAAGTGTTTCTTTGACACTGGGGTCTGGATACAGTTTTAGTATTAGGATGTGTTATCTGGTAGTAGCGTATTCACTATAATAGACCCGTCTCTCACTGGGTGGCCGTGTTCGTGGTTGCACTGTCACTGTTACTCACTCCACCACTTTGGTATTATCACTGACTTCCGTTAGGTAGTTAGTTCACTGTTCTTCCTCTATGTTACTGGGTCACGGACACTGTACTATCACTGTCACTCCTTTCTGATCTGGGCATCGTGGCGGTCAGGTAAAAGGGCGGCGGAGGTGCCACAGCCTTACTACTGACGGGGCTGGGTTCCGCTGGGGGCCTTTACATCCAGAGGCCACGGGATCACGTGCAGGGGCGTCCTTTCTTGTCCGGGGCTGTGGGTGGTGAAGGACCCCATGCTCTCGGGGCTGGGGACGGGAGTAAGGCCCTCAGGGCTGGGGCCAAATAACTGCCTGAACTTCTCACTCAGGTGCCTGATGGAGGATGAAGATATCTGGCATCGGGGTGCTGGAAGTTCCCACCCAGGAGTCCTGGGGGCGGCCTGGGGTTCCCGAGGGCTGCGGTCCCTGGTGCTTGGCGTCGTCGTCAGGAAGGGGCTGTGGCACTGGCCTCCATCGGGGTTCATCAGGTGGGTCTTCTCCAGAGCCAGTTGCAGGGAGCAGAGGCCGGGTGAAATCACGGGGCCTCTCTAGCATTCTTCTAGGCTCGGGACTCCCTCTGTGTCGTGGATTGGAGAACAGGCATCAGGTCCTGACAGAGGAGTGGCTACAGGCCGTCTCCTGCCGTAGGGCCCGGCTACTGGTCGTGGCATTCTAGGGGCACAGCTACCGGCCGTCGCCAAGGCCCGGCTACTGGCTGTGCCCTGTGGGAGGGAGCAGCTACCAGCAGACCCAAGGGCACCTTTGGAGCAGCTACAGGCCGTCTCCTGACGAAGGTGGGAGCAGCTACAGGCCGTCTCCTGACGAAGGTGGGAGTGGCTACAGGCCGTCTCCTGACGAAGGTGGGAGTGGCTACAGGCCGTCTCCTTCAGGAGGGTTGAGCGGCTACAGGCCGTCTCGAGAAGGGCACCTTCAGAGCGGTTACAGGCCGTCTCCTGACGAAGGCAGGAGCGGCTACAGGCCGTCTCCTGATTCCCCTCAGAGCGACAACAGGCCGTCTCCTTCAGGAGGGTTGAGTGGCTACAGGCTGTCTCGAGAAGGGCACCTTCAGAGCGGCTACAGGCCGTCTCCTGATTCCCCTCAGAGCGACAACAGGCCATCTCCTTCAGGAGGGTTGAGTGGCTACAGGCTGTCTCGAGAAGGGCACCTTCAGAGCGGCTAAAGGCCGTCTCCTGATTTCCCTCAGAGCGTCTATAGGCAGCCTCCTTCAGGAGGGTTGAGCGGCTACAGGCCATCTCAAGAAGGGCACCTTCAGAGCAGCTACAGGCCGTCTCCTGACGAAGGTGGGAGCATCTACAGGCCGTCTCCTGATTTCCCTCAGAGCGGCTACAGGCTGCCTCTTTCAGGAGTGTTGAGCGGCTACAGGATGTCTCGAGAAGGGCACCTTCAGAGTGGTTACAGGCCATTTCCTGGTGAAGGCGGGAGCGGCTGCAGGCAGTCTCCATATTTCCCTCAGAGCGGCTACAGGACGTCTTCAGGAGGGTTGAGCGGGTACTGGCCATCTCAGGGGTTCTGGCAGGAGCTGGAGACACAGCTCCACCCCAAAGCTTGTTGGGGAAGGCTCGCCCGGAAGGTAGTCTGGTATTCCTGCTATGGTTACAGCGGGCAAGCTCCGGGTCATAGGGATGCGTAGCCCAGGCGGACTTATGCCGTTGTCACTCTGAGTCCAGGCACGCTGTCGTTGCTCCTCTATGGGCTCCTTGTGGAGGTGTTGGGGCTCCCCCTGAGGCACTGTACTTCATTTTACCACCGTCTGCGGGGAAAAAGTCACGTCCCTGTGACTGGAGGTGGTAAACTTTGGTGTCGTAGGTGTTGTAGACTGGCTGTAGGTGTCGGAGGAGGGTGTGCCAGGCTGCTGTGGCGGAGTTCTCGTCTTGTTGTTCATCGCAGGTGAGGAAGAGGGTGGATGAGTTGGTGGAGGAGCAGAGGAGTTGTAGGAGGTGGTGAGGTCCTTGGACTCGTTGTTTCCGTCTAAGGGGTGGTGCCCATATGGCTTGCCGAATCTTCATGGCACTGGTTGTTGTCCTCGGTGCAGGGATGTGTTGAATGCTGGAGACGGATGGTGAATGTGGGGTTTTATGCCAGGGCAATGCGGCGTGGTGTCTCTGGGAAGTGTAGGTGGCCGGGATTTGTGCTTGGTGTGTCATGAGTGTGAGATGAATTAGGGCGGGGGTAGGGGTGTGATTTTGTAGTGAGGTGGGTGGGGTGGGAGGGTGGGTGTATCAGGCAGGTAGGCAGGAAAGGCGACCGGAGCGTGTGATGGTTGTCTTGATGGTGAGTGTGGGTGGTGATGAGGGTGTGCAGTGTCAGCATGTGTGTGAGGTGTGCAGGGCACGCGAGGGTGGCTGTGGGGTGGCAGGGGTGTAGGCGGCACGGCGCGGGGAGCGGGGTGTAGGGTGAGTGGGTGGTGGTGTCGTGGGGGCGTGGGTGGCACAGGTGGAGTTGGAGGCGCGTGCAGACGGCAGGCTGGGAGTTGTGGGGGCGGTGGCGGTCGGCAGCTGGGGTGGAGGCGTGATGGGCATAGGGGGTGTGGGCAGGACACGCAGTGCTGGGCGTGGGAGAGGAGGTGGCAGGTAGTGAGGAGGTGGGAGAGTGGTGGGGAGTTGGTGGTGTTGGTGGGTTGTCAGGTGGGGTGCGATGCAGCGTGACGGAAGGTGAGGTGGAGGCGGCGGGGGAGGGGGGGGAGAGAGGGAGGGGGAGGAGGAGATGTAGCAGTTGTAGGTGGTAGGGGAGGCGGTGCGGGGGTAGTGGGTGGGACGGGGTGTGGGTCTGGGGCGATGGGAACAGGAGTGCGAAAAGGGTGCACATGCCAGTTTTGGAGGGTGCGGGGAGTGCCATGGTACTCGACGGTGACCTGATAGGGGTTAGGGAAGAGGATGATGGTGTAGGGTCCCGTGAAGCGCGGCGCAAATTTGTGGGGGGTGGGGAGCTGGGCTATGATAACCGTGTCACCCAGCCTATAGGGGTTGGAGGCGGTGTTGGGGCAGAGGTCCAGGTTGTTTTGGAGGTGGGTCAGGCGGTGTTTGAGATGGTGTAATGGATCTGTTGTGGGGGTTGAGGTGGGGGGTTGCAAATGCCGCCGAAGGGGTAGGAGGAGGGGTGTTTCCCCGAACACTCGCTCCTATGGTGATATTTCATCCTCTCGGGGATAGGAGTTGATACCCCATTACACAATTTTTACATGGGCTGGCCAGTCGTCATCTTTGGTGGCTTCTATCCAGGTGCGGAGCTGATTCATCAGTGTGCGATGGCTGTGCTCGCATATGGCATTTCCTTGGGGCCAGTAAGGGGATGAATGGGAGATGTTAAAACCAAAGATATGGGCCAGCTCCTCCCAGATCTTACTGGTGAACTCGGGTGCGTTATGTGAGTGGATTGCTTGCGGGATGGCAAAGTACGGGAACACATGCCGAATTCGGGCGTCGGCCACTGCGACAGCGTGGTGTTCCTTTGCTGGGCAGGCCACAACGAATTTGAAGTACGTGTCGATCAAAGTGATCATGTACCTATAGCCTGATTTTGAAGGTAAGGGTCCCACCACGTTGATTGCCAACAGTTGCAAAGGGTTGTGGGTGGTAATATGGCCCAATGGACCTGCGGTACTGGTGATATCTTTACCGAGGGTGCACACACGGCAGGTTTGGATAATTTCCTTGGCAAGGATGGAAGGATTTGGCACCCAGTAGGTGTCATTGAAGACCTACAGTAGATTTTTTGTGCCCAGGTGAATGCCGTTGTGGGTGTGCAGTTGTCGTAGGGTGTCGAGGGCGATGTCATGGGCTAGGAGGATATGCCCTGATGGGTCAGTAGGTGGTCGCCCCAGCGATACAGTTTTTTGAAAAGATGCTGGGGGATCCAGGAGGGTCGCTCTTTGCGATGCCACTGCTGGAGGAGGTCTGGCTTCTGCTGGGCAGCGTGGATGGGGAGCCAAGAGAGGGCGTCTGCATTGATATGGAGTTTGCCGGGGTGGTATGAGATTCCATAGTTGAATTTCTCCAGGGTTTCGTGCCATCGGATGAGCTGGGCATTGTGGGTGTCAGACTGCTGCAACCACTGGAGGGACTGGTGATCAGTGATGATGGTGTCTTGGGTCCCAGAGAGGTATGCCCGGAAGTGCTCAGTGCCCAGATGATGCCTAGGCACTCTCTCTTGGTGATGCATAATATTTTTCCGCCTGATTGAGGGTACAGCTGGCGCAGGCGATGACGTGCTCGCAGCCCTCTTGGACTTGCACCAGCACAGCGCCAATGGCAATTAGGGAGACGTCTGTACAGAGCCGGAATGGGGGGGCATAGTAGGGAAAGGCCACAATGGGGGCGGAAACGAGCCTATCCTTAAGCTGTTGGAAGGCGGCTCGTCTCTCATCCGTCCAGAGGAATGGTTCCCCCTTACGGGTCAGATTGTGGAGCGGTTTGGCAATGTGGACGAACCCCTTCACAAAATGGCGGTAGTAGGACGTCAGGCTGAGGAAGGCTCGGATCCCATGAATGTCTTGTGGTGGGGGTATGTCCGCGATGGCGTGGAGTTTGTCTGGGTTGGGAGATATGCCAGCCTGGGAGATGAAGTACCCCAGGAATGAGACGGTTCTGGCGGCCAGGACGCACTTGGTGGGCCAGAATTTGAGGCCTGCCCGTCAGATCCTGGTGAAAACCCGGCGGAGGTGCTGCAGATGGTCGGCCCAGGTCTGGCTGAGAACTATGACGTCATCCAAGTATGCGAGACAGATCTCCCATGTGAGGCCGCTGAGGACGGATTCCATTAACCTGGAGAAGGTGGTGAGGGCATTACAGAAGCCGAAAGGCAAAACATTAAACTCATAATGTTTCCCGTTTGCTGGTCGAGAAGGCGGTTTTACCTCTGTCCTCCTGGCACACCGGGACCTGCCAATACCCTGACTGGAGGTCGAGGGTAGAGAACCAGGAGGCGCCGTATAGGGAATCCAGGGAGTCGTCTATGCGTGGGAGTGGAGTGGCATCCTTGATGGTTACGTCGTTAAGCCGGCAGTAGTCGACGCAGAACCGCATCGTGCCATCCTTTTTCTTCACTAGGACGACGGGGGAGGACCAGGGGCTGGTGGAGGGGGAGACAACTCTGGCTTTGATCATCTGTACCTGGTGGTCTTCCTCTTCCTGCTGTTTGGAGTCCTTCTGCCGGGATGGCTGTTGAATCAGTGGGCCCATCGTATGAATCTCGTGAGCCAGGTAGGTGGTGTGTCCAATGTCGGCTGGTCCCGCCACAAACAGATCCTGGAAATCCAGAAGGAGGCAGTGGAGGGTGTCTGATTGGTGAGTGGAGAGATGGTCAGGGATGGGGGGCAGGGGGGCAGGGGCGTGGGAGGGGGAGGGAACACAGGGCTCGGCTTCCTGCATCTTTCTGATTATGAGCCCTTTAGGAAGGGTGAGGGGCAAGGGGGCGAGGTTGGCAATCCGGACTGCCATGAGACGTGGGGGAAGGAAAGTTGGGGGCAGAAGGCAGGCCGAGAAGGTTCCAGGCGGCAGGAGTGGGGAGAACAGGACAGAGGTACTGGAGGGCTGATTGAGGGGCACCCAGGCTTCATGGTGGGAGGGAATGATGACAGCGGAGGAAATGGTGGCAGGAAAAGAAGGGGGAGGCGGCAGTGGGGGGGAAGGGAGAAGGAGGGGAGGAGGGGGGGCAGAGTCTTCCGGCTGGGGCCATGGCATGCAGGTGCAGACGGCCTGATGGGGGGGTTGGGTGATTTACAGAATTGGAACTGTCTGTTGCGGCAATCAAGGTGGCTCCTAACTTCTGCAACAGGTTCAACCCCAGGTATCCGTCATAATTGTGGCAGGAAGAGTTGAATATTATGAACTGATGCTAGGTCGACACCGGTTGATGGGTGTCGATTCGCAGGTCCCGTGTTTCCCCACGGATTGGCAGGGGGCCATCCCCTGCATCCACAAGGTGAGTAGCCATTGGGCGTAACGGGCCAAAGGTCGATTTGTGACAGGAGAAGTAGTGGCTATACAGGCAGGATCTGGCTGCTCCTGTATAGACCAGAAGTCTGGCTTTCATCCCGTTCAGCTTCATCTTGTGGTAAACTGGGGGTTGGTATTTGGGGGAAATGGCCCCTGCCACCATGGGAAGGTGCAGGTGCGATCCTAAAAATCCAACTGTGTGGGGCCTCCTTCTTCTTGCTCCGGCTCCTGTTCCCCGGGGTTGGTCTTCCCCACAGATGCGGGTTCATCCTCTGTTACCTCATCCTCTAGAGAGGAAACTTTGCACTGGCCTGGGGTGGTAGTTTTCCGTCGTGCAGCTTTTAATTGATCTCTGATATCGTGCAGTGGGCACCTGGAGCTGCACGTGGAGAATTCCCAGAGGTTCACTAGGATGAGGTTGGGGTTCTCCCTGTGGCTGGGGCGCTGGTGGGTGGGGTGTGCCCTAGGCAGGCTGGGTGGGGCTGGTACGGGGCATAGGCGGACGTGGCTTTACTGGGGGAGCCGGAATCTTTGTGGGAAACTTTCTTACCACGTTGATTTGTTGGGGTGCAGAGCAGGAGGTCAGGAAGCGATGTATCAGTTGAACGTCCTTATCCATGTCTCCAGTCGGGTCATGGATTGTAACGTGCTCTTTGACTATGCTGGGGAACACTCTCAGAAGAGTATTAAAGGTGTGTTGCTTCCCGGTTTCATCATCTGCCTCTGGGTAGGCTGCAGTGACCAGGCGTCTTGCCTGGATGAAAGTATCGTCTAAGTTGCCATCGAAAGTTAAACTATCCAGTTGGGATAGCGCCACCACCTTACCTAATGATGGGGTGATGGCTTGAATCATGAGTTTCGTGAAATTCTGCCAGGTGAGCACCGGGACGATCTTGGGTGCTATATTAGCTGTCACCTTGCCCAGTAGTGGGAATGTGACTGTAATTTTCTGCTTGTCATCCTTGAAACCGATATCTAGCAAAGGTTTAATAACTGCCAGGTATGTGTGAACATCATACTGTTCGGGGTCAAACTAAGGTAACTGCACATGTGGTTTGGTTGCCATTTTTCAGTATTTCCTGATCACCTAGTATGCCCGGGTCAAGAACCACCACTGTCCACCAGTGTAATGCTAGGTGTTTTAAGGGCCGGCTTCCTGTCCCATAAACGCCTAGTGTGTAGCAGGGGTCTCTTTCTAGACCGGAGCTTAGACAAATAGGAGAGAGGTAGGACACAAAAACTCCAGGCAACAACCTTACACGTGTATTACTAAGTTGGACAGGGGAACGGGTAGATGTCACTGATATAGATACACTGCTCAATTATTACTCTTACGTCTAGATATGGGTTATCAGTATTGCGCAGGATACTGCTGGGATCAAAATGAATAGCACCTGGGGCAGAGGTTTACGTATTATTAGTTATAGGAGGTCTGGGTTTCAAATATTCGTGGAGTCGCTGATATTGTTTCCTGTTGGTGTTTCTTTGGCACTGGGTTCTGGATACAGTTTTAGTATTAAGATGTGTTATCTGGTAGTAGCGTATTCACTATAATAGACCCGTCTCTCACTGGGTGGCCGTGTTCACGGTTGCGCTGTCACTATTACACACTCCACCACTTTGGTATTATCACTGACTTCCGTTAGGTAGTTAGTTCACTGCTCTGCCTCTATGTTAGTGGGTCACGGACACTGTACTATCACTGTCACTCCTTTCTGATCTGGGAATCGTGGTAAAAGGGAGGCGGAGGTGCCACAGCCTTACTACTAACAGGGCTGGGTTCCGCCGGGGGCCTCTACATCCAGAGGCCACAGGATCATGCACAGGGGTGTCCTCTCTCATCCGGGGCTGCGGGTGGAGAAGGGCCCAGTGCTCTCGGGGCTGTGGGCAGGAATATGGCCCTCAGGGCTGGGGCTGAATATCTGCCTGAACTTCTTACTCAGGCACCTGACGGAGGACGAAGATATCCAGCGTCGGGGTGCGGGGAGTTCCCACCCGGGAGTCCTGGGGGCAGCCTGGGGTTCCCGAGGGCTGCGGTCCCCGGTGCTTCGCGGCGCCCTCAGGAAGGGGCTGTGGCACTGGCTTGCGTCGGGGTCCGTCAGGTGGGTCTTCTCCAAATCCTGGTTGCAGGGAGCAGAGGCCGGGGAAAATCACAGGGCCTCTCCAATACTCTTCTAGGCTCGGGACTCCCTCTGTGTCGTGAATTGGAGAACAGGCATCAGCTCTTGATGGAGGAGTGGCTACAGGCCGTCTCCTGCCATAGGGCCCAGCTACTGGCGTGGCCTTTTAGGGGCGCGGGTACTGGCCATGGCCTGGGGGAGGGAGCAGCTACCAGCAGACCCAAGGGCACTTTTGGACCGGCTACAGGCCATCTCCTGACGAAGGTGGGAGCAGCTACAGGCTGTTTCCTGATTCCTCTCAGTGTGGCTACAGGCCATCTCGAGCAGGGCACCATCAGAGCAACTACAGGCTGTCTCCTGACGAGGGTGGGAGCGGCTACAGGCCGTCTCCTGATTTCCCTCAGAGCGGCTACAGGCCATCTCCTACAGAAGGGTTGAGTGGCTACAGCCCGTCTCCTGACAAAGGTGGGAGCGGCTACAGGCCATCTCCTGATTCCCCTCAGAGCGGCTACAGGCCGTCTCGAGAAGGGCACCTTCAGAGCAGCTACAGGTCGTCTCCTGATGAAGGCAGGAGTGGCTACAGGCCGTCTCCTGATTCCCCTCAGAGTGACTACAGGCCGTCTCCTTCAGGAGGGTTGAGCGGCTACAGGCCGTCTTGAGAAGTGCACCTTCAGAGCGGCTACAGGCCGTCTCCTTATTCCCCTCAGAGCAGCTACAGGCCGTCTCGAGAAGGGCACCTTCATTGAGGCTACAGGTCGTCTCCTGACGAAGGTGGAAGCGGCTACAGGCTGTTTCCTGAATTCCCTCAGAGTGGCTACAGGCCGTCTCCTTCAGGAGGGTTGAGTGGCTACAGGCCGTCTCGAGAAGGGCACCTTCATTGCAGCTACAGGCCGTCGCCTGATGGAGGCGGGAGCAGCTACATGCCATCTCGAGAAGGGCACCTTCAGAGCGGCTACAGGCCGTCTCCTTATTCCCCTCAGAGCGGCTACAGGCCATCTCCTGACGAAGGAGGGAGCAGCTACAGGCCGTCTCCTTATTTCCTTCAGAGCAGCTACAGGCCGTCTCCTTCAGGAGGGTTGAGCGGCTACAGGCCGTCTCGATAAGGGCACTTTCAGAGCAGCTACAGGCTGTCTCCTGGTGAAGGCGGGAGCGGCTACAGGCTGTCTCCTTCAGGAAGGTTGAGCAGCTACCAGCCGTCTCAGGGGTGCTGGCAGGAGCTGGAGGAAAAGCTCCACCCTAAAGCTGGTTGGGGAAGGCTCGCCTGGAAGGCAGTCTGGTATTCCTGCTATGGTGGCAGCGGGCGAGCTCTGTGTCATAGGGGCGCGCAGCCCGGGCGGACTTATGCCGTTGTCGCTCCGATCCTGGCGCGCTGTCGTTGCTCCTCTGTGGACTCCTTGTGGGGGTGTCGGGGCACCCTCTGTGGCACTATACTGCATTATACCCCCACTAGTAAAACCTGTAACCATTGCATAAATTGTCACTGTTCTAGCAGGTTTTGTATATGTAACTTATTCTTGTTCCAATATCGCTTCCAGGTACTAATCAGTATTATCGGATTCTTTTTCTCTGATAAATCCTCGCAGTAACCTTGGATTTCAGAGTGCTGCAGAATTTTTGCGTAACCTGCTCTTCAGGTTGACCATCCTCCTCCTGCTGTAGTTACTTCTTCCCGCACCATACAGAATGAGTTCCAGCCAGTGTGGAATGGTGCAAGGCTTGCTAGGAAAAGCAACATCATTCCAGTAACAACATATAACAAGTTTCAGATTCTTGCAAAAGTAGAGGAAGAGCCCCATGAGGCATGGGTTGTGGGGGACTCTATCATCCGTGGTCAGTTGGTTGAATTTTGTGGCAGGGCACCCTCTAAACGAAAGCGTTTTTGTATCCAAGGTGCAGGAGTAGACGATGTAACGGAGGCTGTGGATGATGTTTTTGAGAATGCGGAAAATGACAGCCTAGTTATCATTCATACAGGTACAAATGATGTCGTACGGACTCGATCAGAGGAGCTGATAGAGAAGTACAGGAGGATGATTCGATGCTACAAGGCGAAAACTGAATTTCAGGAATACTTCCAAGGATTGGTACAGGGAATGCCTTCTTCAGTAAAGCATTTAGTATAAATAATAGGGTCAGGTCACTTTACCTGCAGGAAGGAGTTGAGTTCCTAGACACATGGAACGAGTTTTACGAGCAGCGCACACTATTTGTGAATGATGGACTACACTTGAATGCCACTGGTTCTGCCTGTCTTGGTCGTTTGCTTAGTGATGCTGTAATTTTTTTCTGGAGAAAAAACAAGAATCATGGGAGGCAAACGCAGATGTTATACGATCCGATGAATCAATAAGTAATGGAAGCTTCACACATTGGAAAGGAAAACACATTAAAGCACTTCTTGTAAATGTGCATAGTCTACGTAATAAATTTTCTGATTTAGAGGCCCTTGTCTTTAGAGAAGATTATGATGTAATTGGTATAACAGAATCATGGCTAAATACTGACCAAAGAGATTTTCTATCAGAGTTTAATTTACCAGGCTATCACATTTTCAGTAGTGAAAGGAAGAATCAAGCAGGAGGTGGTGTGTTGTTATATATTAAATCAGGATTTCATCCAGTCGTAATTACCAAGCCAATTATTAAAAACATTGACACTATTTATATTCAGCTTAGAAATGAATCTTCTCATAAAATCACACTTGGGTTAATTTATCGTCCACCCGGTCAGCCACTCAACAGCGATAATGAAATCTACAATCACATTGCTGAAATATCTTTTATGCAAAGCACTGTAATATTTGGTGATTTTAATTTACCAGTTCCGAAATGGGGAGAAGCACTATCCTCACACACAGGGTTAGACCTATATACAAACTTGCAGGAGAGTTCTTTGTATCAATTTGTAAATTATCCGACACGTGGATCTAACATCCTAGATCATGTCTTAGCCACATCAGAAAATGTGGTGAGTAATGTCATTGTAGGAGAATAATTTAGTACAAGTGATCATCGCACAGTTACATTTAACATTAATATCTGTGAAGACAAGGTCAGGGCCAGTTGCGGGAAAGTGCCTGAGTTTACGAGGGCAAATTTTAAGAAATTAAAATCAATTGTTGGTGTAGGTAACTGGCATCCTATTGCCGAAACTTTAGATACCATTGACGCGTGGAATTATTTTACAGAAACTTTACAGTGCTTTCAGGTTATGTATTCCAATGCGCAACAGAAGGCCTGCCAAAAATTCTAAACCCAAATGGTGGAACTCCGATATTAAACATTGTCTGGAAGCAAAAAATCTTGCCTATAAAAAGTACAATACCACAAAGAGTCAAAGTGATAAAAATAAATACGATGCCCTTCGACGGAAAGCCAAAAAATTAATTAAATGCAGTAAGAAAAACCTTGAGGCACATATTGCAAGTATCAGTAAAACAAATCCCAAAGAATTCTTCAGTTACATAAGAAGCAAAAAGGTAATAACTCCGACAAACGGTCCCTTAATCACAGAAAACGGTGATCACACTGATGATGAAACTATGATGGCGAAAATTCTTAATACTTTCTTTGCGTCAGTATTTACAGCAAAAAATATACATACGATTCCTGCTGTTTCCCCCATTCCTATAGAAGAGGACAACATAATCACTGACATTACAGTTAGTGATCGCGACGTACTACTTGCAATTAGCTAATTAAAAGATAATAAAACACCGGGACCGGACAAAATATCTCCACGTGTTTTGAAGGAACTACAGAATGAAATATCAAAGCCCTTATCTGAACTTTTTAACGCATCACTTAAGAACAATAAGGTGCCACATGAATGGAACTTTGCTAACGTAACCCAAATATTAAAAAAAGGCAACAGAGCACGGCCAGAAAACTACAGCCCAA
Source organism: Coenobita brevimanus (assembly GCF_032717465.1). Lineage (NCBI taxonomy): Eukaryota > Metazoa > Arthropoda > Malacostraca > Decapoda > Coenobitidae > Coenobita > Coenobita brevimanus. Next base: position 53,230,147 of record NC_137054.1, read on the forward strand.
TTAGTTTAACATCAATGGTTTGCAAATTGCTTGAAACTATTATCAGAGACAAGTTTGTTAAACACTTAGAATCAAACAATCTCATCAAAGATTCTCAACATGGTTTTCGTAATAATCGCTCTTGCCTCATGAATCTGCTGGACTTTTTCAATGATATACTGAGCATGTATGACGACACTAAATCAGTTGATGTTTTTTACCATGATTTTCTAAAGGCTTTTGACAAAGTTCCACACAAAAGACTCCTTCAAAAGCTACAGGCACATGGTTTCATCGGCAGGGTCCTTTGGTGGGTTGAAGATTGGCTCACCGGACGAAAGCAAAGAGTTGTAATAAACGGAAAAGAGTCAGACTGGATAAACGTTACAAGTGGAGTGCCGCAGGGTTAAGTGTTAGGTCCTATTCTTTTCTTAATATATATCAATGATATTGATGAAGGATTATGTTGTAAAATTTCAAAATTTGCTGACGATACTAAAATAGGTAACAGAGCAGATACAGCACTGCAAAGACAGGCAATTCAGAGAGATCTTGATCGACTGTTTAACTGGGCCCAAGTTTGGCAAATGGATTTCAATAAATGCAAAGTGCTAAACATCAGCAGTAAAAATGTAAGAGCTAGTAATAGCATGAATAATATCCAACTTGATAGGGTAAACCATGAAAATGACTTAGGAGTTATAATAACAAACGATTTGAAACCAAGCAAACAATGCATAGATGCTATGAAAAAAAGCCAATAAATTGAGTGGATTTATAGGTAAAGCATTTGAATATAAATCCGGTAATACTGTCCTCACTTTGTATAATTCCTTAGTACGCCCGCACTTGGAGTATTGCATTCAGTTTTGGTCACCGTGTTATAAAAAGGATATAGAAACGCTTGAAAGAGTGCAGCAAAGGATGACATGATACCTAGATTGAGAAGTAAACCCTGAATTTTTTTACCCTAACTAAACGGAGGTTACGAGGAGATCTAACTCAAGTACTCAAAATATTCAAAGGACATGATAACATTAGGCTACTGTTAATAAATACTTCACAGTTGATCACTCGAATTATAGTAGAGGCAATGGGTATAAAATAATTGGCAAACGATTCCAGTCGCATGAAGCTAAGAATTTCTTGTTCAACAGAGTTGTAAATATATGGAATAAATTGCCCTCCAATGTAGTAAATTCTAATACAGTACTGACCTTTAAAGGTCACCTCGATAAGAATTTGTCGACTAACCCCCAGCTTAATATGTTTACTCCTGAATAAAACACTTGTGTATGTATAATTTGTTTATTTTATTTTATTTTTTAGAGCCTGGATCAATTTATGAATGTAAATATAGTATATGCACAGATTAGGATATATATATATATATATATATATATATATATATATATATATATATATATATATATATATATATATATACTGTATATATATATATATATATATATATATATATATATATATATATATATATATATATATATATATATATATACTGTATATATATATATATTACGTGTCCGACTCTGGGCAAAGGCTTCAGGGCCTATTTCTCTGGGACAGTGACCTATCCCAAGGCCCAGTAGTCCTCCTACACCTCCACATGTCACCACTTCGGCGCTAACACCCACCGTCCATACTGAATACATGATAGGGCTGTCTCATACAGGACTGGTGTATTGGTGTTAGCCGGGTTATTTTATGACATGTCGGCAAGTCACCTGGTAGATCAGGAAAGTCTGCATTTTTGGAAATTCAAATCCTTAAACTGTTCCCTGCCTCAGCCGGGATTCGATCCTGGGTCCATTAGGACTGCAGGCCGCCTCTCTACCGATTCAGCCACCGCCTCCCCCAGTGCACAGATGGCCCTGACTTAATGGTCACTACTCATACTTTCGACCTTTGATGGACTGTGGATCACTGAGGGTCCTTGTTAGTTAAGTGACCACCATCAGGAATGTTTTAATGTACCAGGGGTCACTGCTTCAGGAGGTGACTTGTGTGCTTGTCCCGCATGGGAAAGCTCCTAGTCTCAGTGGAATGAATGGAGCTGGGCCCTGATTGACTGCTGCCTACCTTAATAGTGCCAGGCAAGACTGCCACACCACCCCTGAACATCCACATTGTGCACGTTGCAATTTCCACGCTGTGTCCGCAGACGCCTCGTTAATTCAACGTACCTGTACATGTTGTCATGCGTTATTTATTATTCGATTATTCATATTACTTTACTACTTTGTCTTTCAGGTTATTCATACATGTATCTTATAGATAAAGTGTTATAGAATGTAACTTTTCCATTTCAGTCGTTCCTATGAAAATTCCATGTCAGTTTTTCCATGCTGCATGGTGGTTTTTCTCACTTTTTATCTTACCAGTTTTAACTGGAGGGTTTGGAGGTGGGGGGAGCCTTCTTGCTTTACTATCCTTATCCTTCAGCATGTAGAGTTAGTCATAGTCTACTCTGTACCAAACAGCCTCGAAAGGACCATAAGGTCTGTTGCTATTTGCATTCCTTTGTACTCCAACTCCTTCAGGAGACATCCCAGACCTCCACCCTATACATCACATATGCATACCACCGAGAACATCACCTCACACTAGCCCACAGTACCACCACCACACACACCTGCTACCTCCCACCATGGGGACGTGACTTTTCCCCTCCAAGATGGTGGTGAAATGCCCACCACGACAAAACACCACGAGGGGGATGTTGTGACACCCACTCCAGGGGGAGACCATGGAGAGGCACTTAAGGTGCATATAAGGTCCAGGCAGGACGGGCCTATGTCCCCTACTACATTGTGCCCCTCTTCCCCTCAATGGACCCGACGAGAACTACACAAAGCTGGTGGACTACTCTCCAGCCAGACCAACCCTCGCCAGGATCAGGGTGGGGCTGATATCTCAGTCCCAGACAGCACCTGAGTGACGGCCACTGACCGCTCCATAGCTGCATCCCCCCCTCTGCAGAAGCCAGTGACGGCCACTGGCCACACTTGGGGAGAGACGGCCACTGCCTGCTCTCCTTCTGCAGCTGCCTCTGGGAGCTGGACCTCGGTGCCAGCCGCAAGTCACACCAGCAGGCAGGTGATGGCCACTAGCCACAATTCGTCTGCCGTCCCCTCCCCACACAAGACTTCGGTGATGGCCACTAGCCACACCAGTGAGAAAGCGATGGCCACCAGCCACACCCAGGCCACAATCCACTCAGGGAACGAGGCCCCAGTGATGGCCACTAGCTGAACCGGAGGGCGGGTGATGGCCACTAGCTGCATCTCGCCCAATAGGACCCCGGTGATAGCCACTAACCACACCAGTGGACAGGTGACGGCCACTAGCCACATCTCGCCCTCTATCTTGCCTGGAAGTCGGGGTCCGGTGACTGCCACAAACTGCACCGGCAGGAGAGGGACGGCCACTAGCCGTTCTACCCCTGCTGGCCTTGGGACCTTGGTGATGGCTACTAGCCACGCCAGGGAGGGAACGGACACCACCTGTCCCTCGCCCCCTGTGACTTCCTCTATGGAGGACGTCCCTTGCTTGACCCACCTCTCCTACGGCCGAGCAGGACATCCCTCCTGTTCTCCCCACAGAGGCAGCCCCCAGGAGGAGCTACCCCTGGCGGAGGTCTGGCAAGGCCCCATCGTGACCCCAGGGGTTTGAGTAGTGCAGCCGGCACCCAGGCGAGACCACCTGCTGCCGGACTTCCGAAGGAGAGGACGCCGCAGACCACCCCTGACAGCAACCCGACCCGAGGGAGATCGCAGTCCCCGGACTCCCAGAGGCTCCCACAGGACTCTGGGGTGTGACCTCCTCAGTCTCATTGGACGACGACCTCCTCCACAGAGTGGGTGCTGGCAAGTGCATTTACTGTCCCTATTTGGTCTCAGCCCTGAGGACCGAACTCCCCACCGAGGTCCCACTATAGGGAAGGGCCCCTCTCCATGCCGCCCAGCAGCCCACTCCGGATGACGCAGCCCCTGAGAGTAGTCCCGTGCCCTCTAAGGGAAGGCACACCTGACAGGACCCCTCCCACACCTGGCCGACACCTATAGGCAGCCCAAGACTTAACTAACCCTATCAGAGTCCTCCTGTCCAGACAGTGACTTTTGAACCTGTATAGTGTATTGTGCCCAGATTATATTCACATTGTGCTCAGTGATGTATGAATATAAGATAATACACGTGTAAGGTTGGTTGACCAGACTTTTTATGCCCTGTTCCTCCTGTAGTATATTTTAGTTCCAGTTTCAAAAGAGATCCCCGGCTCAGCAGCTAATGTTCTTAGGACGAGAAGTCGACCCAAAAACATCTAGCATAAGAGGCATAATTTACAGTCTGAACAAACTATGTATTAAGAACCTAACTTGCACTAAATGTAGCGGAAATTTAATAATATAGGACCACTGAAATGGTGGATTGTCATCACATAACATCAATGATAGTGTAATTTCCGTTACTGGTAAATATAAACAATTCACGTTACGTTATATATACATGTTCTGAAGCAGCTGCTGTTTGCAGATGATACTGCACTGGTGACTGATTCAGAGGAGAGATTGAGACAGTTGGTAGAGGAGTTTGGAAGGGTGTGTGAAAGGAGGAAATTGAAAGTAAATGAGAATAAGAGTAAAGTGATGAAGTGTACGAGGTTGATAGATGGCAGGGGGATGAATATAGTTTTGAATGGTGAGTTGCTTGAGGAGGTAGATTGTTTTAAATATCTAGGGTCACATGTTGCTGTGGATGGAAGAATAGATGCAGAAGTGAAGTTTAGAATAAATGAGGTAGGAAAGGTGCTGGGAGGAATGGAAAAAGTGTTTAAATGTCATTCACTTAGAATGGATGTAAAGAGAAGGCTGTATGAGGGTGTTGTGGTACCGACTGCGTTATATGGGGCTGAAACATGGAATATGGGTGTAGAAGAGAGGAAAAGTTTGAATGTAATGGAGATGAGGTGTCTGAGGAGTATGTGTGGAGTGACGCGTATGGATCAGGTGCGAAATGATGAAGTGCGAAGGAGAACTGGAGTTGTTCGGGAGATGGCTGGTAGAGTTGAGCAGAGGGTGTTGCGATGGTTTGGCCATATGGAGAGAATGGATAATGAGCGATTGGTGAAAAAGATAACTAGATCTGATGTGAGAGGTGTAAGGCTGAGAGGAAGACCACGAATAGGATGGATGGACAGTGTGAAGAGAGCGCTGGATGCGAGAGGGATGTCTGTTGAGCAAGGAAGAGTGGCTGTGCGTGACAGAAATAAATGGAGAGAAATTGTGAATGAATAAGTGATGATGCAGCCCTGAGGAGATATTCTCCTGCATTTGGTCTGATCAGCTAGTCAGGTCAGGTGTGGGTAAGGGGATGGGTCTGTTATGATGTGGCAGGGGTAAACCAGTTCTGCTGTCGGGCCCTGCTGCGGATGTCACTGATTGCATTGCGCAGTTGACCCTTGTGCAGTGTGGTGCGGTAAGGATCTGTCCGTTCTCCCCTTTGGGGCTAAGATGCGAATGAATGTGTTTGAATGGATGAGTAAATGGGGAGTGTGTCGTCCTGTCTCGGCTACCTCCGTTTCCTTGCGGGAAGCAGCCTAGGTATATAGATAGATAGATAGATTTGTATTAGTTATATTACGGTATATAACATTACTGTGATTCACAATTTCACACAACATTGTAGATATTTAACAAAGAAAAATGTGCTTTTTAAACAGTAAGGGGAATGTGTTTTCCAAATGGTGGTGACATCTACCGGAATACTAGCTTTGAAAGCACCCCATAACATGCACTGGAGCAACCATTGTTCTAGTATCCTGGTACAAGAGCAACAAGGTTATATACATTAGAAACAACACCTTAACATGCCTAGGGGTACAAAACACTGCAATGTCATGGTACATAGTTTTTAAGGTGTCTTGGGGCATGGCTAGTGTGCTGTGACCTCCAGGAGAGGGAGAGGCTGAGAGGCCTCTCCCCTGCGGTCGTCCTCTCGCCGGGGACCACTCTAAACATGCGTGATGGGGGTCTGTTTCCCTGTCTCCTTGCAGGGATGTAGGTGGCTGCAATTCCTGAGGGAGGCTCGTCCACTGCCGTCGAGCCTCACCAGGTATTGCCTTGGGGCTGGTGTGTCAGCAATAACCTCCACACAGTCCCACCACTCCATCTTCTGGTTCTGTTGGCACACCCGCTGGCTTGGGTTGAAAGGGGCGAGCTTGTGTGCCATCTGGTTGAATCTCGTGGCCACTGCGTCCCCAGTGTGGGTCATGCCCATTCCCTACTTCTCAGCATCCAGCCCACTGCCTGCTGATCCTGTAGTGTTCTCTGGCAGTGGGCACAGAGTCTTTCAGCTGATGCCCCATCAGCAGCTGGGCTGTGGACGCATTGGGATCGTGTAGTGGGGTGTTGAGGAACTGCAATATGGTCCTGGTGGCTGCATCCGAGTTCAGGAAGCCTCCCTGGCTGGTGTTGTTCCTCAGCAGTCTCATAGCTGACTTGACTGTGGCCTCCACATGACCGTTGGGAAGTGGGTAAAGGGCCGACGACACCCTCAGCTGCACATGCCAGGCAAATAGGAATGCCCTCATTTCCCCACTCATGAGGTTTGTACCTCCGTCACTTGACAGGACCTTCGGGGTGCCGAACTTTTTGAACCACTTACAAAAGGCCGTTATGAGTCATGAGCTGGCAGTGCCCCTGGGCAGATACTCCACCTCCAGCCAGTCCATTAACCTGTCTGCATAAGTGATGTACTCTTCCCCCACCAGTCAGAACAGGTCAGCCACTGTTTGTTGGAAGGGGTACTCTGGTGGGGGTGTGGGCAGCAAATTTTCCGTGGGTTGTGATGGGGTGTTGATTTCACATACTTGACAGTGCCTCATCCTCTGCTCCACCTCAGTATCTATGCCCGGTCAGTACATTCATTGCCTGCCATGCCTAAGCACGGAGTCCCTGCCCTGGTGACCTATGTGGAGGTTGCCTAGGACTGCGTAGTGAAGGGCAGTGGGAATCACAAGTCACAGGTGCCCCTCATCCCTGGTGTACATGACAGTGTCCCCCCCTGGCATGACAGGTGCCTCCTCATCCTGTAGTATGGGCAGCGTTATCGCTCCTCGTCCTTCCGGTCGGTCCAATCCCTGGTGCTTATGCATTCATGGAAGAGCCTGTAGTCCTCATTCTGGTGCGTTTCCTCCTCCACTTGATGGAGGTCAATGATAGCACCTTATTTGTCTTCTAGGGCACAGGCCATCACTGCCACGATGTAGCCCCGTCTTCTGCCAGGTCTGTCACATCCGGTCCACTCCAAAGCAGGGAGTATCTTGAGAGTGCGTCTGCTGTGTGGTTCGCCTCCTTCTTCAGGAACTTTATGCAAAATGAGTATATCAGTGTCTTCTTGAGCTTGAGTATGCGGGGTTACTGATGTCTTTCAGCCCTTTGTCCTTGAAGATCTTGGTGAGTGCATGGTGGTCTCTGATGAAAGTGAGGTCCAGACATCCCAGCGGGAGCTGGTGCACCTTTTTCAGGCACCATGAGATGGCAAGGGCCTCCCACTCCAATGCTGAGTAGTTCTTCTCAGCTGCTCTTAGATGGTGGCTGCCACACCGGACCAATTTCCAGCTGCCCTTACAGCACAGGGGGGCCTCTTGAAACACACATTGACAATACTGCTGCATGACCACAAAACCAATGCTGAGCCTGCTGAAGTCAGTGAGCACTGCTGTGTGCTGTGTGGTGTCGTAATACTGGAAGCCCCTCGCCACAAGCTTGCCTATGGTCTCCTTTGTTGACTCGAAGATGGGCTGGAGTTGGCCATCCCCGTGCACCACTTTCCCTGACGGTTTTTTCAGTATTTCTCTGAAGGGCTCCGTGAGTGGTGTGATGGTGAGGAATGGCACCACCTGGTTCACCAGCCTGAACCACGATTGGATATCTGTGAGGGAGGAGTGTGACGGCATCTGGAAATTGGTTATACTGTTTAGCAAGTCCTGGCTAGGCTCATACTCCTCCCAGCTGAGCTGATAACCTGCAAAGCTCACACTTCTGCAGAAACGGAATTTGTCTGGGTGGGGCATGATTCCATTTTCTGCACACGTTCGCAGGAACTGGTATGTGTGCCAGAAAGCATCAGCAATGCTACGATCGTGCAGGAGCGTGTCGTCGAAACATTTCAGTTTCCTGGGGATCTCTGATGTCGCATCATTGAAGTGCTTGGTAAAGGCGTCCTGCCCTGCACAGTGGCTCAAGGGTGTGTGCCGGTAGCAGAAGCAGCCCCATGGGGTGATGAAGGTGGTTAGCTTCTTGCTTTCCTCATCCAGAGGGATCTGCTGGTACCCCAAAATGTCCACAACTGCTTTGAGTGTGTGCTTTGGTACACTGGTGATCGTGTTGAATAGGGGTGGGTGGGTGTGGTGGGTCTCCTGCTTGCTTGCCAGATTGAGTCACTGATAGTCCACTGTTCTGTGCAGGCGCCTGTCCTTTTTGGGTCCTCCATCATACAGGAACACCACTCGTGGGTTCTCCAGCCGGTACGCGTTCAATGATACCCTTCCTTATGTCCTCTTCCACCTGCTGGCTAACTTCATCAAAGGAGTGGTGGGGTACGGATGTTGGTGTATGCACCGTGTAGGGGTTTGAACAGGGGTGCAGGTGGATGTGGTGGGCTGGCTCCTTCATCTCCGGCAGGGGGCGTGGTTCACTGCAAATGTTGTGCGCCTGAAAGTGCTCCAGGAACCACTTTTCCAACAGGATCACATTTTCTTCCATCAGGGCGTATGGGAGAGTATCACGTTGGAGGCTCTTCCACCTGTTCAACTGCCCCTACAGTTGCTGACATATTGGGGAAGTTGTGTGGCACCACGCCCAGTGCTTTGCATGTCTGCAGCAACAGACACAGCCACTGCATCCCATCAGCAAAGTACAGGTTCACCATAGCAGACCTTCCACCCACATTAAAGCTGCATTCCTTACATCCCTTAATGCGTATGCTCCCACCTGCGAGGTGATTAATACTCTCGGTAGGTCTCTGTAGACTTTGTGGAGTCAGCCCGAGGCCCCATATGAGGTGGCATCCTCTATGCATACCTGTGTGGCCGTATCGGCCAAAGTATATAGACTTTGGTATTGGCTACCACTGTCACCTCGCACGCAGCGGATGAGTTGTCACACTTCACTTCCACACTGACCCAGTGGGCACAGCTCGTGAATTCCACATCTTTTAGTCATGGATATTTGGTGAACTCTCATGTACACCAGTATTCACCAGATTTCTACATCTTTTTCACGTGGAAACTTAGCTGAGAAGTTCTTGTGTGAAACTGGATGAAGAATTCATGTGAATTCTCTCAGAATAGTATGGGATGTACATGTGGTGGTAGAATTCACATGAAATAGATTAGTTCCGATTGTGATTCTGTATAGAGCAGTGACGTGAGATTATGCTTTTTTGGGTATATATGAAAATAATTATGTAGCCTACCTATTAGCACTTTATAATATTTATTGATTGGAAATTAAGATACATGCATACATATATATATATATATATATATATATATATATATATATATATATATATATATATAGAAAAGGATATTTCCAACATTGTCGTTTCTATTGCTCTTTGGGAATATCTTTGAGGCACAGAAAAACATCATCTTTGGTGATTTGATCGTCATCCCCGAGCTAGGCAACTATTGCCATATAGCCCCACTAAGTTACAGGAGCGCGCTACCACTCCCGCCAACGGTTACCCATGAGATGCTCAAACTCGCAACCTCACGATTGCGAGTCGAACACTCTACCTCTGAGCCACCGCGCCCTCTTCATCTTTGGCGAGAGAGCAGACTAAATTAGTAAAAGATATTATAGAAGTTATGAAGGAACAGAAATGGAGGTGGGCAGGTCATGCTGCTGCTGCTGCTGCTGCTGCTGATGATGATGATGATGATATATATATCGTCATCAGCCATTTAGTGTCCTGAACAAAGGCCTCCCCAAACCTTCTCCATGAATTCCGTATTTGAGACAGACAGACAGACAGACAGACAGAGAGACTGAAGTGGTTGTGGATAATTCGTTACCAAAAATGATAATCTCCCTTAAAGCGATATAATTAACCTGCGGCATCCCGTCGACGTTCTTTAACGTCCACACGTTTTGTCACTGCCAATCCTGTCGACGTACATAAACGTGAATCAATTGCAAGGTCCCTAATTTGCACAATTTTCAATTTTCGCGAGTCATTTTTGGTATGTATACACGTGACACCTTCCTCTACAGGATGCCAGGGAGGTACAATGCCTTACCCAGCATGACCTCCTCCCCCCCCTTCTGCATGCCATTGTCTCAGTAATTCACCTGTTAACAGTGACCTGGCCAGTAAAGCCATGTCATGCCATGGTACGAAATTCAGGGCCAGAGTGATTCCCCAATCAATGACAATGTGGAGGACAAACTTTACATAGCATTAGAGGAAGAAACAGTCAGAAATGATGATCAGGTAATGTGGCAAAAAAAAAGGTCAGGTATGGTGATGAGTTAGTGAGTGAAACAATGCTTATAATGCCTATATTACTGCTTGAAAACCAATGTACTCTCGTACTACATATAAATTCGTACCAAGTAAATAAATAAATACCATTTATGAGTGGTGTGAAATAGTTATCCTCCCATAGAACTCGTTTACTTTGGTGCCAGCCTGTTAGAAAACCCAGTAAGGTAAGCAGGTACTTCTACCTGTATCGAGTATCTTAAACCTCAGGTGAGCGATTTCTCTATGAATTTTTGATGTTTCTCACCAAAGATGGAGGTTTGAGCCAAAAATTTTTTTTCCAAAAATGGTCGGGATTGGGGGGAGTCAGTGGTGAAAAAGTGGTCGGGATGGGGCGGGTTAATGATGGTATGGTAGATATTCATGATATTCAAAGTAATACTTTTTATGTGCTTATTAAACAATTTCTCTATTATTATTATTATTATTATTATTATTTTTAACGAATGCGAAATAATACTAGATCACCAATCGACGTAAACAACACTCCTCATTCACAGTGTTGCCATGCTCGTACAATCTAGCCATACTTTCTCGCTAGATATAGAGGAATTGACGTTGATTATGTATAAATATTTACTTTTTACATCTAATGACATTCTATAAATATTATAGTTATTTGAGCCATTTTAAATGATATTTTAATATCTGTGGCATTATTCTAGCTATTTTGCCATTCCATCTTGCTACCTATAGCAAAGTTTGAGTATTTTCAATGGTAACCTTGCACAAACATTCAAATCCTGCATTTACCATACGTACAAAGGCACAAACTTTGAGGGAAGGTAAGATTTTTGAAGTACTCTATCAATTTTCAATATCAAAAGTTAATCATATATAAGCTTTAGGTATGAAGACTAGTGTGTTGAAGAAATTTGCCTTAAATAAACTATTCAACCACACAGGCTCGGTCTAAATAGCCTAGCCTATCCGCATGATGTATAGGGCCTAGGCTAGCCTATAGGCTAGGCATTAATTCTGTCAGGTGCCTGTATAGTGCTAATTTTGGTAGTATTACATTTCGTTTAGTCACATCCTAGGGGAATTCCAGCCTTTCCAAAGATATTTTGTCCTCAACTTAGGGGGGGTTTCATATATGACATTTTTCTCGCAAATATGTCCTTTAGGTGTTTTTGTTTGTGCAGTAACAACTCACTGTATAGTCATGGCTTGGGGAAGGCGACGTTAGCCCGTCCCTGCCCTCAAATTTATGAGCTTTCACAGTTAATGTAGGTTAGGTTGAGGATTAAATTTGGTTGGATTATAAAATGTGTGAGCTACAGCATAGTGCCCCCAGAAACTCCCTGACAGGTAACATGCATGAGCTACAGCATAGTGCCCCTGGAAACTCACCGACACCCCCACCCGGATCCCGCAGAAGAGCCGCAGCCGAACCGCAGGATGCAGTGCGACAATGGCACAAGTCAGCCAGAGCCGTGTGCCCCTATGACACTCAGCCCTAGCAGGAATTCAACACTACCTTCGGGGAAAGGTACTGCTGGATGAGATCAGGGTGGAGCTGCCTATCCAGCTCCAAACAGAGCCCCTCAGGAGACGGCTGATAGCCGCTCCTGCCTTCAACAGGAGTGTGTCTATAGCCTCTCTGAAGGTGTCTTCTCCTTTGGGACGGCCGATAGCCGCCCGCCCCTCGTAAGGGAATCGGAGTCTCACCGACCTGAGGGTACTCAGGAGACGGCCGATAGCCACTCCTGCCTTCATCAGAAGGTGTTCTTCCAGGGATGGCCTGTAGCCGCCCTACACCCCCTCCTGCAGGAGATGGCCGATAGCCGCTCCTCCCTCCGGCAGAAGGAGACGGCCTGTGGCCGCTCCCACCTTCGTCAGACGGCCGATGGCCGCTCCGAAGGTGCTGTCCCCGAGTCGGCCGATAGCCGCTCCTCCCTCCAGCAGAAGGAGACGGCCTGTGGCCGCTCCTGCCTTCGTCAGATGGCCGATAGTTGCTCCGAAGGTGCTGCCCCCATGTCGACCTGCAGCCACTCCTCCCTCCGGCAGAAAGAGACGGCCTGTGGCCGCTCCCGCCTTCGTCAGATGGGCGATGGCTGCTCCGAAGGTGCTGCCCCCAAGTCGGCCTATAGCTACTCCCCCTCCCTCCTGCAGGAGACAGCCTGGAGTCGCTCCCACCTTTGTCAGATGGCGGATAGCTGCTCTGAAGGTGTCCAGAGGCGTGCTGATCTCCCCACTCAGGCCACGGCCAGTAGCCGGGCCTTGGCGCCTCATAGTCGTGCCCTTGGGCAGCCACGGCCAGTAGCTGGGCCTTGGCACCTCATAGTCGCGCCCTTGGGCAGCCACGGCCAGTAGCCGGGCCCCAGGGCCAGAGAGAGGTGAGAGCAGTGTTACCGCCCCAGCGTGAGATGAGTGCCTGGATTCCCGATGCAGAAGGACCCCAGAGAGGCCCTACAGCCTCCCCCGGCCTCTGCTCCCTACGCTTGGCCCTGGAGAAGACCCACCTGACCGACCCTGATTCAGGTCGGTGCCGCAGCCCCTCCCTGATGGTGCCCCTTGACTCTGGGGGCCACAATCCTAGGGTACTCCAGGCCTTCCCCAGGATGCCCGGGCGAGGGCTCCCCACGTTCCAACAGCGGAAGACCTCCACCTCTGGCCGAGATCTGAGCCAGAGATTTCTGGACCTGTTTGGCCCCAGCCCTGAGGGCCATACCCTTGTACCCAGCATGGAAAATACGGGCCCCTTCGCCACCTGCAGCCCCAGACGAGAGAAGACGCCCCTGCAAGTCGTCCTGTGCCCTCTCGGCACGCCCTCCCCTGGCGGTGCCCCTGTACCAGCAGAGATGTCACTGGCATGTCTCCCCACCACCCACCACCGTATAAGTGACTTATGTTAAGTGTGATGTTGCCCCAAAGTTAGTGTAACAGTGATACAGTGACTTAGTATATGTTGAATAACAGGGCAAGTGTTCAGAAAAAGATAGCAGGAGAACACCCATTATCACGGGGCGGATTAATAAGGACGAGTGCAGAGACTAAGTTCTGGTGAATCAGACTCATGAGTGACGCCCTTGTATAAAGTCAGTAGGACTCCCAACACGAGAGAATTCTCCTTGGTAAGATATCCAAACGTCTTTTGCCACCAGGAAATAGTGAAGAGAGTGTTAATAATACCCTCCTGCTTGTATTACCATAAGCATAATGAGACTCTCAGTGCCTCCCACCCTCCCTTAATAAATCTCCTCTCAGCAGTCGGTGTGTATGTAAGAACCTGGACTAGGAATATAATCAATTATCAATGTCCCCTTGCTACCAGAAAATACTAAGTCAGAATCCATATATCAATTCCCTCCTAATATAACTATAATCTGACCCTCCGCGCGTCACCCCTTCCCCCCCCGTGTGAGACCCACTCCTACTCTCCCACGTGCACTGCGACCCTGTGTTCCAAGTAAACCTGTGCACTAAATCTAGAGTGTTAGCATCAGTGTCTGTTAGGCTAGTATCCTGTGAGATACTGATTATCTAGTTAAGGTTTTATTATCCACCATGTATTGTGTTGTACTATCTGCTGTTTTTGTCCTGTGTCAGACTGCAGTATTATATGTGTAAAGGTTATTGCCTGGAGTTTTTGTGTCCTACCTCCCTTTATTGCACTAAGCCCTGGTCTCGAAAGAGGACCCCACTACACGTTAGGTGTTCTAGGACCGAGGAGTTGGGCCTTTTTCACCTAGCATTACAGATTAGGTCTGATTTGGTAGGTTAGGTTAGATTAAAAAGCACTTTGTTTAATTTTAAATCCTTTTTTTTTTTTTTGTTGTATATGTCTTCAACCACATACAAGGAATAGGCCAGGTTAGGTACAGTATGGTACGATGCTTTTGCAGTTAATGTAGGTTAGGTTGGGGATTAAATTTTGTTGGATTAGGTCTGATTTGGTAGGTTAGGTTAGTTTAATTAACCCGATAGCTGCTACGTACATCATATGAAGAATAGCATGCAACTGCTACATGCATCATATGCTCAAGCTCTTTTTTTTTTTTTTTTTTAATGCACGCTACATTTTTCACCCAAATGTTCGGAAATAGCGTACCACAGCCAAACTAAGGTAAATAATGAACTCATATTTAGTTTCCTATTCATTTCCATGCACTCTTTCATTTATAAGAGCAAAAATGATTTCTGAGGAAAAAAAAAAAATCCCATTTTTTTTTTGTGCATGGGGGGACTGACCATGAAACCTAATGCCACAGTTAACGGGTTAAAAAGCACTTCATTCAGTTTCATTTCCTTTTTTTTTTTTTTTTTTTTCATATATGACTTCAACCACGCACAGGGATTAGGCCAGGTTAGGTTAGGTTAGGTTAGATTAGGTTAATACTAAAAGGTAAATAATTTGTTCGATTTTACAGTTTGCAACTCGTATTTGACCTCAACCCTTTAATGGGAGTTAGGACAGGTTTGGGTATGTGATCATATGTAGTTGAAAGTATTGTCAATTAAAATCAAAATATGGGTAAATCCTCCCTCCAGAGAAAAAATTATATATATATATATATATATATATATATATATATATATATATATATATATATATATATATATATTTAGTACCAGTTTAAGGATTATTTCGAACTTGACTTCACCCAATTACAGGCCTTAGGATTTGTTTGCAGTGGAAATTGTTCCCTACATCATGCAAAAAGGGGTTACTTCTAACCAATACTGAAAAAAAAAAAAAAAAATACAGTGGGCTTGCACAGTACAAGAGTGGATGGGCAGTCCTTGTCCTCACGCACTTTGAAATTGCGCACTGTGAATACATAATCTTATGAGAAAAATTACATATGGGCGGTACCCCATCATACCTTGACATTTTTTGACCCTTAGAGACATAATAAAGGGAATTTTTTTTGGACATATACTGCAGATATAGCTACAATAACAATAATATGGTCAGTCACCTTAACAACAGTAGACAACATGCCTCATGGACGTAAATGACAGGGGTTCCGAGGCACGGCAGCACATTTAGAGTGTCCCTGCTGCATATACTTTGGCTGCACCACTCCCCACACACCGAGCGTGTTTAACAGTTTCCAGTGTTGTATTATTCCAGGCTTTGATGAAGAAATTCATGGCCTTTTGAATGTTATATTTCTTCCAGAATGCAGCAAGTTATTATGGTGGGGGTTGCAGGTATGCCAGGTGAAGCAGGTGCGACTGTGGAGGTGAAGGCGGCTGGTGAGTCAGGGGAGGGAGGCAGTGGAGGTGGAGGGGACGGTGGCGGGCGAGTCAGGGGAGGTGGTGAGGGGAGGATCCTCCATCTCCTCGCTACTGCTCACATTTTTGGCAATTTCCTTCATCTTGTTTGTCTGCATCATTCCTTATCTTGTTATGGGCGTATTTGCTGTATAACAACTTGTCATTCGCGAAATAACTGTCATTCATCAAGTCCAAACATTATTAAAGACTAAGTCTACTAATACCAAGTCGGTTCACTTTCCATCAGGGCGCAGGGATGTGTGGCTTGTGTGTGACGTCAGTTGGCTTAAGTAACAGAAAATGTATAAAACCGCAGATTCAAATTAAACATTTATAACAAGGGAAAATGAAGCAGGGGAAAAAGTGCTTCCTTCACACCCCTACACCTTCCATCACACATTTCAGTCCCCTCCCTCACTTCACCGAACCGAAAAATATGTTATGGCCTGAGTAGTGGAGCAAACATCCATCCTCCATCATGGTCAGGAGGCAACTGAGCTGGTGTTTCGTGCCAGAGCCAGTCGATGTCACTCCGATGCTCCGCCCCCTGAGCGAGCTTGGAGCCGTTTTAGAAGGAAGTGAACCGACTTGGTATTAGTAGACTTAGAATAAAGAAACGGGGTTTCTGTTCTAACTTACTGTTATTACCGAAAACATTATTGTCAAAGTCATTATTGTCGAGATCTTACTGTACAGTAGACTCCTCTTGAGAACCTTCCCCAAGAGCCTCTGAAGTGGCAATGGGCCCATTGTGCAGGGAGGGGGATCGCTCAGTCAGGGAAAATAGTGGTTTTGGTCCACTCCCTGCCCCGACCTCGCAGACTGTGGGCTAAACTCGCACAGTGAAGGTTCTTTGGTTATTATTTTGGTCACTCGCATACTATGCGATTCGCGTACTGTGAACTCGCGTACTGTGTGAGCCCTCGGTACTATGAACTAAACAAAAACAAAAAAATCCCTAATGTACTGTACTTATTGTTGTCTTGAAACTAATATCTATGTTTTATTCTTTCAGATAATCTAACACTGTAATTCTCCTACATGTATAGAACCGCACATACCATGCAGCCAGCACTGTTCTTAAGAGGATGGTGGACAGCGTCTCTATTTGTCACACAGAACCTACACTGTACATTATTATTCTTGGTGGTAGCACCAAAGTAGGGTTTTGTTTTTCACAGTGCTCCCAGGGTTTCTGATTAATTGTTTGTAGTCTCTATATTTTCTTTTGTACTCTAAGAGGAGCAATGGATCTGGCTACTGAAACGAACACGCTGCAGAATGTGCTGATGGTTGTTGGTTGTCTACTATCCTTACCGTCGTATCTGATCCCCTGTTAACCTTTAGTATACCGTTAAGTTGCCCTATGGCATTTTATTTTTCCCTAATGAGTTGCCTCAAATAATTTCTCTGATTAATTACTTTCTTTTTATCACATTGAGCTCTTCTGCAGGAGGTGGAATCCAAAGCTTTTCACCTCATCAACTCTTTAAGATAGCAGTGTGAATGATTTTTCTGTAATACACAATATATAAATTAAACAACTACTCTGTGTATTAATTTAAAACATACCTATATTCATTAGTGTCCAATCTTGTGCAGACTATTGATGTATTGCACCTTATAGTTACAACAAGTTTCATGGGTTCCGTTCACCATTAACTATACCTTAACTATGCTAATGTAGTTACAGTACTGTATGCGTATATGAATCTTGCAGGACATTTATATAGTTTGCACATTATTGAAAATTAACCCGTTGATGATTATGATGCATCTTGACTGTTTATTTTATCTATCATTAGACAAGTTTATACGACTTAAATTAAGAAGGCTCTCTAGAAATCAAATGGATAAAAATAATTTACATTCAATCTCTAGATCCCACAAGTTCTTCCCAAGCTGAACTGATTATAGTCTGTATGAGTTAATCGACTTACAAGTTAACAATGCTTTGATGATTGATGAATTTGACAATTTATACTGGCTAAATTATTACTTTTATTCAGCATAGGAAGAACTTGGAGTTAGGGAGTGAATGTATATTTTTTTTTATCCATTTGGCTTCTAGAGAGCCTTTCTAATTTGCATGCATGTGATTTATTCCACCAGATATTACTGTGTAATACTCGTGAATTTCAACACGTCTATTACACGTGTTTAAATTCTCGTGAAACGAACTATCAAAAAAGATTAGATATCCACATCTTTTAGACATCTCCAGTCAACATCTTTTCCACGTGAAAAATGTGACATTTTCCCACTGGGGAGGCATGCTGACGCCTCGGCGCTGGCTATCGTGATGCTGCCAGTGGTCTTGGCAGGGCCACGATCTACCTACACCAGGTCAGCCAGCCTGCCTCCCAAAATGAACCCAACCCGCGCAGTGACGTCACGCGCTGTCCACCTCACCACCAACCGCTCTCTCACCCTCATTCCACTCCTTCATTCTACGTCCTAGCTCATTTTGTATTATGTTCCCCACATTTAGTTATTATTTTCACTTAAATTTCTCGTGAAAGGCAATTAAGTCATCACTGATATTTAATTCACTTACAGTAGGATACATTTATCCAAATGCAGTGTACCATTATTATACCGATAGTTCTTATGGACAATACTAGTATAAATGATGACAAAAACAGTGATATATAATACAGGAATTCTCTTTAAGGTTAAAAAAATGAAAGGTTGTTAAAAGTAGAATATATTGTAAACATAATTTTAACTGGTATATTGAAACTAGGCAAATACATCCAGTAAAATTTAAACATTAATACTGAGGAAATACACTGTAACATAAGGGAAAGTTCAGTTTTCTCCAATGATGATTACTAACAGTTCAGGTAACAAGTTTCATAGTTTTCCTTGGCATTCCTTTATATACAGCATATTTCTGTTTGTTCATTCTGAGTATTTTGTTAAGATGTCTCATCCTAAAGAAGATGGATATTCTTGCATAAAAAAAAAATTATCTCATGTGGCAAATCTACTCCAGCACTTTTTATCTCTGATGTAAGAGTCTGTACACACAATAGTCCTTCTCTCAAGCCCTCACCGTGCACGCCCTTAAACACTTCCCTCATTACTAATAACTTTGAGTAAAAGCTATCAGAGGGCATATATAAATGACCTCTACTGATCATTTCAGTCCATGACTTACTAGAGGAATCACAGTTGTAATGCTGTGTTTTTAAGGCGACTTCTCGTCGTAAAAACACTAGCTACTGAAGCGGGGTCCTCTTTCTAGACCGGAAGTAAAGCACTAACAAAGGAACAGGACATAAAAACCAGGCAGTATACCTTAACACATCTATTACCTAGATCCGACTCGTAACAATACACATAGAATGATATTTAAGATACAGGGACACAGAGATACAGAGTTAACACTTGGCTTCACAGAGTAATCATACACACTACAATAATCACACAGGGAGATTGTGAGTTTTCTTTAATAGGGTTTATATGTCACTTGGAGGCAATATATAAATGGGATTGTTCTCTTTAAGAATACACAAGGTTGGGAGTCTGGTTTGGGGATATTACTATAAAAGAGGTAGGGTGCGGATAGCGACACTCGACACTGTCACCTTGTCACGGAGACACGTACATTTAGCTTTAGACTCGCCCGCGCCCTAACCTCGAGATTCACAGAAAACTCCCTGGTTCTTTTATATGAGGAGGGACTGGGATAATTCACAAAGTTCACTTTCTGCCCTGTTAGCACTTAGTTCTGATGGGCCACTGTTTACTATGGTTTCTTGCGGAGTCACTGTCACTGTTTTCTCTGTTTCCTGGGTATAGTCACTGTCAGTTACACTCGAAGGTAGAGTACAGGGAGGCTCTCCCGTCTGGGGGCCTCAACCTGAGAGGCGGCCCTCGTACTAGGGCCGCGCCGGTGGGGTGCAGGGAGGCCCTTTGGTCTGGGGGCCTCGACCTGATAGGTGGCCCTCAGGACTGGGGCCGAACAGCCGGAGTAATCGGGCCTGCTTCTTCCGGCTCCGGGGAGTGAGGGAGCCCGAATCACCTTCGTCGGGGGTTGTGGAGTCTAGCCTGGGCGTCCTGGGGCTGCGGGCACCAAGAGGGAGAGGCGCCGTCAGGACTGGACTGCGGCAGCGTCTCCTACGGGGCTCCGGCAGGAACAAGGAACTCCCGGGTGTGGGCGGTAAGCCCGATATCGGGCCTTGCCACCACTCTAGTGTCTCCTCCGGGGCTATATTCCCGGATGGTGACGAAGGGCTCCCCGAAGGGAAAGAGGCTGGAGGAGGACTCACGTTGCCCGTGGTCTCTCGGGTGTGTCTGGAGGCCGGAGCCGGGGGTCTCTTTCCCCTATCACACACTTTGGCTGTAGCCGTGAACTTGCCCGGCGTACGGGGGACACCTATAGGGTGATCGGGGTCGCCCTTTCGCTGCGGCTTGGGACCGCCAGCATGGTGTTGCTCCCGTAGTAGGAGACAAGTCGGAGGGAGGGGCGCAGAGGCCACACTCTCTCCAATACGGATTGAGTCTACCTTCAGGGAATTCTCTACCCTGGTATGTGCCCCGGCCGGAGCCAAATGTCTACCCATAAGAAAGACAACTGCCGGGCGAACGGGGTCGCCCGCATGCTGCGGCTTGGGACTGTCCACGGGGTGTTGCTTCCGTAATAGGGAAGTGCTACACGTACGGTAGCAGGGGCTCTTTACCCTGATCCGTATTCTGGCCGTAGCCGAGAGCCGATCGCCCCCAACAGGAACATCTGCCGGGCAACCGGGGTCGCCCTCACGCTGCGGCTTGGGACCGTCCACGGGATGTTGCTCCTGGAGGGGAGAACAGCAGGAGAGGGATGCACTGGTGCAACTCTCTCTCCCTGGTGTGTTAAGGCTGGGGCCTGGGGTCGCCTTCCCCTTCACACACACTATTAGGTCGTAGCCTAGGGTCGTCTTTCCCTTTTTACTTCTTATTAGGCCGTAGCCTTGGGCCTCTTGCCCTTGGGCCTCCTGCCCTAGAGGGTGTAACAAAGCCGTCAATACGGTGTTACCTGGGACTGAATTTATTTCAGTCCCACCCCTATTCTGTCGATCACTGCTCCGCCCGCACAGTAGTTCACTTCCCCTGATCACCTGGGGTTGGGGCACTTGCGGGGAATAGGGACCCAGGACCGTGATGCCCTGATGACCCTCTTGCCCGAGGTCACTAAACTCACCGGTGTGTCCTCCTGGGGTGGTGGTGGGGTGGCGGCTCGGTGGTGGTGTGGGGGGTGGTGAGGTGGGAGGTCCGGCTGCGGGCACGGCGGGCATTTTAACAGTTCCTCCAGCACATCATCCACTTCCTCCACATCCAAATCCATTTCCTTAAAGAGAAGGCTTGTTAAGCAAATTTCCAGACCAAGTTCACGATCATGAGAGGAAGATTTACCGCTCGTTTCACAATCACTGTTTTCTACATTATTGCTTACATTACCCTTCTCACTGACTACAACATACTTTCTCCCCAATATGAATTTTCTCAGCCGGTACTTAAAACTAAGACCATGAGGGTGATCATGGGGTCCACTCATTTGCCTGATACAGCCGAAAAACTGCTCTATGCAGTCTTGATTTAGCCTCCTAGTCATTATATATTCAAATCCATAGTTTTGTTTCAGCATTTCATACAATCCTAAGAGAGACAGGCTAGATAAAATCACACCCTTCTGGAAACTATAGAGAGTTTTTGTTGCAGAATTATATACTCTCATAGTTGACATCAAACTGACCATCTTTTGTAATATATCTGTCTGGTGATCAAAATACATTCCAAATGCACATCGCTCTTGCTTATCACCATACATGTGAGAATTCATCACATCAAACCACTGATCAACAAGGCAAATGATTTTTGCTGTTGCATCCCTGTGATTACTCTGCAATAATCCTCTCTCTCTCCTAAATACTGAAGTGCACTTGCACAGCTCTTTGACAGCAGCTGTGTTGCATACATAACTCGCTGCCGCTGTTGACCAGTCACATTAAGATGAATGTCAGTTACTTTATAGGCTAAACCATATTCTGTTTTTGTCTTTGCTAACATCTCATGAATACAGTCATCAGACACAATGTCACCATTCTCCAGCAAAAATCCAGAATCCAAAAGATTATTTCTGATTAGCTTCACCATATGTGGGACATCGGCAAAGACAAAAACTTCCCTATTAGCACATGGATTTTTGAAAGACACATTCCTAGTTTTCACGGGATCTATGCCCAGTGCCTTCCACACACGAAGATTACATGGTCCTAAATCGTGTACTATGGCTATAACTGAGTAACCAACTGACTACTTTTCTAATCAAATCAAGTATAATATTCTGCATGTTTGATTCATCAAAGTTATAATAAATTGGTTGCTTCCACTGCCCTACAAGGCTTCTTAACATGACAACATTTACATTGCTGATACTCATCTCATCAAAACACATAACTACCAACTTCTCTTTATAATCTAAAGTGTCTGCCTTTGATTTCATGAGGTGTAAGACTGATGACAAGATGCCTGGCTCCCAAGGAAAACTCTTTGCTCTGTCTTTTAAAGTGCTCTCTGATGGTAGTGGGAAGCCTACAGTGTTTTTAAGATACTTATAGTATTTTCTACTTAGACTCCTTAATGTCATGGCACGAGCTATGTCCTCCTCTGGCCAATTTTTAACACATTTTCTTTTATTGAAAATTATATCAGTTTGACTCTGAGTGAAAATAGGCTTTAAAATGTCAACCACTTTTTGTTTCACTTCATTGTAACTCGTTTTTTCAGTACTTTCTTTCAAGTTTAAATACTTGTTACGCCAGAAATCAATCTCATCTTGCAACTTCTTTAACCCATATGCGAATCTTCTTTGATTTGCTGGCAGTTTGTGCAGAGTGATGTTACTTTATTGTTTTCACTAGCTAGCAAAATAGTTTCTTTACTGACGTCATGATTTGATCTTTGTTCACGTAACTGTTCATCTGCATTTACTGTGACTTGGGTATTTTGTGTCTCAGAGCTGATATAAGGCACACAGTCACTTGATTGATTGATTGATTGATTGAAAATAATTACAATCTGGCGGCGCAACTGCCAGGGTCATATGCCGCCGGATGACAAAGTTGAAGGCACGGCAAAAATAAAAAGTGTCTATTCAAAATAAAGTTAATATCTGTTAATAGGAATAAAACACTAAAAGTAATAAAAGAATGATTTATAAAATAATTTCTTATAAAAGTGGAAGGAGGCCCGCCTCCTGAAGAAAACTAAAAACATCAGTAAAATCGTTAGAGGCCTCACCAAGCATCGAGGATAAACAGTAGGCACCATCTGCTCCCCCATGCCTATGAAGGAACCTCTGACGCAGGCCCCCCAGACTCGGACATTCGACCAGCAAGTGACGGACAGTAAGGGGAACGAGGCAGTCATCACAGTACGGTTGAGTTTCACCACACATGAGGAACCCATGTGTAAGCCGAGAATGCCCAATGCGAAGCCTAGCAAGAGCCACCTCCATTCGCCGAGGCATAGAGGGAAGAACCCTTGGCACAACCACTCTCTGAAAGGTTTCTTTTAGTTTATTGTGAGAAACACCATCCCAGTGTCTCTGCCAACACGTACGAATTGCATACCGCAAGTAAGGTGTTACATCAGAAACAGGTAGTGGGTAGTCAGCTGGGGGCTGTTGAAAAGACGCAGCTTTAGCTAAAGTATCTGCCCTCTCATTGCCCACCACACCAACATGTGCAGGAACCCAACAGAAGTCTACACGGCGGCCACGGCGGCCAAGTAGAAAAAGCCACTCTAAAATTGATAAAACCAATGGATGGGATGCATTAAAAGACTCCAGTGCAGACAAAGCACTACGTGAGTCACTATAAATCACAAAAACGGATTGGCGGAGAGTAAAGATGATTTTAAGAGCATACAAAATTGCAGTCAGTTCTGCTGTATACACTGAAGTAACGCCAGGAAGGCTACCGCCTCTACTAAAGGAAGGGAAGACAACACCAAATCCTACTCCAGAATCAGTCTTAGACCCGTCAGTATAGACGGGGACAGAACCCTCATGAATGGAGGCATGTTCGAAAAAGAGAGAGGGACACCTGAGAGGGAAGTGAGCCCTTTTTTCAACAACGGACCTACAGAATGTCACGCGAGGGAGTAGCCAAGAACCCACCCTTGGGATCCGATGTGGACAAATTGCCAGTCTCGGGAGAGAGAGGGCTAGCATAACAGACCGGACCCTGTAACCAAATGGCTTTGGGAAATTGGGACGGGTCTCAAAAACAGAAGATCGGGAATCCTGTGAGACAATGGCACAAGAAACTGAGTCTGGAATGCGGTGAAGACGATACCAACACCTCATCATTAGCAACTGGCGCCGCAATTCCAAGGGGAGTACACCAGCATCTACCAACAAACTTGGAATTGGGGATGATCTGAATGCCCCGGTTGCCAGACGAACACCAGCATGATGCACAGAATTTAACAACCGGAGGCGGGCATCTGTTGCAGAGGAGTAGACCTCACACCCATATTCAACTTTAGGAAGAATAAGAGACCTATGCAAGAGGAGGAGGGTCTGACGGTCAGCACCCCAAGAGGTATGAGCTAAAACCCTCAAAAGACTCAAAGCTTTAAGACAAGCCACCTTAACAGAACGAATATGAGGAACCCAGGTTAATCTTCTATCAAACAGAAGACCCAGAAACCGCGTTTCTTCTACACAGGATATTCTTCTACCATAGAGATACAAGTCAGGGTCTGGGTGGACTCCTCGAAGACGACAAAAATGTATAGCCACTGTCTTTGCTGAAGAAAAATGGAAACCGCGTGCTTCTGCCCAGTCAGAAATTCTATTGAGAGCCAGCTGCAACTTCCTCTCTATCAGAGACATTCTAGACGCAGTGAAGGAAATCGAGAGGTCATCAACATATAGTGATCCTTGTACACCATCAGGAAGTACACTGATGACGCTGTTAATGGCTACAGCGAACAGAGTGACACTAAGGATACTCCCCTGTGGTACTCCATCTTCTAGTGCTCGGGCATTAGAAAGCACTCCTCCCACTCGCACCCTTAAAATTCGGTTAGATAAAAACTGTTGAATAAAAACAGGTAAGCGCCCACGAAGACCAAACTCATGAAGAGAGAGTAAAATACCATGACGCCATGCAGTGTCATATGCCTTTTCCAGATCAAAGAAGACCATGACCTGGTGTTGGTTAGTGGAAAAAGCCTCAGTGACAAGATTTTAAGGACAGTAATGCATCAGAGGTAGATCGCATTTTTCGAAAACCATACTGGGCAGGGGATAAGAAGTCACCTCTCTCTAAAAACCACACAAGCCTAACATTGACCATCTTTTCCAAAACTTTACATATACAAGACGTCAAAGAAATAGGCCGATAATTCGTCGCCTGTAGGTGATCCTTACCTGGTTTGGGGATGGGGATAACTACAGCAACACCCCAACAAGCCGGAAACTCCCCAGAACACCAGATCTTATTAAACAGTGAAAGCAAAAACAACAGGGACTCATCAGACAGGTGGCGTAAAAAGGCATAAGGAATATCATCAAAACCAGGAGAGGAATCATGGCACTGCGACAGAGCTGACTGGAGTTCAAAAATTGAAAATGGAACATTGTAAGGCTCTCCCCCAGCAGAGGCAAAACTGAGACCACGAGATTCTAGGCGCCGACGGCGGCAAGCCAAAGGTGTATCTGCATCCTTCTTTGACACACTGGCAAAATGGTCAGCAAGCAATTCTGCAACAGCAAATGGATCAGCCACAGTTCCACCTGGTGCAGATAAAACAGGAGGGGATGGAACAGTAAATTTACCTGAAATTTTCTTTACCCGGTTCCACACCTGGGTGATGGAAGTCCTCGAATTGATGGAGGAAACATAATCCTTCCAGGACGAACGCCTGGCCTCCTTTAAGACCCGCCTCATATGAGCTCGTGCCCTCTGATACGCCACCAAATACTGAGGATCCCCACGGTGACGACGAAGTCGTGAGAAGGCGATTCGTTTGGCTCTCACTGCGGAACTACACTCCGAGTTCCACCAAGGAACTGGACGTTTAGGAAACTGACCCTTTGTTTTTGGAATAGATAATAGGGCTGCTGAGTGCAGCACGGTATTGAAATATGACACAGCCTCCGTAAGACAGCCAAACTCATTGACAGAAAGGGAAATGGAACTTAATTCCCTGAAATATGGCCAGTCTGCCTTATCCAGAAGCCAGCGAGGAAGACGTGGCTGAGGTCCACCTGCACTAGCAGTTAAGAGTAACGGAAAGTGGTCGCTGCCATACAGGTCTGGCAACACATCCCAGTTAAAATCTAAAAGAGCATCAGCTGAACATAAGGACAAATCAATGGCAGTAAAAGTTCCTGTCTGGCTATGGAAATAAGTCATTATATTGGAGTTTAAAATGCCTAACTCCTCATCTTCCACTAAAGAGGCCAGCATAACACCCCGAGGGTTGGCCTCACTGTTTCCCCATAGTGGATGGTGACCATTCATATCGCCTAGTAACAGAAAGGGAGAAGGAAGGCCATGAATAAGGCGTTCCAGATCCGCCCTTTCAACAGTTGCACTAGGAGGTAGATAAAGACTGCAAACTGTATACTGCCGACGTAAAAACATCCGGGACAGCGACAGCCTGCAGGGGAGTAGAGATGTCCATATGACTGCATGGAATATCCTCGCGAAGGAAGATAGCAGCACCTCCATGACGACCTTGACCCGGCACAGGATCTGAATAAAAGGCATGGTAGCCAGAGGGACCAGAAGGAACAGCATCACCTACCATGGTCTCCTGGATGCACATGCACAGAGGAGTAAATTGAGAAACAAGATGACAAAGTTCCTCATAGTTAGCACGTAAACCTCGACAGTTCCACTGGATGATAGAACCCATAATGGAGGAATGATTAAGTGCGGGACTGTACACTTGACAAGTGAGAGGGTTTGGATTGATGCTTATGAAGGCCCTTTGCAGGGGCCTGCCCAGCACCAGAAACCCGCACCCTCTGTCGAACATCTGTGGGCAAACGAGAGGACGAGAAAGGATGTTTTACCACACTCCTTCTTGGAGTGGGCATACCAGCCTGCTTGGAAGGTGGCCTGGATGGAGCCCTTGGCAGTGCAGGGCGGCCAGTGGCACCACTAGAAGTTCCAGATGTGGAAGTGGACTGTACAGGGTCAGAACCCTGTGAAGGTGATATCGTGAGTGTTGGATCCGAAGCACTAAGGGTCCGCCCAACATCCTCTTCGGGCTGGGACTGGTTCACAGGCGGACCAGGAGCTGCAGTTTCTGTCTTGTCAGACCTCTCAGCAGCAAGCGACCGAGCTCCCTCAGGATCCGAAGACTCTGAAGACCGAGAGGGTAATGGCTTCCTGCCCTCCCCACTCAGTGAGGGCCGGACAGCCGACGAGGAGCTCCGCCCCAGAACTCACCTCTGCCGAAGCCATAGGCTTCGAAGCAGGTGGAGGAGTGGGCTCCCTCACTGTAACCTTAGGAAGAGAGGGAACAGGAGAGGTGTTAACAGAAGGGTCAACAACAGAGACCTTAGGTGGCCGGTCCTCAGAATCAGAGGACTCTGACGAGCAACGGTGACGTTTACCAGGGGCAGATGGAATCTCAGGCATAGTGGCTACGGCGGGAGAAGTCCGATCAACGTGGACATCTGCCACCACCACAGAAGTGTGCAAGTCGTCAGTCACCGAAGTGGGAGAGGAAACAGTCAGAGTAGCAGTTGGGAAAACATCATTCTTACCTGCAGTACTAACCTTGGGGACAGCATTCTGCATATCGTGAGTGGAAGTTGTGGGTACTGGAGTGGGTCGAGGCTGCCTCTGAGATACAGGGAGTCGCATTGATGTTCTAGAAAGAGCAGAAGCATAGGTAATTCCCGGCTGAAAGAAGAGTGTGTGGGCTCTCTTTTTGGCTTCAGGAAATGAAACCCTCTCACGTGTACGAATGGATAGGATCTCCTTTTCAAGGCAGAATCTTGGACAATTTTTTGATGAGACAGCATGAGGACCTCCACAGTGGTAGCATTTAATAGGTCCTGTACAGTCGTTGGAATGGCTTGATCCACCACAAGAAACACAAATACCAGGAAGTCCAGCCTGTGCACGGCGGCAAAATTTGCTGACATGGCCATATCCCTGACAGTGGAAACACCGCCTTGGGGTAGGCACATAGGGCTTCACAGGAAGTGACAGCCAAGCGAGCTTCACAGATGTAGGCAGTGTCAATCTGTCGAATGTTAGGAACAATGTTGGACTCGGGGTTAAAATACCGTCGATCTTCTTCTGGAGGCGTTCAACTTTCACCACGCCTGAAGCCTGCAGTTCCTCCAACAACCTGGCCTCCGAGAATCGAAGGAGATCACGCGAAAAAATCACTCCTTTACTTTGGTTAAATGTACTGTGTGGAGTACAGGAAACCTCTGATCCAGAAGCTGAGGTCCAATTCAATAGTCTTAAGCTCTCTTCAGGAGACGATACTTCTATAAGGATGCATCCATTGCCCCTGTGAGGTTATTCGGGGTTCTCTGCCACATGCTGAAATAATATTACGGTGTAATTTAAATATATCAGTATCCAGCACAGATCCACCTATGGAGGATCTGAGCACCAGATACTTAGCAAAATGTTCAGGCATAGTATTATCTGAGCCGAACTCGACAGCCGAACCAACCAGACGTGGCCTCCTCCTAGTCCCAGTTGAACGCTGGGGCAAAGGAGGAAAGTCACCAGTGGCTTGGAAAGGCTGTAGAGTGGCTATGAGGGTGGGGCAGTCTGGAGAACTTCCTGGGACAGTGGCAGTGTCGTCAACATTTTTTTGTGTGTCACCCATATTATTTTGCAAGAACTTCATTCCCCCACCCCTCCACCCACCACGGAGTCCAACAAGGGGAGGTCATATGCCAGGGATAAACACCACTGGCGACCCCAGAGGTAGCAGGAGAGTATACGCAGGTAACCACCAAGGGACCCTGACAAGGGTGACTCCAGGACGATAGGAGCCACCAGGTCCCCCGGTGCCTGCTTGACCCTAAAGCCACTAGGTGACTAGCCTAGATGGCTAGCCAGTGACCAGCCGATTGACCTGGTCGGGCCCAACCAGGCCACCCGTCTAGCCAGAATAAGGGACCAAAGAGGTGTATTGCTAGCTGCAGGGCGCACCATGCAGCATCGCTCAACCTCCAGGACTCCCGTCTCCCAGCATTACGGGACGCCACGCACGGCAAACACGTGGGGAGGCAACAGTCCCGCCCTAGATGGCAAATGGGCAGGGACTGACATCACCAGGAGGCCTCCTCTACCAGTGATGTAGGGGGTGCTTGGTCCACAAGGCCGACAAATGCCGAACCCTACAAAGGTAGGCTTGCCTCCCAAGTAGGTGGCACTGCCAACCATGCTTCAAGCCCCACCACCACGTCAAGGTGACCCCCTACAGTGGGGCACACAGTCACTTGAGGTATGAACATGTAGTAACTCGGCTACTTCCCTCTTCAGTCCTCTCTTCTCTACTCTTTCAGCTCTCTTGGTAGCCACTTCTGTTGGACTTTGAGCTGAAGCAATAGAAATATTTACATTTTACTAGGTCTCTCCAACAATGATCTCAGCTGACTTACATAATATGACAAGTATAATGAAACTCTCTCTCTCTCTCTCTCTCTCTCTCTCTCTCTCTTAAATAATAATTAATGCTGTCATATATATTTGAGTAAAGGATATACGCTTTTTGTATCCATTGTCTTTGTTGTTGTTGTTGTTGTTGATATTATTATTATTATTATCGTTATTATTAGTAGTAGTAGCAGCAGTAGTAGTAGTAGTAGTAGTAGAATCATCATTATTCTGATTATTATCGGTGTTATTATTATTATTAGTAGTAGTAGTAAGTAGTAGTGGTAGTAGTAGAATCATCATTCTGATTATTATCGGTGTTCTTATTATTATTATATGTACACTGTGGAAGGTACAAGGAAAGACTGAAATATAATTTCCCATTGTCCTGGGTCCTGACGTCCACACCGCATCTCCTCTCACCTTTCTGGACCTCACGTGACGTCACACCCACCTGCGCGAGTTTGTCAGGCTGGCAGACCTGGTGTAGGTAGATCGTGGGCAGGGCTTGGCTGCTTCGCTGACCTACACACTCGCTGGAAGTGGCCGAACCTCCCACATCTGCGGAAGGTGGCCTTGACGGCAGGGCACCGGCACTCCCTGCTGCACTTGCTGCTTCCGCACCTCTGGCAGCCCCTTGCTGGTGGGGGAGGGGCACGAGGCTGGGGTGGCCCTGCACCAGCCTGCTGTGACTAAGTGACACTGGCCGCTTATGTTTTCTCCTTGCCACTCACTGAAACACCTGCCACACCACTATGGCTGCACACTTCCGTCATTTTCTCCACGGATTTGAACACTTCACTGGCATTTGTGATTTCTTCCACAGACTGAAACATTGGAAGTAACTGCAGCACTTCTGTTTTTCATGCTGAGGTTGTGCAGCCCCATCACAAGCTTTTTCGATAGCATGAAATCGTCGAGATTTATAGAACAGTAGAGGCACTTAAAATCACACTCTACCACCTTGGGTCTACATTTTATCATATATGAACACACACTATCATCGGGCTCCTGCGTGTATGTGAAGAAGTCTGACCATTCTCTCACAGTGCACCTGGGGCCCACCACCATGCTCCTTACCACGCCGATGGCCTCCTTTGTGCACTTGGCCTTGATTCTATGCTTGGCCATCAGTGCTTTCACGCATTGCTGCACTTCAGGATCACACAGCAATCTCATGTAACCCACGGCCAAGGGTGGAACCCACCTACAACCACCGCTGTATCACTCGACGCAACGCGCCCACACCTTTAACTGGGATGGTGATATTCCCATAATAGCGTTACTGGGAGCCGCAGGTGGTGCCGACACTAGCCACTGAGCCTGTGCCTCCCGGTGGAGGGTTGGATACACCAGCTGGTAGGCTGTCCCCATTCCTGGAGATTGTAGCTGGGGTGGTGGTGCATTGTACATGTTGCTGCGTACTTGGTCTCCCGGCGTCACATGGCAGAACCAGTCTTTTGACTCTGGGTTTGCCTGCTTGAGCACTAGCGGCACTGCCCCTAGGTCACCTGCAGAACTCCACTGTGCCATGTTGGGGTGAGAACCAGGAGGGAGATGGAAACAGCATGGCCAGCTTGAGATTTATTCCAACAAGTACAGGCAAGGGTGTGTCTTTTCTCTAGCGCAGCCTGAGTCAGACTGCCCACCAAGCCCCAGGTGTTGTCAGTGGCAGGAAAACTTCCCATGCGAATTCAAACTCCAACTGTTATGCTAGGTGTTTTAAGGGCGACTTCTCGTCCTAGAAACACCAGCGATAGAGCTGGGGTCCTCTTTCGAGACCAGAGCTAGAACACACAAAGAGAAGAGCAGGACATAAAAACTCTGGACAACAACCTTACACGTGTATTATCCAAATTACAACCTTCGTACAATATGGATGGGAGTTGTACACGACATGCTATTTACTATCAACTGTGCTGGACAGACTAGAGGGTCCCGTCTGGTTTGTGGGTATCATGCAGGATACTGGCCAGTCAGAAGGATGCTGGACAGACACTGCACAGTGAAGGATATTAGATTTTGCACAGTTTGTTACTTGGGCTCTGATATCAGTCTGAATACAAGTTTCTCACCATATATCACACAGTGGGAAAAGCACAAGTACAAGACAGTATACACACATAGACACACAGGCATACTACATAACCACTAGGGCACTAGTTCGACACTGTACATACATATCACGAGCACTATAGTCACAATAGGTCTGGGCAGTCACTCTTACACTGGGCAGGCCATGGGACTCTGGCTAAGCTGCAGGAGCCGGGTGGTCTCCAGGCATCGGCCAGGTGTTGGAGGGATCCTGTCTGGTGTCCCTTCTCTCAAAGGCCACGGGATGCCCCTCAAAGGTGACGTTGTCTGCTGGGAGCTGTTGTCGGGTGTGGTGGGAGGCCCTCCACTTGTGGGGCCTGGCACGGTAGTTTGGTCCTTGGGGATTGGGCCAAACAGCGTGAGCAGGCGTGCTTGTCTGCGCCTACCCTAGGGAGAAGGTCACCGTCATCTGGGGCTGGAGAGGTTGCGCCCCGGGGTTGTAGGGGAGCCTCGGGGAGCAGTCTCCTTTCCATCGGGCCATTGTCAGGGCCAGACAGTGGCATCGCCTCCAGCAGGAGTCCGTCAGTTGGTCGTTTCCCACAGGCACCGGCTGGATGGCACACACTCCTGGAGACAGCACAGGACCTCACCACACTTCTTCCAGGCAGGAAGGTTCCTCCTGGGGGCTGTCTCGGTGGAAAGAGGTGGAGGAATGTCCCGCTCAGCTACGGGAGGGCCGAGCCGAGCAAGGGTTGTGCTTTGCTGGGGAAGTCACAGGGGATGAGAAACTTTGGTGGTGATGCTTCTCCCTCGCGCGGCTGAAGGCCGTCGCCGAGGTCCCGTAGGCAACCCAGGGAGAGCGGCTAGAGGCCGTCCCTTCCATGTCGGTGGAGCTGGAGGCTGTCACCAGGGCCCCACTTCCTAGCAGGACCATGGGCGAGGTGTGGGCAGAGGCTGTCACCTGACCATGGGTGCAGCTGGAGGCCATCACCTATGTCCTGCAGGGGGGTTGATGTGCAGTTGAGGTGTGGGTGGAGGCTGTCACCTGCCTCCTGGTGCGGCTGGAGGCCGTAACGTTTTGGTGTGCAGCTGGAGGCATTCACATTTGGTGTGTGTCTGGAGGCTGTCACGTTTGGTGTGCGGCTGGAGGCCATCGCTATTTTGGAGTGGCTAGAGGGCATCTTCTTTGCATGGCTAGAGGCCATCACAGGGGTGCTACTCGGGACTGTCTTTTCAGCCCCACTGCAAACCTGTCAAGGGCTAGTTCGGCCGGAGGGTAATGCACGCGGACTGTGGCACTCCTGCTGGGTTCGTTCTGGGGATTAAGGGCGCAAGGTAGTTGGGGACATACATTCAAACTGCCTTGACATTGCGCTCGCCTTCAGAGCCCCTCTATGGTCACCTCCTGGGGGGGTGTCACTCTGTCCTGGTGGTGCTCAGTTGCCACGCTCAATATTTCACCAACACTAACCAGACCTAATCCAGCCTAACCTAACTTGCATTTGACAGCTAACTTTCTAATTCAAAAATACATATTAGAAACGTTAGACTAACAGGATGATATCAGTCAGACCAACAACATAACAAAGACACGTTAAACGAGAATATTTTTTTTCTGAAATATAAGTGCATCACGAAGTGGCCTTCGGGGGTCCTCGGTGAGAAGACTTGCCATTCCTGGCTGTTCCTGTTGCTCAGTGCTACTGTGCATCCACTGTGTGCAGGACTAGGTAAATCCAGTCCTGGCTGTGGGGCAAGACTGTTTAAGACCAGTCTTGACTGGTCTCATTTTTCTGAAGATGTCTCACCAGAATGACTGGGACCAGTCTCAGCCAGTTTTAACTGGTCTGACTGCCTCACGAAAATGTGACAAAAGTGATGTAGACATAATAGCTTCTTTTGTGTCTATCAGTCATGTATCTATTGAATTCCGATGTTTACTAGGTTAGATTTTAAAAACTATTCCAGCAGTGACATAATTTACCATAATTTGGCTAAACATGAGAAAAAAAATCAAGATACTCGTAAAACTTTACCTGGACGTGTTTTGATTTGTCCCGAGGATTCAAAATTTCGCACATGTACAGTAGACCATCTGATAAACTTTGTAAGGCCCCATTTTTAAAGTAATCGCTCCACACGCAGTGACCCCGGGACCACCAACCCAAGAGGAGGCCATCGAGAGGCTTACAGGTGTCCCGTGCTACACTGACGCATCTCCCCCTGTGACCTTATGCCCCTCTTCCACGCAGTTGGACCACCTGGCAGGTATTCAGTGTGAGTGTGTTACACTCTGACAGAGCAAGCACTCACCAGAATTGGGGTGGGACTTGCAATAGCCAGGTCCCCAGTAGGTCCTCAGATGCAGTGTCCACCGGATCTGCCTCTAAAAGAGGAGGGGACTCCACTGGAGCCTTACGTCCTACTTTACCCCAGGGGAGCAGCGGCACAGTAGTGTCCTATGGATCTACTGTAGGAGTAGTGACCACCAGTTCTCCTCCTTCTGCCACCCACCTCTGGGAGCCAGCACGTCGGCATGTCTCTCAGATGACCTTCGCTGGTACTCCCCAGGAGGGCAGCGGGCCCAGTGGTAGCATCTACCAGATCTACTACTGGGGGACAGACCACCAGTCGTTCCCCAGCTTCGTTATTCCCCAGAGGCATGAGGGCAGTGTCCACCAGACCTGCGGCACCTGGCAGGAGACCCTACGGGCCTTCCCCTTCGGTCGTCCCCAGGACGAGCGGTCACCCAAAGGAATGTCCATTGGATCTCCTTCGGCTGCTACCCCGGGCGGGAACCTAAGCAGTATCCACCGGATCTGCCTGGCTGAAGGGGTGTCCTCTGGACCTCCCTCTGACGCCCTGGCACGGAGCTCTGGCAGGGACCGTTAGGCCCGCTAATCAGGGGAACAGACCACCGGTCGTTCTCCTTATGTGCCCCCAGAGGCTCCCTTTGAGGGCAATGCCTCTTGCTTAGCCCGCCCCTCTTGTGGCAGAGCGAGGTGCCCCTCTCCCCTCCCCTCCTGTACAGAGAGTGGAGACTGCTCCCCCACAGGTCCCCTGCCAGAGACCAAATAGGGTGAGACTACTCTGAGGCCAGGCATCTTGTCACTGTGGCATCACCCTCATCGCCTACAGCTGCTGATGGACTCCCCCAGAGTGAGCGGCTGCAGACCACCCCTGACAGCCTCTTCCCCTAGGCAAGACCGCAGTCCCAGGCGGCAGGAAGCCGCCCCTGACACCCACAGCAGCTGCCAGACTTCTCCTAGTGCAGGTGGCAGCAGTCATTCCCTGACGGCTGCCTCCCCTAGGGAAGACCACAGCTCCAGGAAGGCGACGATAATCCTGCGGCCGACCCTCGGCCCAGACCAGGTCAGGTCCGCCCCTAGGACGCCCACCATGACTAAGGGCAGGCGCCGTGTTTCGTGCCTCTTGGCCCACACTAGGAAAGGGATGCCCACCACTCTGTCCTTCAGCTCCACCCGAACTCCAGGCGACCCTGACATTGACTCCCATCGGGAACGCACTCCTGATGGCCCACCCCCTACTCCTGGCCGCCACCTGCGGCTGCCAGTGTAGTGGGCCCAGGCGCTACTTAGCGCCACTCACCGCCTGTACCCGTGAGTAGAAGTGTCCTGAACTGTGCCTATGTCCCCTGTCAGTGTTCCCCGCTCCCCCCTCTTGTGTTTGTATACACCCCTGTGGAAAGTGTTTCCCCCTCCGTTACCCTTAGTGATACCCCGGCCCCAGCATATACTAAATCGTGAACCCAGGGGAGAATCTATGTTGAGTGCTATCACTGGTACAGTGAAACCAGTCCCGGCCGTCTGACGTGTTTCCCCCCCCCGTGCAATACACGGGGATGGAGAATGAAAGACTGACTAAGAGGGTGTATGTAGGTGAGGTGGAGGGAGGGAGAGGGAGGGGTAGACCGAGGATGAGGTGGAGGGATGGAGTTGAGAGGTATATGAGGGAGGGGGGGTGAGTTGGGGGGTGGGGAGTCAAATGGTGGGTGACAGAGTGACTTGGAGGCGTTTTGTCTGCGGCCACCCTTTGCGGGATTAGGGCGTCGGGCTATAGATAGATAGATAGATAGATAGCAATACACAATTGACTCAGCTGGTATACAAGCCCTACCTGTATGCTATTGTGTGCAATATACCGTATCCCATGGTGATATCCCGTTTATGTCACGCGAGAGTAATAAACGGGATATCACCATGGGTGCGTTCATGTCACGCGAGAATACTGTGAAATAGTGCCACCTCCCGTCCATGTCACGCGAGTGTATTACAAGTGATAAACCGCCACTCTTATGTCACGCGAGTGTAGTATAAGGCAGCATATATCCCGTCTGTGTCACGCGAGTGTATTATGAGTGATCTAACGTTGCTTTCATGTCATGCGAGTGTACTTTGACGTGAGGTAATATCCCCGTCCATGTCACGCGTATGTGTTCATACCGAGATAGACTGTGCTAAAGGTCCTATTGTGCCCTCACTCCTACGGTGTTCTAACGAGACATATCCAGTGCACTGTGTCATATGTGTACTGTATCGTGGTGACCTATAATGCTCTGTATTGCTTAATGTGTTTGTACTGTGTAGGATTGGTCATGTACTGCTGTGTATATCGTTGCCTGTAGTTTTGTACTATGTTCCTTGCTTAACACATATGTGCATTGATCAGTTGTGTTTGAGCCTTGCTTCTTGTCTACATACTCTGCCAGGTCAAGAACAATGACCCCAAGGTCCGCACCGTATCTGAACCCGAGGAGTCGGGCACAGAATACGCTACATAACAGGCAGTCTTATCATCAAACGGTCATTGTAATTTTTATAATAAAAATAGTTTTAAATGCATCGTTACTAATGAATGCACTCGGATAACCAATCAGCTGCCAGCTGTAAGAGTAAGCAACCGGATGATTCATGTTGAGGTATCTATGAATCAGGCTGAGGACAGCAGACCTCTTACAAATTCAGCTGGAAGGACAGCTTTATCTGCATACAGTGTAGGGGTGATAATGGGCAACACACAAAGGAAACTCTCTACCGGTGTCCTGGAATATTGCATGAGAATCAGAGATCAAGTACACTCCGTGGGTGTAACATCAAAGTCCCCGGTAAAGCATCCAGTAGTAATACGGAGTCTTTAAGGTCAACTTGAAATCCTGATGGTAAGTGTATGGGCCCACATCTCACATTTTGGTCGAAGCGAGGTCAAGAACATGCCATATTTCAAGTCCGTCTGCCGTCAAATCCAGTAGCCTATATACCAACTGTTTGCCATCTGTCGCCAACCAGATCTGATGTCAATAAGCCAGCTTGTCGAACAGTCTAACGTCGCCACCCAAGCCTGCCTATATCACCCTGTCATTAAGTCTGTCTGCTGCCAAGCCCATGAGTAAGTCTGCCTGCCGCTAAAACTGTCTGCTCCCGCCATCCTTGCTATGTGCCACAAAGCCTGTCTGTCATCACGCTTTCATCCCAGCCAGGATCGTGTTGACTGCCAAATCTCCAGTGATCCGGTGAGCTGCAACGTGCCCACTTCGCCTCCCATAATTTACAGTAGCAGCTCTTACCACGCCCTGCATAGTACAATATTAAATAGGTGAGGTTAAGAGCCATTCAGTAAGAAATTCCTTCTATTATCTCCAGACCAATAATCTTAATACATTATTATTTTCCATTTTTCTCTCTCTTCCCTTACATGCTTAAATTACTATAATAAAAACAACTTCTCTAGACCATTGTTGATGCTGTCATTATTTTTTACTAGTTTCATCTATATGAACGCTTCATTTGTACATGTTATATATATAAACCATCCCTTGTTAACTTACTGTACATAATATTTTAAACAAATTGTTCCCTCATTTTTCCCTCACTGAATATTTCCCCTGTACTTTTTTCTCTCCAATTCATTTTTATTGACATTTCCTTACTTTTAGCAAATTAATTTATCTAAAGATGGTACAGAAACCCACTAAAATCTTGTTTAAGAAACGTAGACTTATTGGCGAGAAACTGTTCAGTCAGCTGAATATCATACCCCTAGTACATCACACATTTCTCAGTTACCTTCTACTTCTTTAATATGGCAACCCCTCCTGCCCCCCAAACAGTTATTTTGGAAGATGCATCGCGTCCCAAATTCACTGGAATGAATCTTGCAGTTAGCGTATATGATTTCATTATTGATGTCCAGTCTGCAGTTACAAGCAAAGGACTTACACAGACAGTGCTAAAATCGTCTATCTTTGGAGCCGACTAGATGATGGTTACTCACGAGTCGGGTCACTAGTCCGCTGCAGATTTTTTAAGTTTACTTCCTTTGATGAATGCTGTAACAAATTCGTATTTTTTTTTTTTTTTTTTTTTTGTAACCACTCGAAAACAGGATGCTTGATGAGCGTTTACAGATTATTGCAAAGTATGAGACAAGATAAGTTCATCCCTGAAGAACAAAATACGCTGTTAGAAGCGGAAGCGGTGTCAGCAGCAACAGAAGCAGACATTTCAGAGGCATTACGAAACAGTCCGTGGACGGGAATTGATGACAGGGGAAACAATACTCTGTCACTAAAGAATGTAGCAAAGTTATTTGGTTATCTCAGATTCTTAAATTGTCTAAGTAAGGATGAATTAGATGCAGCGTTAGAGATTCCGTTTTCTCCAAAGGATGACATATATGCTAGCTGTACAGATAGAAGAGAAACTCGGTATCATACCTTCTCAGACAGTACGCACAGTTCGGCCAGTCACTAGTTCAGCACAGTCTTTGCAGTCACAAGGTCAGGGACATGTCTCACGTTCACTAAGCAAACAAAACGTCGTACCACTTTCATCAGCCATGTCACGTGCAAGACCTGCAGCACAAAGCAATTTCTCTCACAACAGACCCAGATCTACAAGCAGAACGAAGACAGTTTGTTGGTACTGTTAACGAACAGGTGATCGTAAAGCCAATTGCAATAAGAGACTGGGAGATGAACGAGGACACAGGCATGATAGTAGATCACCTTACGATCATTCAGGAATAAGTACCATACTTATCATAAAAGCTTTTATCATTCCACCAGCGAATGCCGTGTCCCTGCCAATGCACAGTTGGGAGAAAACTCGCGCCAGAACCAACAATGCTCTCCATAACGACACAAAATTTTGAGCTCCCCATTCGCCAAATTGGCGCTCTGACTTCCTTAGGTATAGTTATCTTAGGCAAAGGTGAAGGAGTCCTTACATCGTTTTTTATGGACTCTGGGTCTGTGGTGAACTTAATATCGGAGTCCTCCCTAAACAGTACTAAAGGAAGGATCAAACCGTTCTGAATCCTTGAGTCGCCTGACATTCGTCTCTTTGATGTTGACGGCTCAGAATTTTATGTGAGAAACAACTTGATGAATTAATAAAACCCTTCACAGCTGAGTTTTGTGTCACGAACTCCGGTACCCTGCAATGTTTTAACTGGTACTGACACTGTGGCTCAACATTCTATTGAACTGATACCTGCTTGTGGTTGTAATAAAGTAAAGGGTCTTTATGTATCAGGCATGACACCCACACCCTGTCCTTTCACAGGTAAGTTTGATCCTTCAGTCAACCGTAACTCCACCACCACCAGTAGAGGGCAATGAGGATTATTTACTAGTTTCTCATGACCCCCTCTAACAGTGACACAATGGTTGACTCTTCTACGTCTCATTTAACTACCTCAAATAGTCAGAATGATATATTGCAACACGCAGAGATGAAACGAGCAATGACAAAAGCGTGCAAAGTTTTTTTGCCGCAAGAATTCACTAAAGTCTCTCTCCGTGTTGTAGGTGCAAGAGAAGGAGTGAATGCATTAACCTTACCTAAGACGTGTTGTGTGAATGGTTTAACAGACGAGTCGGCATTGTGTTCCGTGTTGGGGGATAATGTGTTATCTTTACTTATTTAATGTAACAAATGCTGCACTAAAACTCAAAAATAGTACAAAGATTGGCGATTTCCTGGTGTATCCATCGGCCGTAAAGGTGTGCCAGGATATACCATTCTCTGTAACTGCTAAGGATGATATTGATAAATTATGTTATGTATACACCATTGAAAACTCTACGGATTCTGCTACGACTCCTTCAGCTGCTCTCACCTAGCAAGTAGATCCGGACGACTTCCCTCAGTGTAAAGATCAGTTCATAAATCTTTTCCAGACCTGTAGAGATGTTGTGGCCTTACCTGGTGAACCTATGGGTAAGACTGGTATGATTATGCATAAGGCTGAATTGATTCCCGGTACTCAACTAAGTTATGTCTTGGCATATAGCCTAGATTACCCCATGATTTACGAAAAGAAACTGGCGAGATAGTACAGGATATGCTAAATCGGGATATCATTGAACACTGTCAGTCCTTGGAGTAGTTCGCTTTTCCTAATCCCCAAGAGAAGAGGTGAATTTAGACCCATAGTTGGCTATCATAATGTAAACTCTGTCACTGTACCCGATCGATCCCATTACCAGTCTTAACAAATTGACAGAGAATGATGTTGTTTTCACCGCTTGACTCGGTCAGTGACTACTGGCAGGCAGAAACGGAAGAGCTTTCTCGCCCCATATCTGCATTCAGTACCCCTTCTGGCCACTGTTATTACAAAAGACTTCCCTTTGATCTTAGAAATGCTCCATCAGTATTCATGAGACATCCATTCTGAATTCATTGGTATGATCAGTCATTCTCCTTTTGTTTATCTAGATGACATCATTGTAGTCAATCAATCACTGAACATTTTGCCACGCTACAGCAAGTTTTTGATCGCCTCCAAATGGCAGGTCTAAAGGTTAAGTTTAGTAAATGCAACTTTTCTACAAAAGAGAATTAAATTTCTTGGATATGTGAAAGGAACTCATATCTTAGACGAGAAAGCTAAGGCATTTTCTAACTCCCCAGAACCTACCATTACTGGTGATGTAAGGAGTTTCCTTGGACTGAGTGACTACTATCGGCGATTTATTCAAGGTTATGTACAAATCGCCACTCCTCTGACTAAATTACTTAAGAAAAATGAACCTCTTAAGTGACAAGTCGTTTGGTTTGAGAAGCAGTTCCTTAGGTTAAGTGCATCTCTGCCTCACATAGTGGGGCAGCTAACTGCAAATTTAGGGGGTCGTTCACTTTGTGATATACGCACCAAATTTCTCACAGGGACTCATCAATGGTTAGTTGTCATAAGAATAACGTTAGCCACTTGAAAATCAACCTGTAATGGTATTTATATGAGTGAATGTCATACACTACCAGGGCACACTGGTGACATCACTGCCGTGAAACTAAACATAGAGTTCAGTGTCAGCTTCTGTAAAGTAATACAGTTAAGTGTCCCAAATTAACTCTAATCAACCCCCATGTCAATTATATATCCGCACCTGAACTGACAGGATGTGCTAGCGCGGGAAAGCCGAGCCAAGGATGATGGGGCTTTAGTCATCTGGATGGTGTACAGATCGCACGAGACTTGAATGACACTGGATGAACGATCGGGCTAGGTGTAGGGCAGTTTAATGCATGAACCTAATTCTATTCCATACAAGAAAACGCTTACAATTAAGGTGGTAAGAGGATAAACTCTCGGCCTTTAATGGTTTATTATCATATATTCTTGAATATGGCTGACATTGGAGAATCTTCGTCCTAGGGGAGAACAGATTGGAACAAGTGCTGTCTTTGTCGAGTGGACAAAAAGGAAGACCTTAAATGTCCACCAGCATCATAATTATAATATAGAACAGGGTGGCTACAATATGAATGCAAAAGATGTCCTTCAGTTCAAAGCAATGAATATTTTTCCAATCATGCTTGATCCTGTCCGATTAGACGAAGGTGACGGTATTGAAGCAACTTTGAGGAGGTGCAAGGCAAAGTATCATCAAAGCTGTATGCTAATGTTTAACAGTACAAAGCTGGAAAGGGTAAGGAAATGAACAGCAACAACTGAAAAAGTGGAGAACGACAAACGAAAATGCTGAGAACTAAATCAAATGTTTCAGAATGCCTTCTTTACGAGAAACAGGAACCTGTTTCATCGCTTAGACAAGCCATGACAGTGCAACTGAATGATAGACTGAGTGGATATGCCCGAAACCTGACTGATGGAAGATTGTTGGCGAAGATCAGTGATGTTGTGGCCCTGGAAGTAAAGTATCATCCTGCTTGTCTGGTGGCTTTGTACAACAGAGAAAGGGCTCATTTCAGGAAACAAGCTCAGGAAAACGAAAATGAAACATGACCACGATATCAAAGCTATAGCATTTTCTGAACTAGTTACTTATATAAATGAAACAAAATCTGTTGGTGGGGGTACTGATCCAGTAAAATTCAAATTCACAGAGTTGACTACACTGTACCAACAGCAACGTGAGCATTTGGGATTGAAGGAGCAATTGGGATTGAAGGGCCAAAATGTCAGCTCTTCCAGGCCGAAAGACAAATTAATGACACAAATGCCTGAACTAGGAGCTCATCACAAGGGGCGGGATGTACTCCTTGCTTTTAGGGTAATGCTGGTGACTACACTGACGAGACACTTCTTGCTAAAGCTGCAAAGATCATACGCAGGTGCATGCTTGGTCAAGTCCAAATTTGATAGAAGCTTACAAACAGGATTAGTCCTTACAGCACATCTCCAATTTATCTACATGATTAGGCACGAAACAGACATTAAATCACATTTGCAAGTGGGTGCATCCAAAACAGCTATTGCAATGGCCCAATTACTCCAGTATAACAGTCATGCTAGGATCAGAGAGGCCAGCAGCATGTCACAGGCATTCAAAAGACAGAGAAAAACCATTTCCTGTTTGTGCTGGTTTGTTTGTCTTTGCAAAGACTAGAAAGAAACATCTCATTGTACTGTTGCATGACAATGGCCTTAGTGTTTCATATGACAAGGTGATAGAAATATCAGCACAACTAGGGGATGCTGTGATCACCAGGTATGTTGAAGATGGTGCAGTATGCCTTTCTGTGTTAAGGAAAGGGTTATTCACAACAGCTGCCACGGACAACATTGACCATGAACCAACTTCCACAACAGTACAGACATCGTCCCATGGGACAAGCATGTCCGTTTTCCAACATCTCAGCTCAGATAACAGTCACTTACGCCCATCACTGCAAATTCAAGATGGTAAGATAAAAACAATCCCAGAACTTCCCGAGTTATTCACTAATATTCCTTCAGCTCACTTCACAGAAAAGAATCTAGGCCTCCTGCTACTGTGTCTCCAGATGTCTCCTCAACACTCACTTGACACATGAATATGAATGGCTTGAAAAGGTGAGTCACTGAAAACGTGAATGGCTCTGTGCATGTGACATGATCCTCCTACCATGCGTCAAAAAAAAAAAAAAAAAAAAAAAAAAAAAAAAAAAAAAATTTGAAGTATCACATCCTTGATGCCTCTGCTTAGAAATGAAGCTCATTCTGTGGCTGCAATA
Organism: Coenobita brevimanus; assembly: GCF_032717465.1. NCBI lineage: Eukaryota > Metazoa > Arthropoda > Malacostraca > Decapoda > Coenobitidae > Coenobita > Coenobita brevimanus. The sequence goes on from NC_137054.1 coordinate 53,273,084, forward strand.
AAACATGTGATGGCAAAAATTAAGGAAACAGTGGAATTGCTTTATCCAGGACAAGTACCTGTCATATAACCACAGACCAGCCAGTTTGTGCAGTAGCTAAGCAGATTCAGTGGCAGCAGCCAGAGTTCTATGGTGAAGAGAAGTTTTTTCTCATGTTTGGTGGTCTGCATATAGAAATGGCTGTCCTGAGGTCCATGGGAATGAGAAGGAGGGTGATAGGCTTCACTAAAACACCTTATAATTGGCACAACGTTCTGCGAGACAACACCAACAAAATGGAGCTCTTTCATTTTCTAGCAGACAAAATTGCTGGCGCCCAAACAACAAATACGATCGTTGTGACCAAAAGGGACAATACTCAGTCCAGTCAAGCAATGTGTCTAAACAATGTATCTCTCTGTACTCATGAAGAAGCACCTACACGAATGTTTGTACATGCAAAAGATTCAGTCCTAAATGGCAACAAGGTATTGATGATCAATGCAATGACACGGATGTGATTGTAATAACAGTATCGTGTTTTACCATCCCTGGGTCTTGCAAAACTGTGGATTGCTTTTGGCCAAGGACGAAGCCTGAAATGGATTCCCGTTCATGAGATCTGCTCTGTATTTGGGCTTGAAAAAACTCACAGAAACTCACAGACAACTACTGAAGGAGGCTAAAAATCCTGTGACTCCAGCTGTAAATTATTATAACTGGGTCTTATGATCGATTGGTCATTGTTGTCGAGGCGCTTGTGATCCATTAGTTTTGTATAATCAAATATATATTTCTGAGCTTTACGTGCTTTATCCAATTTGTTTTTAAAACCCACTAATGAGGTTGCCTCCAAAATTGACACTGGGAGACTCTTCCATCTGTTTACTATTCTGTTGCAAAAATTATATTTTCTTATATCTAATCTTGCCTGCTGTTTATAGATTTTCTTGCTATGTCCACGTGTCACTGAGCCAGTCACTTTAATGAAGACTCCCTCAGATACAGCACCATCTTACACGCCATTGGCTGCTGTCATATCTTCCCTAGATCTTCTGTATGCCAGAGTTGGCAAGTCTAGCTTCTTCAGTCTTTCCCGATATGATAGTTCTTTCAAACTTGGCACCAACCTACTGTAGTTGCACTTCTCTGAACTGTTTCAATTGCCTCTACATCTTTCTTTTTATATGGGCACCATGCTTGGTTCGTATATTCAAGGTGTGGCCGAACTAGTGACACAAATAACGTCCTGAATATCAACTCGTCCAGTGACACAAAAATCCTTCTAATCAACCCAACTACCGTATTAGCTTTATTAATTTTTTCAGCCATATGGTCCGTAAACTTCAATTCACTATCAATAACAACTCCAAGATCTTTTTCCATTTTTATATTTAACGCCTTACTCATTGTATATTTAACTTTTCCTACATTAGATTTTCCAGTTCTCATGGCACTGCATTTCTTGGGGTGGAAGTTTAGCAGCCACTTCCCTGTTCTTCCATGCTTTTAGTGGTTGTGATGTAGTGCCAGCATTTCGATGCAGAGGAAAGAAGTCTGCTTGGGACACATGGAATGTTTATTTCAAACCACAATCGTCTTCTCAAAACTTAGTCAAGATCAACCAGTCATTGATGACTCTGATATGGAGACTTTAGAGAAGTATGTAGTCATGATGTATGGCAGGTCCAGTACTGCTGTAGGAGTTAACGAGACGCAACTGGACTTGTCTGCAAGAAAAGAACGGACAAATAACACTATTTCACCAACTCAAGATACCTTCCTCCAACATGCAAAACGTGCTGCTTTCCAGGCAGGATGCGTATGGAGTCAGGCAACTGTATGTAGGCCACAGTACCTGGATCGTAGTGACGGGGGTGAATAAAGCATGGCGAGGGATGAAAGTTTGCTGGACGACTCTCCAACCTGTTGTAAAGTGTTGCCAACGGCTGACGAAATGCGGATGTAAGACCAAATACCATGGAAGATGCAAATGCTATCGGTTTGGCCTGAGTTGCACTGTTCTTTGTAGCTGTGTGTGCCAGTTCTAAGATTCAATATACACACAATGATGCATCCAGATGCCTACCTACCATGAAAACTGAATCATGAAGTAAAATATTAAGCAACTGAGACATAAAATGTCATTAACCCTTCCAAAAATGATGACTAAATCCATCCTACAAACCCAGATGTTGCGAAAATAGAATCTCCATGTTTCGGAACATAGCAAAAATAGCAAAAATTCATTTTGGAGTTTGTTTTGATAATATGAAGATAATTGCATCCATTAGCCATATTTTGGTGGCCATCTCGAAAAATAGCGGCCATACTGGATTTTCGTTTGGCTAACGTTAAGCAGCCTAAAGTTGAACCATATGCAAAATTTCATGTTTGTATCACCACCTGAGCGATTTTGCGCTTAGCTGCCCCACTGATAGTGGCCCTGTCGGAACAGCACATTCACGTGTAAAGCGAGGTCTCTTTGATCTCGGTGGTAAAGTCCTTGGTGATGTTTTTGGCTTGGCAACATCCAGTGATTGAGGTGGTTTGGCCATGTGGAGAGGATGGAGAATGAGAGACTGACAAGGACACAGTATGTGAGTGAGGTGGACGGGGAGGAAAGGGAGGGGGAGGCCAAGGATGAGATGGAGGGATGGAGTGGGGAGGTATATGAGAGAGGGGTTAGTTTATTATGAACAATTAGAAACATTTGCTTCAGCTCTGGAGACACATGTTAGGGTGCTACGTGTTCATCGTAAGTTCAATCTATCTATTGCCAGACGCCTCAATCCCGTTTGGGGTGGCCACAAACAAATCGCCTCCAAGTCGCCATGTCCCCCGCCATTTCACTGCCCTGCTCCCAACTCACCCCACCCTCTCTCATATACCTCTCCACCCCATCCCTCCATTTCATCCTCGGCCTCCCCCTGCCTCTTCCCCCCTCCACCTCACTCACATACACTCTCTTCGTCAGTCTTTCACTCTCCATCCTCTCCACATGGCCAAACCACCTCAGTGTGTTCCTCATAACGCTTCCTATCACATCCACATCCACACCACAACGCTCCTTTATATCCTCATTCGTCAGCCTGTCTCTCCATGTGACTCCACAGGCTCCTCTTAAATAACTCATTTCCACTGCTCTCACTCTTGACTTGTGTCCTTCCAACAACGTCCAAGCTTCACTTCCATACGTTAGAGTTGGTATCACAATACTGTCATGTAGTAACTTTTTCACTTCCATGCTCACTTCCCTGTTTCTTATCACTGCTTTCAAAGAACCAGCAACCTTTCTTCCCTGCTGTACCCTTTCAAGCACTTCACCCTCCAAACCTCCATCCTTACTCATCACACTACCCAAGTACTTAAACTTACTCACATTTTCCAATTCCTCACCATCCAACCTCGCTGTACATTCACTGACTTCACCTCTCTCAAAGACCATCACTTACTCTTCCCTACATTCAACTTTAGATTCCGTTTCTTACACACTCTCCCAAACTCATCCACCAAGCCTTGCAGCTCCCCTTCGTCTTCACTCAACAACACAGTATCATCTGCAAACAACAGTACAGGGAGTTTCCAAACACTATCCTCTCTCACCAGGGCCACTCCAACATCCACTACCCTACCTTGTACCTTTTTTATTACCCCATCCATGAACAGACTGAACAACCATGGAGACATGACACATCCCTGTTTCAACCCAACCTCCAAAGAGATAAATTCACTTAGTTCACCATCCACACGCACTGCAGCCTTAGCACCCTCACACATACTCTTCACAGCATTCAACAACTTCCCATCTACTCCATATATTCTTAATACTTTCCACAGTCCTTGTCTATCCACCCTGTCATATGCTTCCTCCAGATCCATGAAGGCCGCATACAACTTCTTTCCCTTCTCTAGAAACTTTTCCACTAAAGATCTAAGAGTGAATATCTGATCTACACAACTTCTTCTCTTTCTAAAGCCTCCCTGTTCTTCTCCAACTAATTCCTCTATTCTTTCTCTAACTCTGTCAATAAGTATCCTACCATACACTTTTCCTATTATACTAAGAAGACAAATGCCCCTATGATTACCACACACTTCTTTTTCCCCTTTTCCTTTGTACAAGGGAATAATTATACCTGACTTCCAATCCTCCGGGACTCTACCTTCCTCCCGGGCCAATCTGCACATCTTCCACATCCATTCTACTACTATCTCTCCCCCATGCTTCAGGATTTCACCACACACTCCATCAATTCCTGGGGCTTTCCCCAATTTAACTTTCTTCATTGCTTCCACAACTTCTTTCCTACTGATTTCTTCCTGTCTTCTCACCTCCCTCCTTTTCCCAGCTATTCATCGTAAGTTGCTAGGTCATATTATCACACATATGAATGAAATGGGTACCCTATCTATCTATCTATTTATTGTCAGAAGCCTTAATCCCCTACGCGGTGGCCACAAACAAATCGCCTCCATGTCGCCTTGTCCCCCGCCACTTCACTGCCCCGCTCCCAGATCACACACCCCCTCTCTCATATACCTCTCCACTTCATCCCTCCATCTCATCCTTGGCCTCCCCCTCCATCTCACTCACATACACTCTCCTCGTCAGTCACTCACTCTCCATCCTCTCCACATGGCCAAACCACCTCAATGTGTTTTTCCTAACGTTTCGTATCACATGCACATTCACACCACAAAGCTCCTTCACTTCCTCATTTGTCAGTCTGTCTCTCCATGTGACTCCACTTGCTCCTCTCACATAGCTTATTTCCACTGCTGTCACTCTTGACTTCTGTCCCTCTAACAAGATCGAAGCTTCACTTGCATACGTTAGAGTTGGTATCACAATGCTACCATTTAGTAACTTTTTCACTTCCATGCTCACTTCTCTGCTTCTTATCACTGCTTTTGAGGAACCAGCAACCATTCTTCCATGTTGCACTCTTTCAAGCACTTCACCCTTCAAACTTCCATCCTTACTCATCACACTACCCAAATACTTAAACGCACTCACATTTTTCATTTCCTCCGCATTCAGCCTCACTGTACATTCACTGACTTCACTTCCCTCGAAGACCATAACTTTACTCTTCCCTACATTCACCTTTAGATTCCGTTTCTTACACACTCTCCCAAACTCATCCACCAAGCCTTGCAGCTCCCCTTCGTCTTCACTTAACAACACAGTAGCATCTGGAAACAACAGTACAGGGAGTTTCCAAACATTGCCCTCTCTCATTAGGGCCACTCCAACATCCACTACCCTGCCTTGTATCTCTTTTATAACCCCATCCATATACAGATTGAACAACCATGGAGACATGACACATCCCTGTTTCAATCCAACCTTCAAGTAGAAATATTCACTCAGTTCACTATCCACACGCACTGTAGCCTTAGCACCCTCACATATACTCTTCACAGCATTCAACAACTTCCCATCTACTCCATATATTCTTAATACTTTCCACAACCCTTGTCTATCCACCCTGTCATATGCTTTCTCCAAATCCATGAAGGCCGCATACAACTTCTTTCCCTTCTCTAGAAACTTTGCCACTAAAGATCTAAGAATGAATACCTGATCAACACAACCTCTTCCCTTCCTGAACCCCCCCTGTTCTTCTCCAATTAATCATATTCTCGGATGTCTTAGAAAACTGAAGATAAAATTAATGTTGTCACCGAAATACTGTATATCAGATTTCATCCTGAAACCTTGTCTCTGTCACTCGAATAGTTAATGTTACAAGTTGAGAATTTTATTCATCTGTTAGTAGATGCTGCGAGTGGCCATGTTACTCTAGATCTTGTTCCGATGTCAGACCTTCGTTTAGTCTTGGAGAGGGTTCGCACTAACTTTAGTCTTGATCCTATTTTTCCGTTCTCAAGTCTAGAATTATTGTACTATCCTGTACCACGAGTTACTTTCCTTTCCACGACTATTATGGCTCATATTCCTGTTCGTTCTGCAGCCATCTTTGATCTGTTTCAGCCGATTCCCTTTCCTCTACCTTACAACGACACTTAATATACTGCATCTGAGTGCTCTGAGTTTTTCCTCCTATCTCAGGACCATCTGTCTGTGACTTTTGTCCCGCCAGATCGCTTACGCTCGTGCTCATCTGTTGCTCAGTCCGGTCGTCTATGTCCATCATTCCTCTTTAAAATAACCTTCCCATCACAGTTGCCCCCTGTGAGAATGCCTTATTATTTAACCTTTCGGTCAATACTATGGGTCTGCATGTTTTGTCATCCCTACTCCCAACGTATCCGTTTAGCATACACACTTAGACCATAAAATTATGTTATACATTATTTATATTTTCGTACCCCGTCGTTTGTTAATATTACTTATCCGAACTCTCCTGTTAAATCACTCGAAGCACCTGGTCTTTACATTATCCCAGACAATTGTTGTATCAAGCCAGATTATCTCTTTATGTACCCAACCCGTCAACACTATGCTATTCGTTCCCACAACTTTGAAATCTTTGCACATATAAATATCTCTTCTATTTTCCCCATTGATAGTATATCACCTCTCCTCACCAAGACATGCTTGCTTCCCTAAACAGTTCAAACTTCGTGAATGTTCAGATGTCTCACTTCCTGCATCACTCTTTTTTAATCCCCATTTTGTATATCCTCCTGTTGCATTCTCTCTGCTAGTATTTTTGTTCATTGTGGTTTTTGTTCATTGCTGTGTTAAACCATGGAAAAGAGACTCCATGAAATTAGGTTACTACATGGAACAAGGAAAACAGTAAAACTTGTTCAGCGTGAAAGTGACGAGAACTTGCAACCTGACACTGAAGGTGGAGAAATTTGTGTGGGAATATGATAAAATGAGCAAACCGGGGCCCGGTCCACCTCTACTATACAGTGTTGGTTTGTGTGAAGACGTGTGGACACCCAACTATGTGAATGTTATTTAGTTATTGCGAGATCATGTTCTCTCGCGATACCGTTGTGATTCCTGTATAACCAGCTGTTATGTAATTTTATTATTCAACACTGTAACATACATCAATGTGAAATCATTCTCTTATGTATGTGCATTAAATTAGTAAGATATTATCTCTGTTAATTAGTATACTTTTATTATTGGTAAATATATTTTCATATAATATGCTTATCATTCGCTTAAAATATCAGTGTTGTTTTACTGTTTAAATTGTCTTCTATGAATCTCAGTATCAATAAAGAAAAAAATTCGGGAGATCTGCTTCACCCAGTGGGGTAGAGAAAAGTAAAAGTAACCGGATGTTCCGCACTGAGGTATCTGTGAGTCAGGCTGAGGCCAGCAGACCTCTTGCAATTTCTGATGGAGAGAGAGTTCTGTCTGTGAATAGTGTACGCGTGACATTGGGCAACACACAAAGGAAACTCTCTACCTGTGCCCTGAAAGACTGTATGAGAGTCAGAGATCAACTACATTCCGTGGGTGTAACCCCTACAGTAAGCTCTCATTAAAGCATCCAGCTGTAATACTGAGTCTTTAAAATCAACCTAAAATCCTGATGGTATATCTACGGGCCGACATATCACACAGCTTTCAAAAGCTTAAGGCTCGTCTCTTCTCAGAAGAGCTCGAGTAAGCTATAATGTAGGGAAAAACTACTTTAATATTCGAGTAGCGGAACAATGGAATCTGCTACCAGCAATAGTAGTTAGTGCAAAAACTACTGATACATTTAAAATTCGGCTAGATAATTATTTTGAGACTACAGGCTATAGCAGAGTCTCGTTTATTTCCAGGTTGACGTGTATGCTGACGACTGAGAGACTGCTGAATAACGAGCACATTCGGCGATTGTGTACACTCTTTCTTTACAGATTGTAGATTAGATATTACATAGTGCACAGTCGTTTCTCCTCTCTCTCTCTCCTAAAAATTTTCATGCTTGTCCTTTCTAAGAAGCACAGTGCTTTTTCCTAACTTTTTTCCTGCAGGTTGTACCGGATGGTGTGGTGGATAAAGCCCCTGTCACACATACGCGACTCAAGGGCCGACCGCGGCGAGACTCAAGGTCGTGTCCTAGTTGGCTCCCACACCTCCCGACTGCTCCCGAATCTGCTCTGCTCATGACTGCCTAACGACCGTGTCAGGACTGCTGCGACCTATCGTGACGTCCTCAAGAACGCGACATGATCACGAGGCGATCGCGAGGTGATGGAGCTACGAGTCTTCAAATTTGAAATTTAACGAAATTTTGTCAGCCACGACTGTGATACGACCGCCCACGAACACAAGAAGACTGCGTGGCGCATTTGGGGAATGCACCCCAACCCCCCCACAACACCCCCACGTCCACCCACGACCGACCCATGGGGCAGGGTATCACATGTAGACCACCAGTGACATCCAGCGAGGGGCAGGACATCACACCTAGACCACCAGTGACACCCAGTGTGGGGCGGGGCATCACACCTGAACCACCAGTGACACCCAGTGTGGGGCGGGGCATCACACCTGAACCACCAGTGACACCCAGTGTGGGGCGGGGCATCACACCTGAACCACCAGTGACACCCAGTGTGGGGCAGGGCATCACACCTGAACCACCAGTGACACCCAGTGTGGGGCGGGGCATCACACCTAGACCACCAATGACACCCAGCGCATCACCATGGACCTCTCCTGTGTCTAGTCAGTTATGAGGTACACGGATTCATAACGGATTTTTTGTCAGTGATAGCATCACGACATGAAGCGACCGTATCACGACGCCTCCAATTGAGCTAAGACTGCTATACAACCGACATATGACACTCCCGACTACGATGCAACTGTGACCCGAATTTTGGCAAGTCGTGAGGCGGCTACGATTTTTTAACGCACGTGTTAAAAATTCGTGAGGCTCGAGGAGTCGTCCAAGAGGCTCACGACCGCCCTCCAGAGTCCGGGCTTTGTCAGAGAATCAAGGGACGACCGATGACAAAATCCGTTATGACCTTGAGTTGCGCCGCGGTGGGGCCTTGAGTCGCGTATATGTGACAGGGGCTTAAGGGATAGCCTTCCTTTTTCTATCTTTTTCTCTTGCAAGAGTAGCATTTTTTTAACAGGTAACCTCGTCATTGCTCAACAGGACTCCTATTGTCTGTACTTCCTGTGTACTCCTATGTACAAGTACTAAGACATTAAAGCCATAATTGCCCTCTTTCCACTATCTCTGAGAATTTTAAATTTGGTGAGGGGAACTTACCCCCATAAAATCATGGCTGGAAAATCGTATATAGCGGAAAACATTCGGAGTAACCAGACCAACTTACCCCAGGAGGTTTCATTCAAATTTTCCCCCTATTTTTAATCGTTTGTATTTTGGGATGGGGTGGCTGACCCCCACAAGAATCACTGGGGGTCACGCTCCTCAAATACCGCATTACGGATAAGAGTCTGTTGTACGAGTACAATGTACACTAAGATATGAGTGGTATATCATCCCACCTTTCACTATTTCTGAGAATTTTCTGTCTGATGAAGGGGGACTCACCCGTCTAAAAATCATGGATGGAAAATTGTTTATAGTAACCATACAAACTCAACTGGAAGGTTTCATTCAAGTCCACCATACAGGTTAGGGGCAGTTAAAGTGCATCCCCCCCTCTCACACACACACACACACACACACACACACACACACACACACACACACACACACACACACACACACACACACACACACACACACACACACACACACACACACACACACACACACACACACACACATACATACACACACACACACACACACACACACACACACACACACACACACACACACACACACACACACACACACACACACACACACACACACACACACACACACACACACACACACACACACACACACACACACACACACACACACACACACACACACACACACACACACACACACACACACACACACACACACACACACACACACACACACACACACACACACACACACACACACACACACACACACACACACACACACACACACACACACACACACACACACACACACACACACACACACACACACACACACACACACACACACACACACACACACACACACACACACACACACACACACACACACACACACACACACACACACACACACACACACACACACACACACACACACACACACACACACACACACACACACACACACACACACACACACACACACACACACACACACACACACACACACACACACACACACACACACACACACACACCGCTCGCTGGTGCAGTGGTAACGTTCCCGCTTGCCAACTGGTGGACGGGAGTTCGCGCCTCGCTCAGGTTGTGAAAAGTTTCACTGACGAAGTGGGTGGTTACTGTCCCCCTTGAGCAAGGGGACGGGTGTGTGCGTGTGTGAAGGTCACAGCCTTGCCCTTAGATCGGAGTATATGAGCTCTCACCTCCCTTCCGGGAGGGTAAAAGCTGACTATCACGAACATCAAGTGATCCTGACCGACCCGGTGAATTACACACACACACACACGATGAATCTCCCGCAACGGTACAGGGCGGGTTGCCGAAAATTATGCCACGAACGGATCTTGAATTTGGTTCTCTGTTATCTTGTTTTTGTTCTTTCTTGGGGGGAATAATTTGCGAGATCCTGTCCTTTGGTTCCTTCTTCAGTGCATTAAAAATATATATAAAGAAATTAGATGGGAAGTGATCAATACAGGATAGAAGTTCTGTCACTACCAGGATCCTCCGATCACAATCTTATCAAGCCTCATCAGTCAGTTGCCCCAAACCTCCCCATCCTGAACTTGTCAGTGACCAAATGGCACATTGATAGGGCAGACTAGGACGGAGTTTGAAATAATCTTGCTGATATTTCATGGCAGTCTTTCTTCTCCAGTGACATCAATTCTACTCAGCCCCACATTAATGACTTAACACAAGCTGGTATGGAATTGTTCATACCCAGTTAACGTTTCACCAGAAGATCAGACTCCACGAAATGGTTTGACAGCAATTGTGCGAAAGCAACGACCCAAAAATCCTTAGCACATAACTTTTAGTTAATATTAAAAACATCTGAATCCCTCAACCAATTTAAAATTACGAGAAACCATGTAAAAACAGTAATAAATCTCGCTAAACCAAACTTTCTTCAAAACCAAGCATCCAGACTATTAAATAATCCTAATGACATTAGAATATTCTGGTCAGGTCTTAGTTCTTTCAATAATAACTTTAACAAGTCATCACCTATTACCCCAATAAATCTTCAGATGGTTATACTATGACCCGCGTGGTAGAGCAAACATCTTTGTCAGTGCATTTGTCAGAAATTCTACCATAGAGGAAGTCAGCCAGAACGTCCCTGTACTAGAACTTGACTCACCCGAAATTGCTCCCCTTAAGATACAGACTAAATACGGAAAACCCATCTTAGACAATTTACCCACCAAAAAGCTCCGGTCCTGATGGAATTCCTCCAGTTGTTTTGTAAAGTGTTCCCCAGAATTTGCCCCTGTTCTAGCTAAATTATTCAGACTATGCATACATACTTCTTCATTCCCTGTTCTTGGAAAGATGCCAATATCCACCCAATTCCAAAGAATGGAAGTTCCTCTGACCCCTCTGATTACAGACCAACAACCATGACATCTTCTCTTGGTAAAGTATTGTTACGTCCCCGTCTCACAATGCCACAGGCTTCAACAGTAATAGTTCAGTATAGGAAGGACGTTGCCCAGTGAGTTGTTCTTCCGAGAGGCAGCCTTACGGTGTTCAGTACACAAGATCAGCTCATGCGTGGTGAATAAACACTGGCTTCTAAGGTTCACTGTCTTTGTTTTCCAGATAATTACGCTTAATGTTTGCCAGCTTCACTTCACTGTTTTCACACGTACCGAAGATGTACAATCTTCACCACCTGCAATAACACTTCTGTTTGCCAACAACATTTCACTATTTTCACAAGTACCAAAGATATACAGTCTTCACTAATTGCAGTAATACGTCATTGTTTGCCAAAAACACTTCACTATTTTCAAAAGTACCGAAGATATATAATATTCACTGACAATGAACTACACTCAAACTGAACTGAAAGTTGACTGAAACTCCTCTAGCCTCTTCCCCGTCCTTATAGGGCCCTACATTACTTTCGAAACTTCTAGTACACTCTCGACGGGGCACCAGGTAAAACAGTTACCAACTAGGAGGCATCAAAAACATCCAGAGTTCACCTTGTTGTTGTGTTGTGTAATATTCACCCTGCATTGTTGGGGCACGGGCAAACAAAAGAGCCCGTCAGGGAAAAAGCAGAAAAAGGCTTCTCACAAGGAGCATGTCATGGCAGGCAAACTGGCAAACGAGGGAAAGGGGCAGAGGCAGGGGACGACTCGACGGGTGATGGTGAGGCCGGCTGGACGATGGTTGATGGTCAATAAGGGCAGGGCGGGACGAGAGAGCTGGGTAGAACGCGGCGCCGATGGAGGGGACACCGACGACGAGCTCCAGGTGGAAAAGCCCCGACAGTGCCCTCAATCCCCTTGCCCTTGGTGGAAATAGGGCGGTGGAAGCTCGCCAAGCTCCCCAAAAGCAGCAGATGGACGCCAGGGAGGGTAGGCCCAGTCACGTTGGAAGGGAGAGAGGACCCTGATCCAGGTAGTGACGGAGGAAGGGTCGTCGGCCATGGTCTACAGGATGGATGGCAGAGGAGCCTTGACCTCCTGGTGGGCAGATCTAGGCCCTTAGACTCCGAGTGGAAGGGACAGGCCCGGCCTCCTCGGCTGGTGCGGCTGCTGTTGAGAGCTGGTCCTGCTGGGAACAGTGGTGATGTTGCCACGACGAGAGATGGGCAGCGAGTCATGAGAGTTCACCTACACCGCATACAAACTGAGACAAAATTACCTGATTTAACAAACAATCACATAAATAAAACATTATTGAGAAAATGAGCATTAAAATTAATGTGCAACTTACAAAATAACTACACTCACAAACAGCAGGCTAACTGTCAACTCTGATGCGTAGTGGAACCACGAGAAAAATCGGGAATTCCCCAGCACAATCTAGCTAGCAATCCAGCTTCTCAATACTACCCCCTCCCTAATCCTTTGTCATCCCAACAAAACTACACAATTAATACAAACATAATCCTTAATCCAAACTAAACATTTAATTATACACAAAATAATCCTTGAACTTATCAGGTCTTCTCCTATGCCGCTTCCAAAGACGCCCCTGCTCCTCCAGACAGTCCACTCCTCCTGGAATGTCTTGGTCCTCTTCCTGATGCACTTCTCTTGGGAAACTGTCACTATCCTCTTGTATTTCAGCTCCTTGGTCCTCCTCAACATCCTCGGCTGCAGTATAGCACGATTCCTCGGAGACGTCCCAGCTGTATTGTCCTGGCCCATGGTACTGCCACAAACGATTCACGTGTACCGCCTTTGGGAGAGATTTCCTGTCTCCCAGAATCCAGTACATTACGTCTGATAGGTGGTCCAGCACAGTGTAAGGCCCGTCCCACAGGCTCTGCAGCTTTGGTGACTGTCCCTTCTTCCGCTGTGGACTGTATAACCAAACTTGGTCACCATCCTTGAAGTTCACCTCGCTTGCCTTGGCATCATACTTGCACTTCATCACTTCGCCTGAAAACTTTGGAGCTTCTTGCACCTCATAATTACCTCAGCCAGCCTATCCTGAAGATGCTTCGCATAGCTGGAGGTGTCTGTAGGCAGCTCTTCATCACGTGGTCTTCCCATTAAGAAGTTAGCGGGTAAACGTACCTTGTGGCCCAGCATCAGTTTTGCAGGTGTGTAGCCAGTAGACTCATGGGATGCAGACTGATATGCCATCAGCAGTGCAGGTAATTTCTGGTCCCATGCCGTTTGTCCCTCTATGCAGTACTTGGCCATTTATTGTCCCAGGGTCCAGATGAATTTCTCCACCATCCCATCTGACCGTGGCCTTGGTGGGGTCGTCCTGGTCTTCTTGATCCCCTGTAACTTGCAGCACTCATGGAACACAGCAGACTTGAAGTTTCTATCCTGGTCTGAATGTAGCTCTTGTGGCATCCCAAAACGACAGTAGAACTGTTCAACCAACAACTGAGCAACTGTCGCAGCCTCTTGATCAGGGATGGCATAGGCCTCTGGCCACTTTGTAAAGTTAGCCATGGCAACACATACATACTGGTTTCCTTTTTAAGTGAATGGCAGGGGTCCAGCAATGTCCACCGGTACTCTTTCCATCGGTGCACCCACTTGGTACAGCTGAAGAGGGATGCAACCACGTTTCTTGGGTACCTTCGTGGCTCAGCATACATCATAGGCCTGACACCACTCTTGAACATCCTGACACATGCCAGTCCAGTAGAACCTCTGTTGCAGCCGACTTAGAGTTTGCTTCACTCCCAGATGCCTACTAGTGATCTGTTTATGAGACTCATCCAAGATCCCAGACCTCATTTTCTCTGGAACCACTAGTTGCCAATACTTGCTGAGGCCATCGGGTGTCTCCCACTGACGCTCCAGTAGTCCGTTGTTCAAATGAAGAAGGTCCCACTGACTCCAGTAGCTCTTGGTTGCAGGACTGAATCTAGAAACCTCTTCCCAAGATGCTCGCACTGTACTGCACTGGATGCACTCTAGCACTGGTTGTAAATCTGCATCCTCCTTCTGCATCCTTTTCAGGTCTTCTGCATCTGACGCTAGCCCTGTCACTGCAGTATGGCTGGATTTCTTACTCTGATCTTTTTTTAACTACATTGCTGGCACTCTGGATCACAAGGTCGATGACTCAGACTGTCAGCATTGCCGTGTACCCGCCCAGGACGGTACTGCACCTCATAATTGTGCTGGTCTAGCTTCCTGAGCCAGCGTGCCAGTTGTCCTTCCAGATTCTTCAACATCTTCAGCCACTTGAGTGCCGCATGGTCTGTCCTGATGATGAAGTAGGACCCATACAAGTAGGGATGGAAGAAATCAAGGCTCCTCATCACTGCCAAGAGCTCCTTGCGGGTCACACAGTAGTCCTGCTCTGATGGGCTGAGCTTCTTGCTGTAATAAGCCACCACATACTCCATGTCATCCTTCTTCTGTGACAGGACTCCGCCAATACCATGGTCACTAGCGTCACACTCCAAGATAAATGGCTGGCTCTGATAAGGGTAAGGCAATACTGACTAGCTTGCCAACACATGCTTTTGTTTGTTGAAGGCATTCTGAGTCACTGCTGTCCACGAAAGCTTTTTCCTCTTCCTCAACAGCTTGTGCAGAGGTGCACCTATCGTTGCAGAGTCCTTGACAATACCGTATGCTGGTAGTAGGTATAGAAGCCCAGGAAACTCTGTAGCTCCTTCGCACAAGTTCGAACCGATCGTGTTGAGCACCTCTGACAGCCTCTCTAATTTCCTGGTCGAAAGTCCACCCAAGTACAATTACAACATCCAGATAGATGAGAGCCATCTGCCAGTGCAGGCCTTCCAGTACACGATCCATGAGACGCTCAAAGTAGCTGGGTCATTGCATAGACCAAATGGCATCAAGACTACCATAAATGGCGCCAATATGAAAAGGCTGTTTTGTCCTTGTCCTTCTCTGCAACCTTGACCTGGTGGTATCCTGCTTTCATATCTAGGGTGGAGAACTACTTGGCACATGACTGAGCATCCAGTGTGTCATCAATCCTTAGCAAGGGGTATGCATCCTTTATTGTCAATTCTTTCAGGGCTCAATAATCTATACAGCACCTTACTGAGCCATCCTCCTTCCTTACCATCCTTTTACCTTACCAGAACCACAGCTGATGCCCAAGTACTGCTGGACTTTTCTATCACTTCTTGACTCTAGAGATGCTCCATCGCCTTCTCCATTTCTTGCCGTTGAGCTGGTGCCATCCTCCGCATCGGCTGTTTACTTGGGGCGTGATCTCCATTGTCTATAAAATGCTTCACCAGATCAGTTCACCCCAGGTCTAGGTCTCCGGTGGAAAAGACATCAACAAACTTCATCAGCAAGGGCCTCAACTTCAACACTTGTGAGTCATCCAGGCATTGGCAACTCCTTGAAAATAGGTCTTGTAAGTGCTCTGTCAGATACCCATCTTCTTTGACTACACTTCTTTCACAGGCCTTCCTCTGATGCCACTCACAGTCCACTGCCTGGAACAGTCCCTCAATTTCTCCATCGCTGATCTGTGGCCTATGGGAGAAATTGGCCACCACAACCGGCACTTCACTTGCACAAGTTTCCACCAATGTTTTCCCTGCCATCACTCCGGCCTTCGTCTTGCACTATACATCAGGCTCCACTACCCCTCGACAGCTGTCAAAAGAGCCACTCACCTTGCACTGGAGTAATAGTTCAGATTATGGGGATATAAGTGCAGTGATGAGCAACCTCACCTCACCTCCTGAATTGGTACGTCTCACTGCTGTGAGAGGAACCGACTTTCCTCGAACCTTCAACTTCATGGAGCAGAAGTCCAGCTCACATCCCATAACCAAGAAGGCAAGGATCCTCCATGTCGGCCACGTAGACTGGAAGCGTGACCTCTTGCCCTGCCACTTCAATCCGAAGATCCAAGAGCCCTCTCAGTTCTGAGCAGGTCCCAATTACACCACACAATTGTTCTGATGACTCAAGCAGATACCGTTGATTTAACACATCAGGCCTTACAAAAGTCTGCTCTGAGGCTGAATCAATCACCAGGGAACACTTCTTTCCGTCTATTCCTCCGTCATTTCACACACTGTCGATTGCAGTTCTCTTGCATTTTCTCAGTGGTGGGGCTACTTGGGAAAAGCCGGTCGGTGGTTGCCTCATAAACGCAAGCCTCCACTAGTTTTCAGCTTCTTTCTGGTCTTCTGCAGCCTTCTTCCCTTTTTCTTCTTTGGACACTCAGAACTAAAGTGTCCCCCCTCACCACATGTCCAACACGGTTTTGTTACAATTGAATATTTCCTTGCATGGTTGGACGTTTTTGTTACAACTGAAGATTTCCATGCACTGCTCTGTTCTTGCTCCTTCTTCCATTTATAACAATCCTCCTTCTTGTGTTCCGGCTTCCTGCAGAACCACCAACACCCTCCGGTCTTCTCCTGTTCCCTCTTCCACTTGTAGCAGTCCTATTTTCTATGTTCTGGCTTTTCACAATACCAGCAACTTCCTTAAAATTTTTCTGCTTCACGTACTGCCCTTTTCTTGCCTTGAATCCTGCACTACGGCCTGCCTGAAAAGTGGATGTACTGGACCTGACGTAGGACTCAAAATTTAGAGCCCTGGCTAGTGCATCTTGCATGCTTCTGGGTTGTGCCAGCTTCACTTGCACTTTCAACTCGGCATTGTCAAGAGCATCGATGAACTGGTCCCTCAAAAGAACAGCCAACAGGTTAGGTGCTGCTGCAGGGTACGCCTTGTGTGCCATACTCTCCAGGTGGTGAGCAAGCTGCTGTAGAGATTCACTTCGAGCCCTTACACAGCTCCAGAATCTTGCTCTGTAAACCTCAGTCTGGTACATGGTCCCATATCTGTGCCTCAGCACTTCTACTAGAGACTGATAGCTGTTCCTATCCTCCACTGACATTTGGTCAAGAAAATCCATTGCAACATCATTGAGGCTTATAACATGCTGCACTGCCTTTTTCCTATCATTCCAACCATTCTGATCTGCAAGCAACTCAGACTGCACACGATAAGCTTCCTAAGATTCTTTACCATAAAATTGCTGTTTTTTTTTTTTTTTTTTTTTTTAATGGACCCCCTTTATAACCATGCACTTCACTGGTTTTTGGCCTAAAAACTGCGGTATCATAATTAAGTCCAGTACTAAACTTCTGCATTCTGATTGTTCAGCCCTGTAATACTACCTTTAGATGCTTGAGGTCCTTCAAGATTCACCATGCATTCCATTCTTTTCATATGCTCCCTGTATAGCCTGAGGCTCAGCAGTGCAATATTTCTTTACAGCCTCAATTTTCTCACCAATTATCATGGTCGACTACATGCACCAACTAGTTATCTACATGCTGTCTGCACTCCATCACAATTCCCGCAGTAATTGTCTTCAACTTGTCGTCTACATGCTGTTTGCACTCCGTCATAATTCCCTCACTAATTGTCTCCAACGGGTCGTCTACATGGTGTTTAGACTCCGTCACAGCATTGCTTACCTCATGCTTCTGCTGCCGTAGCTCAGCATATACTTTCTCCTTCAGTTGTTCCTGTTCTTCCTTCATTTCCCCCATGAAAGCATCTAGCTGTCCTTGCATCCTCAGTTGTAATTCCCTTTGTTGTTCCTGTAATGTTTCTTGAAGCTGTTCCCTCTGTGCTTGCAATTGTTCTTTGATTTCTTCATTTTGTGCCCGTAATTGTCCCTTGAGTTCTTTGTGTCCTTCATTCTGTGCCTGAAATTGTTCTTTGAGTTCTTTCTGTCCTTCATTCTGTGCCTGTAATTGTTCTTTGAGTTTTTTCTGTTCCTCATTCTATGCCTGTATTGTTCCTTGAGTTCTTTCTCTCCTTTATTCTGTGCCTGTAGTCCTTCATTCGTGCTTGTAGCTGTACACTTTCTGCCTGTAATAGCTTCATGATTGCTGCCAAGGACACTTCCTCCTCCTGCCCACCTCGGGACCTTGTCTGCA
Source organism: Coenobita brevimanus (assembly GCF_032717465.1). Classification (NCBI taxonomy): domain Eukaryota; kingdom Metazoa; phylum Arthropoda; class Malacostraca; order Decapoda; family Coenobitidae; genus Coenobita; species Coenobita brevimanus. The sequence continues at coordinate 53,291,701 of NC_137054.1, forward strand.
CACCTCCTTGCTCCATGTCAAAGATTTGACTCACTCCTGACACCAGTGTTATGTCCCCGTCTCACATTGCCACAGGCTCTAAAAGCAGTAGTTCAGTATAGGAAGGACGTTGCCCAGTGAGTTGTTCTTCCGAGAGGCAGCTTTATGATGTAGAGTACACAAGATCAGCTCAGGCGTGGTGAATAAACACTGGCTTGTAAAGTTCACTGTCTTTCTTTTCCAAATAATTACACTTAATGCTTGCCAACTTTTCACAATTTTCACAAGTACCAAAGATATACAGTCTTCACTAACTCTAGTCTCTTCCCGATCCTTATATAGCCCTACATTACTCTCGAAGCTTCTAGTACCGTCTCAATGGGACAACAGTAAAAACAGTTTCCAACTAGGAGGAATGAAAAACATCCAGAGTTCACCTACATTGCATAACACTAAATTATTTAGCATACAGTTTGAGACAAAACTGCATGCCGGTAATTAAAGAATCACATAAGTAAAACATTATTAAGAAAAAGAGCATAAAAATTTACGCACTGCTTACAAAATAACTACACTCACAAACAGCAGGCTAACAGGCATCTCTGACGCGTAGTGGAACTATGATAAAAATCGGGAATTCCCCAGCACAGTTTAGCTAGCAATCCTGCTTCTCAATAGTATATGAGATTGTAATTAATAAACATATAGTTAAACATCTTGAGTCCAACAGCTTAATTCGTGATAGACAGTATGGTTTTTCACCATGAAAGATGCGCTGTTGATATACGAAGGCCTACTCCATCTCCTGACTCATACCATCCATCAGTCAATTGACCAACAAAAAGAAACTATACAGCAGCCCTTGATATTTCTTGAGCTTGTTCCCTGCTGTCCAAACTCCCTAGCTTTAGACTATCACCTTTTATTCCTCTGATTTCCTCATATCTCAGTGTAAAAGTAGATGATGCATATTCCAATGTCTAATCCATTTATGCCAGCATGCCACAAGGATCAGTTCTGGCTTCAACCCTGTTACTAATTCATATTAATAATCTCTTATCTTCACCCATAATCTCATCCATTCATATGCAGATGACTCAATACTTCACAGTTCATTTACACTTAACCCGTCACGTCCCGAGGTTTTCCGCACCTCCGACATCCCCCAGTCCCGAGGTGAGAAACATCGAAAATTCATATAGAAATCGCTCACCTGAGGTTTAAAGTGCCCAATCCAGGTAGGAGTTCCTCCTTACCTGAGTGGGTTTTCTAACATGCTGGCACCAAAGAAAACGAGTTCTATGGGAGGGTAACTATTTTATCCACTCATAAACGGTATTTATTTATTTACTTGGTACGAATGTATATGTATGACAGTATATTGGTTTTCAAGCAGTAATAAAGGCATTATAAGCATTGTTTCACTCACTAACTAATCACCATACCTGACCTATTTTTGCCACACTACCTGATCATTATTTCTGGCTGTTTCTTCTTCTAATGCTATGTAAACATTGTCCTCCACATTGTCATCGATTGGGGAATCACTCTGGCCCTGAATAACTTTACTAGCCAGGTCACTGGTAACAGGTCCTTTGCCAAGACAATGTCGTGAGGGGGGGAGGGGGGAGGTTATGCAGTGTAAGGGATTGTCCCTGCTTGGTATCTTGTACAGGAATAGAGGAAGGTGTCCCGTGTATACATACGAAAAATCACGTGCGAAAATTGAAAATTGTGCAAATTAGCGACCTTGCAATTGCACGACGTACTGGTACGTCGCCGGGACTGGCAAATGCAAATCGTTGCAACGTACCCATACGTCGACGGGATGGGATGGGTTAAACATCCATTCACAAAGTTTATTATCTCTAAACCATAATGGAGGGAGAGTAAGAAATTGTTTTGGAAGGAGGTAAAGAAAGTAAGGCAGTGTGAAAGGGGAAATAGTAGGGGAGTGAAAGATAGGAATAATAGATTGTTGGTGGAGAAGAGAGAGAAATTGAGGAGATGGAAGGAGCACTTTGAGGATTTGTTGAATGTAGAGAGTGAGAGCAGTGTGAGTATAAGTGGTTGGGGAATGGCTGGGAGAAGAAGAGATGAGAGGAGGGAGGAAGAGATCAGTAGGTCGGAAGTAGTGGAAGCGATGAAGAAGATTAAGCTGGGAAAGGCCCCAGGAATTGATGGAGTGTGTGGTGAAATGCTTAGGTATGGGGGTGAGATTGTTGTGGAGTGGATATGGAAGTTGTGTAGATTGGCTTGGGAAGAGGGAAGGGTTCCAGAGGACTGGAAATCAGGTATAATTGTTCCTCTGTACAAAGGAAAAGGGGAGAGAGAAGTATGTGGTAACCATAGGGGTATTTGCCTTCTTAGTGTGACTGGTAAAATATATGGTAGAATACTCATTGATAGGGTTAGGCATATGACAGAGGAGCTAGTTGGAGAAGAACAAGGGGGATTTAGGAAGGGAAAAGGGTGTGTAGATCAGATATTTGTTCTAAGATGTTTAGTGGAGAAGTATCTAGAGAAGGGAAGGAAAGTGTACGCTGCCTTCATGGACTTGGAGAAAGCTTATGACAGAATAGATAGGAAAGGTATGTGGAAGGTATTAAGAATATATGGAGTGGAGGGGAAATTGTTGAGTGCTGTGAAGAGTATGTACGAGGGAGCTAGGGCTACGGTGCGAGTGGATGGTGAGCTGAGTGAGTTCTTTGATCTCAATGTGGGACTGAAACAGGGGTGTGTAATGTCTCCTTGGCTGTTTAATATATATATGGATGGGGTCGTAAAGGAGGTACAAGGTAGGGCAGTGGATGTGGGGGTGGCCTTAATGAATGAGGGTGAGATTTGGAAGCTTCCGGTGTTGCTGTTTGCTGATGATACAGTATTGTTGAGTGAAGATGAATGGGAGTTGCAAGGTTTGGTGAATGAATTTGGGACAGTGTGTAGGAGGAGGAAGCTGAAAGTTAATGTAAACAAAAGTAAAGTTATGGTGTTTGAGAGGAATGAAGTCACAGAGTGTGCAGTGAGGTTGGATGGTGAGGATATGGAGAATGTGAGTGCATTCAAGTACTTGGGTAGTGTGATGAGTAAGGATGGAACTTTGGGGGATGAAGTACGTGAAAGGGTACAGCAGGGAAGGAAGGTTGTTGGCACACTGAAAGCAGTGATGAGAAATAGGGAGGTGAGTATGGAAGTTAAGAAGTCACTGCATGATGGTATTGTGATCCCTACCCTGACGTATGGAAGCGAGGCGTGGACCTTGCAAGAGGGGAACAAGTCAAGAGTGAGAGCAGTGGAAATGAGTTACTTGAGAGGAGCATGTGGAGTGACATGGAGGGACAGGTTGACGAATGAAGAAGTGAAGGAACGTTGTGGGGTAGATGTGGATGTGGTTGAAAAGATTAGGAGAAATACACTGAGGTGGTTTGGACATGTGGAGAGGATGGAGAATGAAAGACTGACTAAGAGGGTGTATGTAGGTGAGGTGGAGGGAGGGAGAGGGAGGGGTAGACCGAGGATGAGGTGGAGGGATGGAGTTGAGAGGTATATGAGGGAGGGGGGGGTGAGTTGGGGGGAGGGGAGTCAAATGGTGGGTGACAGAGTGACTTGGAGGCGTTTTGTCTGCGGCCACCCTTTGCGGGATTAGGGCGTCGGGCTATAGATAGATAGCTAAAGAAGAGGTGTTAGGAAATCTCCACAACCTTTATACTGTACTTGAAAGGTATATTCATTTGTAAAATTTACTATTTTATTTTTTCTTACTGCTTCCAAACTATTTAATTCATCTTAGAAGAATAGCCTGATGGTGAAGGGGTTAGGTTGAGTTATAGGTTTTTGCATTGTATCGTGAAGTTAGGAGTTTGGATGCTGGAATGATTGACGAAGAGAGTGTATGTGAGTGAGGTGGAGGGGGGAAGAGGGAGGGGGAGGCCGAGGATGAGATGGAGGGATGGGGTGGAGAGGTATATGAGAGAGGGGGGTGTGAGTTGGGAGCAGGGCAGTGAGATGGCGGGGGACATGGCGACTTGGAGGCGATTTGTTTGTGGCCACCCCAAACGGGATTGAGGCGTCTGGCAATATATAGATAGATAGATAGATAACTCAATACAGAAATCTCCATATATCAAGACTTATTTAAGATCATTTAAAGCTAGGAAAACCAAATATATACAGTTTACTACTAGACAGATATTGCCAGATTCCTATATTATCTTAACGATGCTACTAATATTCCTGTCTCTAAAAGCATTGGAATACTCGATGTTTCACATAACAATGCCCTCAGCTGGACCTCTCATGTTAGATCACTTGCTAAAACAGCTTCAAAGAAACTTGGATTACTGTACAGAATTCGTAACTTTTTCACTGACTAGCAGTTAGCTATAATTTACGAGAGTCGTGTACGCTCTCAGATGGATTACTTCCCACCCTTGTGGAATGGATGTTGAGAGGTTGCACTAAAATAAATGAACAAAATTCAGAACAGCTGTTAGAATTATAACCCTACTGTTACAAATTAACTACTTCCCCAACAAGTAAGGAGGAATATTGCCTCTCTTGCATTATTATACAGATACTTTAATGGCAAGTGTTCAGACGAAGTTGCATCCACTGTGCCACCACTCCATGCCTTCCCCCACGCTACAAGGGCATCTCGTAGCGCTCATGACTGGACTGTCACACTGCCAAATTGCAGAACTTCTGCCTATCAGAAAGCTTTTATTCCCCCGAGCTGCATCTCTTTGGAACTTGCTTCCCTTGAGTGTTTTCCCTCAAACTTCAACCTACGGCTGTTCAAGCCCAACTGTTACAAATTTTTTATCAATGGCGGACACCTGTAATCTGGTGTATGGATTATTTTTTTATTCATTTGTTTTTCCTTTCTCTATTATGTTATTAAAAAAAAAATGTTAGGAGGCGGAAGGGAGAGCTGTTTGCTAAGAAGAGGAGAGAGGTGAAAAAGTTTATGAGGGGAATTTGAAGGAAGTCTGAGCATAAGATGGGAGAAATGTAAGAAACTTTTACAAGATGTCGAGACAGTAAGAAATGGTGATAATGGGGCTAGCAGCGGGGTGAAAAATAAAAATAGTAGAATGCTGGTGGAGAAGAGAGAAAAGATGATCAGGTCGAGAGAGAACGGAAATGTTAAATATAGAGAACGAAAGTGGTGCTAGCCATAATGACTTAGAGAAGACGGGAGGCAAGAAGTATGCATAGGATCAGTAGGGCAAAAATGTGCAAGCCACTGAGTCAATATGGGGAAAGAACCATGCAGTAAGTGATGGAGTGTGTGGCGAAATGTCTAACATGAGGGAGAGATAGTGGCTTAATGGACTGGCCAGGCAGGAAGATGGAGTGCCAAGAATCTGGTAAGCCAGGTACAGTAGTTCCCCTGGACAGAGAGAAAAAGAAACCGTTGAGGAATGGCAGTCAGAGGGGATATTTGTTTTCTCGGTCTATTAAGAAAGATGTATGGTGGGATACTTGTCGGAAGATACTTGTGTATGGAAGGATACTCGTCAACAGAACTGGAGAGAAAACCGAAGAGCTGGTTGGAGAGGAATAAGTGTGGCCTAAGATGTGTAATGCTCTAAAATGTGTAATGGAACGTATTTAAAGAAAGGAAAGAAGTCGTATGCTGCCTTCACAGATCTGGAGAAAGCAGACGGACGAGGACTGTGAAAAGTGCTGAAAGTATGTGGAGTTGATGAGAAATTGTTGCACGCGGTTAACATTATGAATGAGGGTGCAAGGATTGCAGTGTGTGTGAAAAACGAACTAAGTTCTTTTATCCGAATATTGGACTGAAAAAGATTTGTATCATGTCTTCGTGTTTGTTCAGTACATATAATTGGATGTTGTTTTAACGGAAATACAAGACAGAGCAGCGAATGTTGAGCGTCCTTAGTGAGACTGCAGGCACTGGGATTTGCCTGTTTAATGATGATATTGTTTTGATACGCAAAGATGACTGGCAGTTGTAAGGCCTAATTAATAAGTCTGGAAGTGTGTGTGTGTGTGTGTGTGTGTGTGTGTGTGTGTGTTTTAGGAATGAAATTTAACAGTGAATGTAGCAAAGAGTAAAATATGGTCTTTGAGCGGAATGAGACTGGTCAGGAGATGGAGAATGTGAGCACCTTTAAATACTTAGTCAGTGTACTGAGCAAGGACGAATATTTACAGGATGAAGTACAGAAAATGTATGGCAGAGAAGGAAGGTTGCAGATACAGTGAGTGAAAAGATTAGGGAAGTAAACATGGAAGTTAAGAAGTTATTGCACGACAATATTTTGATTCCCACTCTAACGTATGATAGTGCAGCTGGAACTCTGTTGGAAGGACACAAGTCAAGAGAGTTACTGCAGTGTAGCATGTGAAGTGACGTCGTGTGACATAAATGAGAAAATTAAGGGGGGCTGTGGTGTTGATATGGATATGATTGAAAACATTAGAAATAGTACCGTGAAATGATGTGGGAATATGGAGCGAACGGAAAATGAGAGACTGACCAGGAGAATGTATGCGAGTAAGATGAAAAGGAAGAAGGGGAGGATAACATTGACTGGCGGGGTAAAGAGGTTTTGTACATGAGTGAAGGGTGTTTTAGTTGAAGAGGGGGCAGCCTGGTGGCGGAGAGTAGGGTGACATGGATGAGTTTGTTGCCACTTCTTATGGAATCAAGGCGTCTGGCTATGTATAGACAGACAGGTAGATAAACAGACTGACAGACAGACAGATGGATACTTTATAAGCTGGGGATGATGTACAGCCACGATCCACAGTTTCTACAACACCCGGGTGAGGAACATTTGCCCTTCTGGTCGGGAGCTGCAAGAGTTCTGGCGCTTCACCAGCCATTGGATGAGACAGTGAATACATTGCTTCTGTCCGGATTTCAGATTACCAGCATTAATAGGTCTCGATATGAATGTATGAATATTCACCAGACATTAAGCATATATATTATATTTATATTTAATTATGTATTCACACACACACACACACACACACACACACACACACACACATTATATATATATATATATATATATATATATATATATATATATATATATATATATATATATATATATATATATATGTTTATTAGTATTATGTATCAAACACATGTAATAATGAAGGAAATATAATCGCTATTTAATAAGCTGTGTTTTGCCAATGAATAATATAGTATTGCCATGATGCTTTAAACAGAGTTGTGCTAACTGTGAAATTATTACGCTTTAATAGAACTAGATTAATAAAATCAAAAAGGCCCCTACAGTCAATGTTTTACATAATGTCACGATGCGAGTCATCTTGGTTTTACCCCTTGAATGGTAGGCCTATGTGCTTATATATTCAATTAATACCGAATACATAAATATATCAGCCTACGAAGCTTGATTTTGTGTGGAATTACACTGTAGCCCTGTTTTATGTCCATTTTTATCATACACTACTCATGACCCACCCTCATTTTACACCTGTTTTTTATATTCTACACACACACACACACACACACCGCTCGTTGGTGCAGTGGTAACGTTCTCGCTTGCCATCTGGTAGACGGGAGTTCGCGCCTCGCTCAGGTTGCAAAAAGTTTCACTGACGAAGTGGGTGGTTACTGTCCCCCTTGAGCAAGGGGACGGGTGTGTTCGTGTGTGAAGGTCACAGCCTTGCCCTTAGATCGGACTATATGAGCTCTCAGCTCCCTTCCGGGAGGGTAAAAGCTGACGATCACGACCATCAAGTGATCCTGACCGACCCGGTGAATTACACACACACACACACACACACAGTTAGGCATATTATATGTGGTTCATTTTCTCTGACATAATCATTCATCCCTAATAAATGGTATCTAAATTATTAGAGATGAATGATTATGTCAGAGAAAATGAACCACATATAATATGCCTAACTGAAACAAAATTAACACCATGGATATCGAATGACATCCTTAACTTAGAGGAATATAATATATGGAGAAGAGATAGGAACTTAAAAAAAGGAGGAGGAATTATAATATTAACTAAGAAAAATCTAAAAGTCAAAGATAGAGAATTAGATATACCCTCACAAGTAGAACTGATTGCAGTAGAGATAAATACATCTGAAGGGAATGTAATTGCAGCCAATTTGTACATGCCACCCAGATCAAACACATGGAAAAAGAGACGAATATGAGGACCTGGCGGGGAGTACAATTCAGAGTTTAAGAGCATTGCTACATAAAATGGAAGAGAAATAAAAAAGTATTATACTAACTGGAGATTTTAATACAAACATAAATTGGAATAATCTAGATATAATAAGTCAAGAAAGATGTTGGGACCTAAAGCTCCTGGATCTTGTGCAAGAGTTTTTCCTAACGCAACACGTAAGGGAAAGCACCAGAAAAAGAGGACTTGATGTACAGTACCCTCAGTGCAAGATCTCATATTTACTAGGCAAGAAAACGATATTGACAATTTAATATATCACCCTCCATTCGGCAAAAGCGACCATGCAATACTAAATTGCAACTTCAGGATCGCATATGACAGATAACAGCAATGAAAGTTCCAAAAAAAGCCTAAACTATAAAAAGGGATAGTATCATGACCTAAAGAAGTACTTCTTAGAAACTGCTTGGGAAAAGGAGCTTAGAGGACAAGATTTAAATGCTATATATGAAAAGTTGTGAACTTTATGAAATAGGAGTCCAGAAGTACATCCCACAGCACAAAGAAGCAGAAAAGAAAAGAAAGAAATGGTTCAATACAGAATGTAAAAAATCAAAAGAAAAAAGAGATTTGTTGTGGAATAGATACAGATGACACAATAGTGAAAGGGCATATAATAATTACAAACAGGCAAGAAACGATTATACAAGAATAAGGAGGGAAGCGCAAAAACAGTTTGAGGAGGATATAAATAAAAGTAGTGATCAACCAAAGCTATTTTACAGCTACATCAGAAGCAAAACCAAAGTAAAAGATAAAATATAATCCATTACGGACGATGGAATCACCTATACACAAGAGAAGGATATTTGTGAAGCACTAAACAAGAATTTCCAATCAGTTTTTACAGAGAAAAAAAAATTTGAGAGGGATTATGTGGAACATGCATGCCCACACATAGTACCAGATATACAAACATCAGAAAAAGAAATACAGGAGCAGCTAAGTAAATTAGACAAAGGAAAAGCAAATGGTCCTGATGAAATTTCATGTTGGACGCTATGTGAATGTGAAAAGGAGTTAACTAAACCATTATTTTTAATTTTCAAGAAATCCTTGAGTCAAGGTAAACTACCTAAAATTTGGAAGAAAGCAAACATTGTTCCCTTATTCAAGAAAGGGAATAGACAAAATCCACTTAACTACCGACCAGTATCACTAACCAGTGTTGTAAGCACGGTATTAGAAAAGCTTATAAGAAAAGCTTGGGTAAATCATCTAAAAGAACACAATATAATAACAGAAAGACAGTTTGGTTTCAGAAAAGGAAAATCATGTGTTACTAATCTGTTGAGCTACTATGACATAGTAACAGACACATTACAGGAAAGAGAAGCATGGGTGGACAGTATCTATTTAGATTTCAAGAAAGCATTTGACACAGTACCACACCAAAGACTTTTATGGAAACTGTACCATCAAGGAGGAATTCGAGGCAAACTATATTGTTGGATGCAAGATTTTCTCATGAAAAGAAAAATAAGAACAGTACTAAGGGGAAATTACTCATCATGGAAAGAAGTGACTAGTGGAGTACCACAGGGCTCAGTGCTGCCACCAATCATGTTTTTAGTGTATATAAATAATATAGACAGTAACACTGGAAATGAAAGCTATCTAAATATGTTTGCAGATATTCCAAAAATACAAAGGACAATTACTAACACAGACTCTTGTAAAGAGCTACAAGAAGAATTAAATAAACTTCATGAATGGAGTAATACATGGCAAATGGAATTCAATGTGGACAAGTGTAATCAAGTTTGGTAAAAGTGGAAAACGACCTGATTGGGATTATATGTTAGGAAATAAAACCCTACAAACATCAGAAAGAGAGAAGGACCTAGGTGTGATTGTTAATAACAGACTATTTCCGGCTGACCACATCAGTGAGAAGGGACGGAACATGTATACACTGCTTGCCAATATGAGAATAGCGTTTACATACATAAATGAAGACATGCTAAGAAAGATAATAACATCATTCATCAGACCAACCCTGGAGTATGCATCAGTAGTCTGGAGTCATCTCAAAAAACACATAGACAAGATTGAAAAAGTTCCAAGGGCCACTGCAAGATGGGTACCAAGCTTTAGGGATCTAAGCTATGAAGAAAGACTAAATAAACTGAATCTACCAACACTACAGGAGAGAAGGAAAAGAGGTGACATGATTATGCTATATAAATGCATATCAGGGAAGGAGAATATAGACATAAATGATTACTTAAACCATATTTATCGTACATATCCTTAAATTTGTGAATTGTTTTGGCACACACTATTTCATTCGGTAGTGCATTCCACTGATCAATTGCTCTATTTGGGAAACTAAATTTCCTTATGTCTTTATCACCTCTCTGTTTATGCAATTTTTTGCAGTGTCCTCTTGCTGATGCTTCCCCATACGTTAAGACACGGGACAGTACGAGCTTGACTCATTCCTGTAAAGATAAATTAGGTAAGAACAATCAGGTAAGAACACACACACACACACGACAACAAATCTATAGTAATCACTGGTATAGAGGAGGAAGATATAAAAAAACAAGATTTCGAGAGACAAAAAGGAGATGGCAAATGTAATGAACATATTGAAGGAAGTGTCAGAGGAAATCTGTAGTAAAGACACAGAGGAACACAAAAGGCTAGGGAAATATGAGAGAAATAAATCAAGGCCCCTGAAAGTAATCTTCCATAGTGTAAACACTGTGGAGGAAATACTGAAAAATGCAAACAAACCTATGGAAAAAAAAATAAATAAATAAAAAATATATGGATAAAAAGATGCCTAACTCAAGAGGAACTTGGATTGCTAAAAGAGAAGAGGGAGGAGGCAAGAATAAAGAATGAGGGAAGATCAGAGGAAGAGAAGAACACATTTTTTTACAAAGTAATTGGATTGCAGGTTCGAAAGTGGTACATAAACAGGAGGAAATAAAAAGGAGAAAGGTAGTAGACCCAAATCATGACAAGTATGTAAACAAGATGATTAAGTTGATGTACTCTAATGTAGATGGAATGGTATCTACATTACTAGAGATGAATGACTATATCAAAGGAACCACATAGTTTACCTAACTGAAACAAAATTTACACCAAGGCTATCAAACGATACACTAAACCTAGAGGAATACAGTATATGGAGAAGAGATAGGAACTTTAAAAAGGGAGGAGGAATGATAATATTAACTAAGAAAAATCTGCAAGTCAAGGAAATAGAACTAGATGTACCCTCACAGGTAGAACTGATTACAGCAGAGATTAGTACGTCTGAAGGGAAGGTAACGGTGGCAAATTTATACATGCCACCCAGATCAAACATTTGGGAAAAAGGCGAATATGAAGACCTGGCAGAGAAAACATTTCAGTGTTTAAGGGCATTACTACACAGAATGGAGGAGAAATTTGAAAGAATTATACTATCTGAAGATTTCAATACAAATTTAAATTGGGATACTCTAGATGTAAAAAGCTAGGAAAGCTGTTCGGACCAAAAGCTCCTGGACTTTGTGCAGGAGTTTTTCCTAACGCAACATGTAAAAGAAAGCACCAGAAAAAGAGGACTTGACACCATTAGTACTAGATCTTACATTTACTAGGCAAGAAAATGATATTGACAATACAGTGTATCACCCTCCATTCGGCAAAAGTAACCATGCAGTATTAAATTACAACTTCAGGATTGCGTATGATATAGTAAATAGTAATGAAAGTTACAAAAAGAGCCTTAACTATAAAAAGGGCAACTATCATGACCTAAAGAAAAACTTCTTAGAAACAGATTGGGAAAAAGAGCTTAGAGGACAAGATTTAAATGTTATATATAGAAAATTCTGTGAACTATATGAAACAGGAGTCCAGAAGTACATCCCAAAGCACAAAGAAGCAGAAAAGAAAATAAAGAAGAGGTTTAATACGGAATGTAAAAAATCGAAAGAAAAAAGAGATTTGTTGTGGAACAGATACAGAAGACACAATAGTGAAAGGGCACATAACAACCATAAACAGGCAAGAAACGATTATACAAGAATAAGGAGGGAAGTCCAAAAGCAGTTGGAGAAGGACATCGTAAATATAAGTAGCGATCAACCGAAGCTGTTTTACAGATATATTCGAAGCAAAACCAAAGTAAAAGATAAAATACAATCCATTACACATGAGGGGATCACCTACACACAAGAGAAGGATATTTGTGAAGCACTAAATAAGAATTTCCAATCAGTTTTTACAGAAAAAAATAATTTTGAGAGGGATTATATGGAACATGCATGCCCACACAAACTACTGGATATACAAATATCAGAAAAATAAATACAGGAGGAGTTAGGTAAATTAGACAAAGGAAAAGCAAATGGTCCTGATGAAATTTCGTGTTGGGTGCTACATCAATGTGCAAAGGAGTTAAGTAAACCATTATCTATAATTTTCAGGGAATCATTGGGACAAGGTAAACTACATGATATTTGGAAGAAAGCAAATATTGTTCACTTATTCAAGAATGGGAATAGACAAAATCCACTCAACCATCGACCATTATCACTAACCAGTGTTGTAAGCAAGGTATTAGAAAAGCTGATAAGAAAAGTTTGGGTAAATCATCTAGAAGAACACACTATGATAAAAGAAAGACAGTTTGGTTTCAGAAAGGGAAAATCATGTGTTACTAATTTGTTGAACTACTATGATAGAGTAACAGAAACATTACAGAACAGAGAAGGATGGGTGGACAGTATCTATTTAGATTTCAAGAAAGCATTTGACAGTGTACCGCACCAAAGACTTTTATGGAAACTGTACCATCAAGGAGGAATCCGAGGCAAACTGTATTGTTGGATGCAAGATTTTCTCAAAAAAGAGAGAGAGAGAGAGAGAGAGAGAGAGAGAGAGAGAGAGAGAGAGAGAGAGAGAGAGAGAGAGAGAGAGAGAGAGAGAAATGAGAACAGTACCAAGGGGAAATTACTCATCATGGAGGGAAGTGATTAGCGGAGTTCCACAGGGCTCAGTGCTGGCACCAATCATGTTTTTAGTGTATATTAATGATATAGACAGTAACACAGAAAATGAAAGCGATCTAGATATGTTTGCTGATGATGCAAAAATACAAAGGAGAATTACTAACACAAACTCTTGTAAAGAGCTACAAGAAGAATTACATAAACTTCATGAATGGAGCAATACATGGCAAATGGAATTCAATGTGGACAAGCGTCATGTAATCCAATTTGGTAAAAGTTGAGAAAGACCTGATTGGGATTATAAGTTAGGAAGTAAAGCCCTACACACATCAGAAAAAGAGCAGGACCTAGGTGTGATTATCAATAACAGACTATCTCCGTCTGACCACATCAGTGAGGAGGTACGGAACATGTATACACTGCTTGCAAATGTGTGAATAGCATTCACATACATAAATGAAGACATGCTAAGTGTAATGCTAGGTGAAATTAGGCTCGACTTCTCGTTCCTATTTCACCTAACGTGGAGCGGGGTCCTCTTTCGAGACCGGAGCTAGTGCAATAAAGAGAGGCAGGACACAAAAAACTCTAGGCAACAACCTTTACACATATATTACCACAGTCAGACACAGGACAAATCAGCAGATATTACAGCACAATATATAGCAATAGAAAACCTTATCTAGGATATGAGTATCTCGCAGGATACTTGCTTCTCTGATCCTAATAACAATACAAACAATCCTATGTATCAGGAGTGCGATAAATATAGACGCACGCGCGGGGGCGCGGGAGGGGGGGTTGAGTCTCACTAGGAGGAGATAGGGGAGGTGCGGGGAGTGACTTGTGACGGCTAAGGGGAAGTTATGGTAATACTGGAAGGCGGCAGATATTAACCGTGAAGTTTATATGGTTTCCACTAGCCAAAATACTTTGATAATTGATTTTATCCTTGATTTACAGTTACTTGAGATATTGGAGTGCGAGCGGGTGGTAAACAAGATTTATGGGTAGCGTGGGGGAAGGAGAGAATACTATTAATACTTCCTTTCACAATATTCCTTCACAGTAATGGGGGTATGTCTTTATAGGCACAGGCTTATTAATTGTATAACAGAGAGGTCACTCACACATATAGTCAATCAGATCTTGTTCCACACTCTCGTCCTTTAACTTCTCGCTGTGATCTGGTTTACCCCGATATTCACTATATGAAATCACTGCACAGTACTTATATTAAGAGAAATCACACTTAACCTAAATCACTCATGTTACAATATCACACGTATTCATCAGGGGGATAGGCAGGAACATGTCATCGGCGATCCTGCTGGGCTAGGGGCACCGTCAATGCGAGGCGTGCCGAGAGGGCACGGGATAACTCGCAAGGGCATCCTCTCGTGTCCTGGACTCCCCGTGGCTTCCGGATTGGGCTCTGGCGTGTGGCCCTCGGGACTGGGGCCGAATAGCTCCAGGAACCTCTGTGAAAGGTCCCGGCGTCGTGGGGGCGTAGAGAGATCACACCCGGGTGTCCTGGGGAGAAGCGAGAGAGACTGTGGGCTGCGGTCTCCAGCATCTAGGGGCGCTGACAGGGGAGGGCTGTGGCAGCGACTTCCACTGGGGTCCGTCAGGTGCATCTGCTCTAGAGCCAGGCGTAGGGAACACAGACCAGGGGAGGCTGGGAGGCCTGTCTGGGTCACCCTGTGACAGGAAGCCTGGGCTCCAGTCTCCTGCCATGGGGACGTCTCTCTACTCTGCATGCCCTCAGAGCGACCATTGATCGTCTCACAAGGGAGGGAGCGACAATAGGCCGTCTCTACCACGACACTCTCGGAGCGACCATAGATAGTCTCATGAGGACGGGAACGACCATAGATCGTCTCTACCGGAGCACCTTGGGAGCAACCATAGATCGTCTCTACCGGAACACCTTGGGAGCGACCATAGATCGTCTCTACCGGAACACCTTGGGAGCGACCATAGATCGTCTCTACCAGAGGGGTGCCGTCTGGAGTTTGGTTTCTAACTCCACCCCTAGCTAGCTCAGCAATTCCATTACGCAAAGGTAGTGTCCTTCTCCTACGGTGGCGGCGGCGTGGTGGCTGTATGTCACAGGGGCGCACGGCCCGGGCTGACATGTGTCGCTGTTGCCCGGAGTGGTGGTGGCTGGTGGCGGCCACCCCGTGGGGTCCATGTGGGGGTGTCGGCATATCTGTGGGCACACTTCGCTGTTCTTGGCTTGCCCTGTCGTTGGGGATACTATGGTATTCTTCAGGGGCACTGTTTTTCAAGCCACGCATTATGCCACTCTCCCCCTGTAAAAAGTCACGTCCCCGTGGCTGGAGGTGGAACGCTTGTGTGTTGGAGGTGGTGTAGACGGGCTGGAGGTGTTGCAGCATAGTTTGCCAGGCGACAGTGTAGGAGTTCTCTTCTTGTGCTGGGTAGTAGGTGAGGAAGAGTGTGGAGGTGGCGGTGGTAGACTGGAGGAGGTTTAGCAGGTGGTGTGGCCCACGGAGTAAGTGGTTCCTGCCAAGGGTAGGTGCCCACACGGCCCACTTCACTCTCATTTTGCTTGGTGTGGCTGTCGGTGTGGTTGGGGGCTGAATGCTGGATACTGCGGGTAAGGGCCGGGTTTTGTGTCGTGGTAATGCGACGTTGAGTCTCTGGGGAGTACAGGTAGAGGGGATTTGGGCCTGATGTAGCTTGACGGTGTGAAGTTGTGGAGAGGTGGATGGTGTAGGGGTGTGTGAGTATTGGGCGGGCGGGCATGAGAGGCGGCCCGAGCGGGTGGTGGTGGTCTTGAGGGTCGGGGTGGGGAGAGAAGTGGGCATCTGGGATGGGCGGGTTGTTTTGCGTGTTGCGGGTGCGGTGGGGCGTGGTGTTGGTGGAGTGGGTGTACGGATGGTGGGTGGGGGGAGGGGGGTGGTAGTGGGTTGTGGTGAGGGTGTGGTGGTGTGGGCGGAAGATGGAGTGGGCGTCTGGGATGGGCGGGTTGTTTTGCGTTTTGTGGGCGCGTGGGGTGCAGTGTGGGCGGAGTGGGTGTATGGATGGTGGGTGGGGGAGGGGGGGTGGTAGTGGGTTGTGGTGAGGGTGTGGTGGCATGGGCGGAAGATGTGGGAGTGGGCGTTGAAGGGGAGGCCATGGAAGGAAGGGGTGAGGGTGAGGGAGGGGTGGCGGGGGAGGCGTCAGGTGAGGTGCTTGGGGTGGTGGGGGTCAGGGAGGTGGAGATGGTAGGGGGGGCGGAGTGGGAGGGTGAGGAGGAAACATAGTACTCATATGTGACTGTAGAGGGTGGTGCGGGAGCCGAAGGGGGCTGGGGGTGTGGGGCTGGAGCGGGGGAGGTGGATGTGTGGAAAGGCCGCACCTGCCGGTTGCAGAGGGTACGGGGAGTGCCGTGGTAGTCTACGACCACTTGGTATGGGTTGGGGACTTTGGTGATGGTGTGGGGCCCCGTGAAATGGGGGGCGAGCTTGTGGGGAGTGGGAAGTTGGGTGACGATGACTGTGTCGCCCGGGTTGAAAGGGTTGGTGGCTGTGTCGGGTCCAAGGTCTAAACTCTTTTGTAGGTGGTATATCCGCCCTTTTTGCAGGTGTAGCGGGTCTGTGGTGGGAGCTGAAGCGGGCGGTTGCAGGTGATGGCGTAGGGGCAGTAGGAGGGGGGTTTCGCCAAAGATTCTTTCGTGGGGGAAACCCCGTCTTCTCGGGGGCACGAATTCATGCTTCACTGGACAATTTTTACATGTGCCGGCCAATCGTCGTCTTTTGTAGCCTCGATTCTGGTGCATAGCTGATTGATAAGGGTATGATGGCTACGTTCACATACCGCATTCCCTTGGAGCCAGTATGGTGAGGAGTGGGAGATCTTGTACCCGAAAATCCTGGCCAGTTCTTCCCAGACTTTTCCGGAGAACTCAGGGGCATTATCGGAATGGATGGCTTGGGGAATGCCAAAGTAAGGGAACACATGTCGGAGTAGGGCATCGGCGACAGCGACGGCATGATGTTCCTTAGCTGGGCAGGCTACTACGAATTTGGAGTACGTGTCTACAAAAGTGATCACGTATTTATATCCAGATTTAGGGGGAAGAGGGCCTACTACGTCGATCGCCAGGAGTTGCCAGGGCTTGTGGGCGGTGATATGGCCAGATGGCTGGCAGTCCGAGTGATATCTTTCCCAAGCGCGCAGGCGCGGCAAGTCTGGATAATTTCCTTGGCGAGGGTGGAGGGGTTCGGGGCCCAGTAAATATCATTGAACACCTGTAGTAATTTTTTGGTGCCCAAGTGGATGCCGTTGTGAGCGTGTAGGTGGTGTAGGGTGTCACGTGCCGCATCAGGGGTCAAGAGGATGTGCCCGGACGGGGTTAGAAGGTGGTCGCCCTGTTGGCACAGCTTGGGGAATAGGTGAGCAGGGATCCAGGGGGGCCGTTCCCTGTGGTGCCAGAGTTGTAGTAGGTCGGGGTCCAGTTGTACCGCGTGGATCGGAAGGCAGGAGAGGGCATCTGCATTGGTGTGGAGCTTTCCGGGTCTGTATGAAATCTCGTACTGAAACTCCTCTTGGGTGTCACGCCACTGGACGAGTTGGGTGTTTTGGGAGTCTGATTGGCGCAGCCACTGGAGTGATTGGTGGTCGGTGATTATCATGACTTGGGTCCCGGAAAGATAAGCCCTAAAATATTGGAGGGCCCAGATTATGCCGAGGCATTCTCGCTTGGTGGCGGCATAATTTTTTTCGGCTGGGTTCAGAGTGGAGCTGGCGCAGGCAATGATGTGCTCCCGGCCGGCCTGTACCTGGGCTAGGACGGCGCCTATCACGGTAAGGGATACATTCGTGTAGAGGCGAAAAGGGAGGGCATAGTCGGGGAAGGCCACGATGGGGGCCGAGACACGCTTGTCTTTTAGCTGTTGAAAAGCAGCTCGCCGATCCTCGGTCCAGAGGAAAGGTTCCCCTTTTCGTGTCAAGTCATGAAGCGGCTTAGCGATCTGCACGAATCCCTTCACGAAGCGACGGTAGTAGGACGTGAGTCCCAGGAAGGCGCGGATGCCGTGGACATCCTGTGGAGGTGGTATATCCGCTATGGCACGAAGCTTGTCGGGATCTGGGGAAATTCCTGCTTGGGAAATAGTATGTCCTAGGAATGAGACAGTCTTAGCAGCCAGGACACATTTAGAAGGATGTAGCTTGAGGCCTGCCTGGCGAATTCTGGTGAAAACTCGATGGAGGCGCTGCAAGTGGTCGGCCCAGATCTGGCTAAAAACAATGACGTCGTCAAGATAGGCTAAACATGTTTCCCAAATGAGGCCGCTCAAGACAGATTCCATTAGTCTGGAGAAAGTGGCAGGGGCGTTGCAGAGGCCGAATGGCAGGACATTAAATTCGTAATGTTTGCCATTACTGGTGGAAAAGGCCGTCTTGCCTCGGTGGTCCGGGTGGACGGGGACCTGCCAGTATCCAGACTGGAGGTTGAGGGTAGAAAACCAAGACGCCCCGTAGAGGGCGTCTAGGGAATCGTCAATGCGGGGGAGGGGGGTGGCATCTTTAATTTTGACGTCGTTCACACGGTGGTAGTCGATGCAAAACCGCATCGTGCCATCTTTCTTTTTTACTAGAACGACGGGGGAGGACCACGGGCTGGTGGAGGGGGAGATAACACCTGCCTCTTCCATCTCGCGCACCTGGCGGTCCTCCTCTTCTCTCTGTCGGGGGTTCTTGCGTCGGGAAGGTTGTCGTATAGGTGGGCCTGTCGTATGGATTTCGTGCGACAGGTACGTAGTATACCCTATATCTGCTGGTCCTGTCGCAAACAAATCCTGGAAATCCAGGAGGAGGCGGTGTAAGGTGTCTGACTGCTGGTTGGAGAGATGGTCAGGGATGGGGGGTAGAGGGGCGGGGTGGTGGGAGGAGGATGGGGCACAGGGCTCGGCATCCTCCATCTCTCCGATGATAAGCCCTTTGGGGAGGGTGAGAGGGGACGGGGCGAGATTGGCGATGCGGATGGCGGTGTGGTGGGGAGGGAGGAAGGTGGGGGACACAACGCAGGCAGAAAGGGGTCCGGAGGGGAGAAGGGGGGAGAACAAAACGGATGGACCTGAGGGCCTGTTAAGGGGCACCCATGCCTCATGGTGGGAGGGGATGGTAACGGTGGCGGAGATGGTGGCAGGGAAAGAGGGGGCAGGAGTGGGGTGGAAAGGCACGGGAGGGGGGGAGAGGGAGGTGAAGAAGGGGGGGAGAAGGGGGGCACTGGGGGGGGGGAAGAGGGCGAATCCTCCAGCTGGGGCCGTGGCGTGCATGTGCAAACGGCTGGGGTGGAATGGGGTGGGGGGCGGAACTGGAGTTGTCGGTGGCGACAGTCGATCGTGGCTCCAAGTTTTTGAAGTAAGTCTAGCCCTAAATACCCATCATAACTCCGGCAGGAGGAATAAAAAATGATGAATGCGTGTTGGGCGGACACTGGCTGGTGGGTGTCGACCCGTAGAGCCCGAGTTTCCCCACGGATAGGCAGGGGGCCATCCCCCGCGTCCACAAGGTGAGTGGTAGTAGGGCAGAGTGGGCCAAACCGCGATTTGTAGCGGGAGAAATAGTGGCTGTAAAGGCAGGACCTGGCCGCTCCTGTATCGACTAGTAGCCTGGCCTTCACGCCATTTATTTTCATCTTGTGGTATACTGGGGGGCGATACTTAGGGGTGATGGCCCATGCCACTGTGGGTTGGTGCGGGGTCGGGCCTAAAAATCCAGCTGACTAGGGCTCTCGTTCTCCTGTTCCTGCTCTAGTTCTCCTGGAGGGGGTTCGTCCACGGGCGTCAGCTCGTCCCCTGGGGCCTCGCCTTCTAAGGCGGACACTTTACGCGAACCCTGGGTTGTGATTCTGCGGCGAGCAGCTTTCAGCTGGTCCCATATGTCATGAAGGGGGCAGCGGGAGTTGCAGGCTGTGAACTCCCACGGGTTGATAAGAATTAGGTTCAGGTTTTCTCGCGGGGTGGGGCGCCGACGGGAGGGGTGTGCCCTGGGCGGGCTAGGCGTCGGGGTCGGGCTGGTGTGAGGCAGAGGTGGACGCGGTGTGGCTGGGGGAGCCAGGGGTCGGGTGGGGAATTTCTTAACAACGTTAATTTGTTGTGGAGGAGGGCAGGCGGTCAGGAGGCGCCGTATCAGCTGTATATCTCTATCCATGTCTCCTGTTGGGTCATGGATAGTAAAGTGTTGCTTCACAACACTTGGGAGTACTCGGAGCAGAGTATTAAATGTATGCTGATCCCGGGTTTCCTCATCTGCCTCCGGGTAGGCAGCAGTAACCAGGCGTCTTGCCTGTAACAGGGTATTATCTAAATCCCCGTCGAATGCAAAACTATCCAATTTGGATAGAGCCACTACTTTCCCTAATGATGGGGTGATGGCTTGTACAGTGAACTTGGTAAAGTTCTGCCAGGTGAGTTCTGGGACGATTTTCGGCGCTATGTTCGCCGCCGCTTTACCCAATAGTGGTAGTGTGACTGCAATTTTTTGTTGGTCATTTTCAAAGCCAATATCCAGTAAGGGTTTAATTATTGCCAGATATGTGTGTATATCATACTGGTCGGGGTCAAACTTGGGTAACTGAACGTGTGGTTTAGTTGCCATTGTGCCAAATATTTCCTGATTACCTCTCTCTTACACCCAGGTCTAGAACAAACGCTGGCCACCAGTGTAATGCTAGGTGAAATTAGGCTCGACTTCTCGTTCCTATTTCACCTAACATGGAGCGGGGTCCTCTTTCGAGACCGGAGCTAGTGCAATAAAGAGAGGCAGGACACAAAAAACTCTAGGCAACAACCTTTACACATATATTACCACAGTCAGACACAGGACAAATCAGCAGATATTACAGCACAATATATAGCAATAGAAAACCTTATCTAGGATATGGTATCTCGCAGGATACTTGCTTCTCTGATGCTAATGACAACACAAACAATCCTAATGTATCAGGATTGCAATAAATATAGGCGCACGCGCGGGGGCGCGGGAGGGGGGTTGAGTCTCACTAGGAGGAGATAGGGGAGGTGCGGGGAGTGACTTGTGACGGTTAAGGGGAAGTTATGGTAATACTGGAAGGCGGCAGACATTAGCCATGAAGTTTATATGGTTTCCACTAGCCAAAATACTTTGATAATTGATTTTATCCTTGATTTACAGTTACTTGAGATATTGGAGTGCGAGCGGGTGGTAAACAAGATTTATGGGTAGCGTGGGGGAAGGAGAGAATACTATTAATACTTCCTTTCACAATATTCCTTCACAGTAATGGGGGTATGTCTTTATAGGCACAGGCTTATTAATTGTATAACAGAGGTCACTCACATGTATGGTCAATCAGATCTTGTTCCACACTCTCGTCCTTTAACTTCTCGCTGGGATCTGGTTTACCCCCATATTCACTATATGAAATCACTGCACAATACTTACATTAAGGGAAATCACACTTAACCTAAATCACTCATGTTACAATATCACACGTATTCATCAGGGGGATAGGCAGGAACATGTCATCGGCGATCCTGCTGGGCTAGGGGCACCGTCAATGCGAGGCGTGCCGAGAGGGCACGGGATAACTCGCAAGGGCGTCCTCTCGTGTCCTGGACTCCCCGTGGCTTCCGGATTGGGCTCCGGCGTGTGGCCCTCGGGACTGGGGCCGAATAGCTCCAGGAACCTCTGTGAAAGGTCCCGGCGTCGTGGGGGCGTAGAGAGATCACACCCGGGTGTCCTGGGGAGAAGCGAGAGAGACTGTGAGCTGCGGTCTCCAGCGTCTAGGGGCGCCGACAGGGGAGGGCTGCGGCAGCGACTTCCACTGGGGTCCGTCAGGTGCGTCTGCTCTAGAGCCAGGCGTAGGGAACAGAGACCAGGGGAGGCTGGGAGGCCTGTCTGGGTCACCCTGGGACAGGAAGCCTGGGCTCCAGTCTCCTGCCGTGGGGACGTCTCTTTACTCTGCACGCCCTCGGAGCGACCGTTGATCGTCTCATGAGGGAGGGAGCGACAATAGGTCGTCTCTAACACAACACTCTCGGAGCGACCATAGATCGTCTCATGAGGACGGGAGCGACCATAGATCGTCTCTACTGGAGCACCTTGGGAGCGACCATAGATCGTCTCTACCGGAACACCTTGGGAGCGACCATAGATCATCTCTACCTGAACACCTTGGGAGCGACCATAGATCATCTCTACCGGAACACCTTGGGAGCGACCATAGATCGTCTCTACCGGAACACCTTGGGAGCGACCATAGATCGTCTCTACCTGAACACCTTGGGAGCGACCATTGATCATCTCTACCTGAACACCTTGGGAGTGACCATTGATCGTCTCTACCTGAACACCTTGGGAGCGACCATAGATCGTCTCTACCGGAACACCTTGGGAGCGACCATAGATCGTCTCTACCTGAACACCTTGGGAGCGACCATAGATCGTCTCTACCAGAGGGGTGCCATCTGGAGTTTGGTTTCTAACTCCACCCCTAGCTAGCTCAGCAATTCCACTACGCGAAGGTAGTGTCCTTCTCCTACGGTGGCGACAGCGTGGTGGCTGCATGTCACAGGGGCGCACGGCCTGGGCTGACATGTGTCGCTGTTGCCCGGAGTGGTGGTGGCTGGTGGCGGCCACCCTGTGGGGTCCGTGTGGGGGTGTCGGCATATCTGTGGGCACACTACGCTGTTCTTGGCTTGCCCTGTCGTCGGGGATACTATGGTATTCTTCGGGGGCACTGTTTTTCAAGCCACGCATTTTACTAAGAAAGATAATATCATTCATCAGACCAACCCTGGAGTATGAGTCTGTAGTCTGGAGTCCTCATCTAAAAAAGCAAATAGATAAGACTGAAAAAGTTCAAAGTGCCGCCATAAGATGGGTACCAAGCTTAAGGGATCTAAGCTACGAAGAAAGACTAGAAAAACTGAATCGCCTACACTACAGGAGAGAAGGAAAAGAGGAGACATGATTATGCCTAAAAAATGCATATTAGGGAAGGAGGAAATAGACATAAATGATTACATAACCTACGGGGATGCATCTGCAAAAGAACACTGCAAAAAAACTGCATAAAAAGAGAGACGATAAAGACGCTTCATACCCTCCGCCCATTCAACTGTGGTGAATCAGCGGTAGGGATATCGGTTTCATTTTTCCCTGATACCGTGCCATCCAGACACATGTATCATAAAATTAAAATCATCACTGTTTATTACATTAGGTGCATCCAGAGCTCAACTAACTTAAAATATTTAATCAATATGATCAGACATAAATAGAGAACTCATTTGACTTGGTAATCTGCATGTAGAATACATGCAGGTCTTCAAAGAATATTTCTAATTATTTCACAGAAAAGAGTAGTCCTAGACTGAGAAAATGAAACAGGACAAACTCGAAGGATGAATCAAGGACTTTCAGTATAGGAATAGGGAGACAGAAACTTATATATATATGTGTGTATATATATATATATATATATATATATATATATATATATATATGTATATATATATATATATATATATATATATATATATATATATATATATTGTTACATAGCCTATGATTTCATCATCCTTTGTGTAATTTTAACGCACAGTTGCTGCATGTTTGATCACGAGCGTGTTCTGCCTCAGTCCCCCCCTTCTACCGTTATAGTAGAGTAAGTCGTTCTCTGTTATTCAGAGCGGGATTGTCAACTCTTTGTCCCCATGGCTTCATTTGCGCGTCCTTCTTACAAGTTGTATCAAGCTCTGCTGGCCCCTATATAATGAGCTCAGTCTCTGCATCATTGCCACTTAGATCTGCTCCTCATTTTGTTCACATCTCTGTCCTCCCCTACAGATATTATTATTGTGAGTGCTCAAGAAATCTCCAAACATCTAGCAGCTGTGTGTAATTTGAGTATAACTGTTGTATTTTTTCTTGTACTGTGTAGCATAAGGTTAATTCTTAGGCCTAGTGAGGATTTTGATTAATGTTGGGTTTTATGTCAGTCATTTTTGATAATAGTTTGTATCTGTAATAATTTATCTTGCATTAACTGAGCATTACCTGGTGTAGTTTCATTTTATCAGGGCTGACTTAGATAAATTTACTCTCGCTAATTTCGTGTTAACAGAGACTATTGCAGTTAACCATATATTTAACCTGTTTATTTGCCATTACATTATCCTTATGAGTCCTGAATGTTTTGTTGTTAGTTTGAGCATTAAACTTTAACTTGTAATTTTACCTAACTCTTTTGTTTTGAACCTGGAACTTTACGGGATAGTAGTGATTTTTAGTATTCTCACTTAAAGTGTACATTATCTTTCTCTGTTCCGTAACGTAAATTTGGCGACCTCGCCAGGATATTCAGGATATTATCATAAGGATATTATTTGATATTTTGTGACTGTGATTTATTCATGATGTCTACTATTTCTACGCTTGATGAAGCCAAAGATTTTTGTCAAATGTGCAAAGAGTGTGTGATGTAGAAAACAGAACAAAGAATGAACTTAAGCTTGTTGCTCAACAATTGGGAATTGCTGTTCGCTCTCATCATTCTAAAGATCAAATTGTTGACATGATTAATGAAAGCTTGTTTAATGTAGAAATGAGCAAACGCAGATTGAATTAGCTAAGTTACAGCTAGCCTTGCAGGAGGCTCTTGTGAAGGAAGCTGAATTTCAAGCACGTGCTAAGGAGGCTGAGTCTCAGGCTAAGGAGGCTTGTGTTAAGGAGGCAAATGCTCGTATTCAAGAGGCACAGGTACATGCTCAGGCACAAATTAAACTTGCCAGGATTCAGGCAGACCATGAGTATCGCATGAAACAAGGTGGAACTGGATCATCTAGCTCTGATGATTTTGATGTGGCTAAAAATGTTAAACTTGTCCCTCCTTTTAATGAATCTGATTTAACAAAGTATTTTCAGTTGTTTGAGAGGGTAGCTACAGGTTTTAATTGGCCCAAGGAGTATTGGCCAGTACTCCTTCAAACTGTTCTCACCGGTAAAGCTCAAGTAACTTATGCATCTTTGCCTCAGGATCAATCTGATAATTATGATGTAGTTAAGAGCTTGATTCTTAAGGCCTATGAGCTTGTTCCTGAAGCCTATAGAGTAAAATTTAGGACAACTTATAAGCAAGATAAGCAATCCCATGTTGAGTATGCAAAAATCAAAGAAGATCTGTTAGAGCAGTGGTTAAATTCTAAGAATGTGGATTCTGATTTTGGTAAATTTAAGCAGATGATTTTGCTGGAGGACTTCAAGAGGTGTATTTATAAAGATGTAAGCCTATATCTTGATGAGAAAAGAATAGATAATTTGTCTGATGCTGCAGTTTTAGCCGATATGTTCTCACTCACAAGAGATATTCTAAAGAAAAAGGGAAAGCTGAGAGTAAGTACGTTGCCTCTACTCAGAGTACAGGTAACAGGAAAGAGAATAAAGATGATGTTTCTCAGGAAGTAAATACCAGCTTCACCTCTAGATTTCAGAAAAGTAAATGTACTTATTGTAGTAAGCTTGGTCATACTACGGAGAAATGTTTCAGGAGACAGCGTGATGTGAACAAAAAGGAGTCTTTAAATATTCAGTCAATTGGTCTAGTGTCCACCCTTGAGAGTTCCCATAATTCTTTAACCGAGTTAACTGAACCTGCTTTGAGGGGTAACTTAAATTCTCATGATGGAGCTCCTCTTTTGAGCAGTAACGTGGGTGACACTCTCAAGAGTTCATGTGCTAATTTCCTGTCTGATGGTTTTGTCAGTCCTCTGGACAGTAATGACAGGAAATCAGTTAAAATATATCGTGATACAGGTGCTTGCCAATCCCTTATGTTGACCAGTGTTCTAGGCTCTAATGTTAATTCCTCTGATGAAACTGTAATCTTACAAGGTGTAGGGAATAATTACTTCTCTGTCCCTCTGTGCAGAGTGAATTTAGAGTCTGGTTTTGTTAATGGTTCCGTTATGGTTGGGTTGGTTGAGACACTCCCAATGTCAGGTGTAACTTTCTTACTTGGAAATGATATTGGTGGAAGTCAAGTGTGTCCAGCTCCTCAGTTGTCTAGTGAGCCAGTGGCTGTGTCCCAGGATTGTGATGTCCCTGATGTGTTCCCTGCATGTGCTGTCACTAGGGCTAAGTCTAAAGTTACTGGTGACTTAGAGGATAATGATGATGATGATGTTATCCTAGCTGACACTTTTCTTGCTAATTTGGACCACTCACCAGATGAGACAGTACCCCGTAGTGTTGATAATTTGTCTCGTCAAGAGTTGGTTGAGTTGCAGGTTGCTGACCCTGAGTTGAAAGGTCTAGCTAACTCTGCTTGCAGTGAGGAAGAGTCAGCTGGTGCTTCTACTTGTTATTATGTAAAGTCAGGAGTACTTATGAGGAAGTGGAGACCCCCAACAGCATCAGCCGACTGTGAATGGGAGGTTGTACATCAAGTTGTCATCCCTCGTGTTTGTAGGCAGGATATCATTAGAGTGGCTCATGATTCCAGTTTGGCAGGACACCTTGGAGTGAGGAAGACTGTGGCACGCATTTTGAAACACTTCTACTGGCCAGGTATCTTCAGGGATGTTTCCTGGTATTGTAAGTCTTGTCACACCTGTCAAGTTGTGGGGAAGTGTAATCAGACCGAAAAGGTTGCACCTCTAGTTCCCATTCCTCCTTTTGAGGCGCCTTTCACCCGTGTGTTGGTGGATATTGTGGGCCCTCTTCCTAAGACTTCTTCAGGATTTTCTTATGTGTTGACCATGATTGATATGGCTACTCGTTATCCTGAAGCCATTCCACTTAGAAATATCTCAGCAAAGAACGTGGTCAAGGAAATGCTAGGGTTCTTCACAAAGTTTGGTCTGCCCAAGGAGGTACAGTCAGACCAGGGAAGTAATTTCATGTCAAACGTTTTCAAGCAGTCTCTGAAAGAGTTGGGCATCACCCAGATCACGTCTTCAGCTTACCATCCCCAGACCCAAGGAGCGTTGGAGAGATATCATCAAACACTCAAATCGATGCTCAAGATGTACTGTTTGGAACATCAGAAAGACTGGGATAAAGGTCTTCCATTCGTTGTGTTTGCCGCAAGAGAATCTCCAAATGAATCACTGGGCTTCTCACCTTTTGAACTACTGTTTGGCCATGAACTAAGAGGACCCCTTAAGTTACTCAAGGAATGCTGGCTGTCGGAGGAAGATGACGTCAACCTGCTGGAGTATGTGATGAAGTTCAAAGAACGGCTGTCCACTGCTTTACAACTGGCGCGAGAGAATTTAGGAGCTGCTCAGGAGAATATGAAGACTTGGTATGATAAGAAGTCCAGGTTACGCCATTTTCAGCCAGGAGATCAGGTTTTGATTCTGCTACCAGTTCATGGGCAACCTCTTCAAGCCAAGTTTAGTGGTCCTTATTTCGTGGAGAAGAAACTCAGTGATGTCAACTATGTCATCGCCACACCAGATTGTAGAACAAGCAACTATGTCACATCAACATGCTCAAGTTATATCACAGGCGGGACGAAAATAATCCAGTCTGCACTGTAGCTGTTCCACCCGAGTCTGCAAGTGAAGTTCTCCCATGCAGTATGAGCCTGAGTGATAGTTCGGGGAAGAATCCTGATATCATGAATGATCTCCAGACTAAGCTTTCTCATCTAGCTCCCGAGGAAAGGCAGGAGTTTTCGGCATTACTGCAGGAGTACCCGCAAGTGTTCCGTGCCACTCCAGGAAGAACCACTGTGTTGATGCATGATGTCGATGTTGGAGACGCAAAGCCAATTAAATTGCCTCCTTACCGTGTGAACCCGGTGAAAGTTCCTCTCATCCAGAAGGAGCTTGGCTACCTGTTGGACCACAAGATGATTGAGCCCTGTCAGAGCGAGTGGAGTTCTCCTGTCACTCTAGTCCCTAAACCAGGTGGGTCACAGCGGCTTTGCGTTGACTACAGACGTGTTAATCAGATAACCAAAACAGACACTTACCCTCTCCCTCGTGTGGAAGATTGCATAGACAAGATCGGAAAGGCTAGGTACATAAGTAAGTTTGATTTGTTAAAGGGATACTGGCAAGTACCTATGACTGAACGTGCTAGGGAGATCTCATGTCTTGTAACACTAGGAAAGACTTTTGCATGTTCAGTAATGCCATATGGTATGAAGAATGCACCAGCCACATTTCAGAAGCTCATGAATGTTGTAACAGAGGGTTTGGCAGGGTGTATTGTTTATATTGATGATGTATTAATCTTCAGTGACAACTGGAAAGATCACCTATGCCATGTCAGTAAATTTCTTGAGCGTTTGGTTCATGCTAATCTTGTAGCTAATTTATCAAAGTGTGAGTTTCGTCAAGCTAAAGTTCAGTACCTTGGGTATGTAATTGGTGATGGACATGTTGCACCAACAGGAGCTAAGGTTCAGGTTATAAGTGATCTTCCCAGACCTAAAAGTAGGAAGGAGCTACAAAGATTTTTGGGAATGGTAGGTTATTACAGGAGATTTGTTCTAAACTTTTCTATTCTTGTATCACCACTTACAGACCTACTGAAAAAGGGAGTTAAATTTGTCTGGACCGATAACTGTGAATCCTCTTTCAACAAACTTAAAGCTATTCTATTAAGTCAGCCAGTGCTCGCTACTCCAAATTTTGCTAAGCCTTTTAAGATGGCTGTTGATGCAAGTGATACAGGAGCTGGGGCTGTTTTGCTGCAAGAGGATGATCAGGGTATTGAACACCCTGTATCTTATTACAGTAAGAAGTTCACTCCACCTCAAAAGAACTACTCAACTATTGAGAAAGAGCTTTTGGCCTTGATTTTGGGTTTACAGCATTTTTCATTTTATTTGTGTTCTGTTTTTGACCCCATAGTCATTTATACCGATCATAACCCACTGAAATTCCTTAGTAAGTTTAAAGATAAAAATCAGAGATTGACAAGATGGAGTCTACTTCTTCAGGAGTATTCATTAGACATACAACATGTCAAGGGGAAAGAAAATGTTATTGCAGATTGCTTATCTAGACTTTAGACAGATTGTTTTAGAGTAATAAGAAATTTCCTTTCTAAATTTCTTTTTTCTTTGTGGGGAGGTGTTACATAGCCTATGATTTCATCATCCTTTGTGTAATTTTAACGCACAGTTGCTGCATGTTTGATCACGAGCGTGTTCTGCCTCAGTCCCCCCCTTCTACCGTTATAGTAGAGTAAGTCGTTCTCTCTGTTATTCAGAGCGGGATTGTCAACTCTTTGTCCCCATGGCTTCATTTGCGTGTCCTTCTTACAAGTTGTATCAAGCTCTGCTGGCCCCTATATAATGAGCTCAGTCTCTGCATCATTGCCACTTAGATCTGCTCCTCATTTTGTTCACATCTCTGTCCTCCCCTGTACAGATATTATTATTGTGAGTGCTCAAGAAATCTCCAAACATCTAGCAGCTGTGTGTAATTTGAGTATAACTGTTGTATTTTTTTCTTGTACTGTGTAGCATAAGGTTAATTCTTAGGCCTAGTGAGGTTTTTGATTAATGTTGGGTTTTATGTCAGTCATTTTTGATAATAGTTTGTATCTGTAATAATTTATCTTGCATTAACTGAGCATTACCTGGTGTATTTTCATTTTATCAGGGCTGACTTGGATAAATTTACTCTCGCTAATTTCGTGTTAACAGAGGCTATTGCAGTTAACCATATATTTAACCTGTTTATTTGCCATTATATTATCCTTATGAGTCCTGAATGTTTTGTTGTTAGTTTGAGCATTAAACTTTAACTTGTAATTTTACCTCTTTTGTTTTGAACCTGGAACTTTACGGGACAGTAGTGATTTTTAGTATTCTCACTTAAAGTGTACATTATCTTTCTCTGTTCCGTAACAATATATATATATATATATATATATATATATATATATATATATATATATATATATATATATATATATATATATATATATATATAATACACACACACACACACTCACACACATACGCGCACGAGGAACAGTCGCATAAGTGTTCTGGTGACATTTGGAGCATATAAGTCCCTGGTCATTATAGTATGCGTCACAGGTTGATGATCAAGGTCACTTGCTTGTGAGGAGATAAGACTTTTTTTTTAAAGACCCTGAAAGAAATTTAGATAAGATATGACGAAGATGAAGGACAGACGACCGTCTCTACTGTCGCTATGCTGACTGATATATATATATATATATATATATATATATATATATATATATATATATATATATCTATATTAGAGGAGTAGACAGTAGCAC
Source organism: Coenobita brevimanus (assembly GCF_032717465.1). Classification (NCBI taxonomy): domain Eukaryota; kingdom Metazoa; phylum Arthropoda; class Malacostraca; order Decapoda; family Coenobitidae; genus Coenobita; species Coenobita brevimanus. Next base: position 53,322,137 of record NC_137054.1, read on the forward strand.
CAGTCGAGCAGGGCAGTACTCCCGAGGTGGATGGAAAGCTGATGACGGAGAGCTGGAGCTCCCGTTTCATCAGCCCTCAAGACTAGTTCCTGACCATCTCCCTTTGCTGAACTTTTACAGTGTCTCAGTAACACAGAGAGTAGGCCAGCATGCTCTACCATACAAGTTTCTCTATCTACACCAAACTATATTTACGGTACACACTACACTTCCTTTTCCCCCCCCCCCAAAAAAAAAAAAAAAAAAAAAAAAAATCACGGCAACTTAACACTCAGCCTCGGAGTCCCCAGGGAGGAGGGGGACCATAAATGCCCCCACTTTCTGACCTCTCCCGGTGACGACTCGAGCTGCCTGGAACCACTGACTGACTCAATTCTTCATTTCTGCAACATTCGCGGCCTCTCCTCTAACTTTCGCTCTGCTGAGCACCATCTCTCCTCCTCTAAACCTCACCTTTTCTTTCTGACTGAGACTCAGCTGTCTGAGACAACTGACAGCAGACCCTTTTCTGTATCCTGTGGGGGAAAAATTAGAAAAATTTAGAATATACCCCCGGTAGTGTCGTAAATATTTAACTGGCTAATCACTTGCACTAAACAAGACAAAAATAGGCCTACAACACTACATAATTTGTCCGGATATATATGTCTTACTCCCAGGACTCACCTGGATCGTAATGACGTGTAGGTTGTGTTCCCTACTAAGCAACTAAACGATCTATTTAAGGATCCTCAAATAAAAGCTGGAAACCCTGGTGAAATATTATTCGCCCAGTCTTTCGCCACTAAGGGTCATTTAGTTACTTAGCTTAAGAATAGCAATGGAGAGGCTTGTAGGTTGTTGCCATATGGTCGGAGTTGTTGAAGATGTTGCTTGTTGCTAGTGCTTGGCGGATTACTGGAGGTTACGGCCTGGACCAAATACGTACTTTTTACGTAAGCATTACTATTTACACTATTTATAAATTAAAGTGAATTGATAATGTTCATTCCCATCTAGGAGGAAGCACTGTCGTAAATTAATTAATCAGTCCAGTCTGTCCCAACCGAATTCTCTCTCAATACCATGAGAGTGGTTAGACTGCTTCCAAGCGTGACTAAAGCATGACTGGGACTGCCTCTGACTCGACTCGAGATCATCTGAGACTAAGACTCAATGAATTAGGACTGAGAGCGTGGGCGAGAGCCCGAGCAACTGAGGTCTCGAGACTCTTAATTGACCGAGGCCTAGCCGAGACTAAAACTTAGATCTCTGGAGAGAACAGAGGCGATCCACCAATCAAATAACTAAAAATGCATATGTGCACATTCCATCCATGGCTGGGAAAAAGACTAAATTATGAACCATAGTATAAATATACGTAATCCTATATACCCATCACCCTGGGTTACGTATAATACATTATACTTCCAAAATACGACTGCCCATCACCAACTAAAATAGAAAATGGGAGGAATTATTCCTAAATTTCCGACATCCTGGGGGCCAAGAAATCTAAACATCACCCTGTTTAATTAACTCCCCCAGGTGAGCTCGGAACCATTGTGCGGCTCCCCGCTGTGGTCTATCTGAGCTTCCCGCATCTGTATCCCTACGGCCATGAGTAACGTCCCCGAGTGCTATATTAAGCGCCTCCGGACGGGAACTCACGGCTGTTTCTAATGGATATAATTTATTGATAGTCCTGAGTACAAGGCCTTGGGCCGTCTTTAACTTCACTGTACGAACTATCCCTTGCTTATCCGGATAGCATTCAATAACTTTCCCCAATGGCCAACTATTCCTTGACTTATCAGTGTGAATTAACACTACATCCCCCTCCTTAATATCAACATCCGTTTTATTAGCCGACTTTTGGCGTACATGTCTATCGAGAAGGGATGACAAATATTGAGTTTTCCATGAATCCTGCCATTCGTTAATCAATTTGGATAACTGATGGTACTTAGTGTTCAATTTATCAGCTTCAACGTAAGAGGGATCCAAATCATAGGGTGCCTTAGTTATTGCAGGCAAGGAGTCCAATCGATATCCACAAATAAGATGAGAAGGAGTGAGGGCTTCTGGCTCACCGAGGCTGTTAAGGACATACGTTAAGGGGCGGTTGTTAACACGGCATTCCACTTCCGTAATTATAGTGTGTAAATCATCCATGTTTACTGGTTTTCTGAATAATACCTTTTTAAGACACCCTTTTACTATGCCTATTAGTCTCTCATAGAAACCACCGAACCATGGAGCTCTTGGCGGTATGAATTTCCACTCACATTCTCTACTGGTGAATTCATCTTGGACTTCCGCACTCTGCAGGACCTGATGTAGAAGTTCGGATCCTAATTTAAAATTAGAAGCGTTGTCACTGATAATTAATTTCGGGCAAGATCTTCTCGACACAAATCTCCTAAAAGCATTCAAAAAAGTTTCGGCAGTTAAATCTGTGACCAACTCCAAGTGAACTGCCCTGGTGACAGCGCAAGTAAACAGTACCACATACACCTTTTGCTCTTGCAGGGTGTCTGGTTTCAAGACTTCCATATAACCTGTATAATCTAAACCGATTATTTCAAAGGGTCTAGCTTCTTCCACCCGGTCTTTAGGTAAGGGTGGTGGTGAAGGATAATGATACGGTCGTCCTTCTAACCTCTTACATGTATAGCAGGATTTAATTGTAGATTTCACAACTTGTCGGCCTTTAGGGATCCAGAAGTTTTCTCGCAATTTGCACAATGTATCAGAAACACCACCATGCAAAGTGGTTTCATGAGCATATAGGACCAATAATTTCGTCAAATGTTGCTGTCTAGGCAACAACAGTGGAAATTTAGTGTGAAAGGGGAGACCAGCTTGGTCCAGCCTACCACTACATCTGATCAAATCATTGTGCTCAAATAAGTTTAAACTCAACCAAATCTGGCATCCTTGTTACAAGTGGTTTCTGAAAATATTGGTAAACTTCGGGGAAGCTACTCTTCTGTAAGTATAGCAACCAATATTGTTGGGGTTTCATTAGGTTTAGAGTTTTGTTCCCCCTAATCTTTTGCAAAAATTGGAAAACCAAACTGGTGATCTTTATTAACTTCTTCCAACTACCAACTCTTTCCGGATCAAACAAGGGTTCATGTTCTTTTTCCTGAACTTCTAGGACAGTCAGCGCATTAGGCTCCATCTTCGTCTTAAATTTCTGTTCTGGCCAAAGATCTTTATCATTCAACCATTCCGGACCATGAAACCAGGAGTCACTATTTATAAATTTATCATAAGTTAGGCCCCTAGTTAACAAATCAGCTGGGTTATCTTTAGTTGTGAGATGGAGATAATAACAGTCAGGATCAGCATCTCTCATATCTTGTACTCGATTTTTGACATACAAGATGTTACTTTTATTGTTCACTACCCTTTGAAGGGCTACTTCACTGTCTGACCATATATAGGTGGTATTAATCTTTATATTACTTAAGGTCTTCCTGATATACACCCCAAAATGGACTGCTACATACATGGCTGTTAGTTCTAACTGAGGTAAAGTTTTACCTTTTAGAGGAGCTACTCTTGCCTTAGAAGACAAAATTATAGGAACTTCCTCATAATTACTGATGTAAGCAACTACTCCATAAGCCTTGGGTGAAGCATCACAAAACAGATGTAAATCATAGGAAGAACCTTCTTTTCCCACCATTCTCGGAAATTTAACACTTGCTAGGTTGTTGCATTCTTTTGAGAGGGTTTCCCAACTCTCCAGCAAGTCTGTAGGTAAAGGGTCATCCCAGCCTAATTTTCTGGTCCATGTTTGTTGAATTAGAATTTTTAAAGGAATAGCTAGGGGAGAAATTAGTCCTAGGGGATCAAAAATTTTACTAATGTTACTTAATAAAGATCTTTTGCTATCAACTGTATCCCACTCTACATTTTTTACATTAAGGACATCAATGTCTGGATCCCACCACAATCCTAATATTTTATTACAGACATCAGAATCAGAATTTATTTCAGTGGAGTTAGATGTCCACTCCTGCAATGGCATGTTAGCCTCTTGCATAATCTTGTTGGCTATCAGATGAAATTTCTTTAGATCCTCCTCAGTATTTACAGTCCCCTGAAGATTGTCCATATATAGCGAATCTTTAATTTGGTTAGCCACTTCTATATTTTCTTTTTGCTGCTCTAAGTGATAATTTAGCGTCATTTGCAACAAGAAGGGTGAGCTAGTGGCTCCAAAAAGGACTGATTTAAATCTGTAAGTTACCAGAGAACTGTTATCATCATGAGGATTACTTGGCCACAAAAATCTGGTGAAATCCCTGTCTTCTTCTTGAAGTCCTATCCGTAAAAAAGCTTTGTTGATGTCTGCTGTAAAGGCATATTCATTAGTTCTGAATTTTAGCAGCACATCTAATAGATTTTTGGTTAGAGCTGGACCAGTGTACAAACAATCGTTCAAGCTGTTAGTGTGGGAGCCTAATTTGGCACTACAATCAAATACTATTCGCACAGGTGTAGTCTTACTGTCTCTCATTACTGCCAAATGAGGAATATAATGAATATTTTGTCCAACCTGTGCCTGCTTAACTTCCTCGATAAACCACTTTTCTAAATGACTCTTGATTAACTGATCATATTTATCTAGTAAATCTCCTTCACCTTTAAGTCTCTTTAAATTTGAATTTAGGCGATTAAGAGCTAATTTATAATTTGTGGGCAAACTAGGTCGACTGACTTTCCAAGGAAGTTTTACCCAATATTGGTCATCATAGTACTGAACAGTCTTTTTATAATTTTCAAGCACAAAAGCTTCTTCGTGAGTTACCTGTTCAGGTTTAATGCCAATGCTATCCATTTTCCACAAATTGGAAATGTCAGGCTCTTCTGAATTTAGTGAGGGCTGCAAGCATATATTCGTTACCATAGCAACCTGAATTGCTTTCCTTGTACTTACAAACTTGTCAGGAATATTGCATATACAACTAATCCTCCTTGTACTTTTAGGAAATTTATGCCCTTGAATTTAATGAGACCATAAACTAATTTAGGATAGAAATCAGCACCAATAAGGAGATCTTTTTTATCTATGTGATCAGTCAAACCAGGATCAGATACTTTAATTTGTTGATCTTTCAAATAGGTCAAACACTTCTCTAGACCATCTGTTCTTATGTTGTTAGGTAAGGTGTCTCTAACCACAGCCTCTTAGTCTAGTGTACTTCCTGCCAGCTTTAACAGTAATCTTAACTAGCTGATATTCTCTTCTCTGATCTTCACTAATGAAGCCGGACAGCTGTAAATTAATCGTACCACTAGGCTTTAATTTAAGCTTGTTTACTAGGTCCTGAGAAATGAATGTCCTCTGTGATCCTTGGTCATAAAGAACTTTTGCTTTAATTTGAGATTTATTCTTAATAATATGAACAGCTCCAACCGGTAAAGCAGTTGAGATGGTATGTTGATTTGTTGGAGTGACTGAGCAAATTTGTGAATTAAGTGTATTCAGCTTATCACACAAGACATTGTGATGAAACCCCTTTTTACAAAGGTCACATCTTTTCAAACTGAAGTTACATTATCAGTCTTGTGCCTACAAGTACATCTACCACACCGTCCTATCTGTTCGAGTCTTTCTACACGAGTAGAACCACCTGAATACGCCTCACATCTCTTGGACAGATGTGCTCCTTCACACAAAATACACTTCAGCTGCTGAGCTGGCTGCTGACTAGCCGATGCAGAGGTTTGTGACCGAGCATTCTTGGGAGATGTGGGTGAAGATACTTGTTCTGAAGTGTGGTAAATCTTAGGAATTGATTTAGGAGATAATTTGACTTTATCAGGCTTCTCTTTAGTTAAAGCACCTTTAGTACTGGAATCTGATTTAGCTTCAGGCCCTTTGGACTCTAAATGATGAATAACTTTTAATAATGAGTCCCTAATTTCCTGTAGCTGGGGATAATCTTCATTTGTTACATGCTGGATTCTCTCAATAGTTTTACTGGGTAACTTTTTCATTACTAGTGGAGAGATAAGCCAACTGGAACTACTTAAATCACACCCCATTTTTTCCAATTTCCTAAGGGTGCATTCTAGATTAGCCCTAAATTCGGCCAAGGAATTACAAGTATGAATAGGAGTTTTAAGGTGTAGTAGTCGCATTGCAAGTTCGTGCTGATTTCTCTTAGGATTATCAAAAGTTGCCTTAAGTAGCTGCACTGCACTGCTATATCCATCACTTTCTATACTGAAACCATCGATGAGTTTCTTCACGTCACCTTTTAACACTCCTCTTAAATAATTTAATTTGTCTACTGGACTAAGATCTTTTCTGGAATCAATACTGGCAACAAACTGATCCCAGAAGGAATTCCAATTAGCCGAAGTGCCATCAAACTCGGGTAGTTTAAGTGTGGGCAGCTTCGACTCAGCCCTTGGACAAGTTAAATGGGTAGACTCACTTTTCAGAGAGGAATTAATTTGAGCTATTAGTAGGCAAATTCTCTCTTCTTCGTTAGTCTTAGCTATAAAAATTTCATTAAATTCATCATCATCCTTTGTGGCTTCCAATAAAGAATCATAAAGTGTTCCCATGACAGTCAGCTGGTTCTGTAATTGCTGGCTCCAGGCCTTAAGTTTAGTGTAGTCTTAGTCAGAGGATTGGAATTCATCATTTACTTTACCACTGAGAGTGGTGACATAGGCCTTATGGCCTGCAATCCTCCTTGACAAGGACATATTGAACCAAGCCTGAAAATCAAAATTAATAGAATCACTAAATGTAGCCTACAGCAATGAAACCACTAGAATTAAATTAACTAAATGTACATAGAAGAATTCAGCATCAAACAGCAATACTAAGAATGATATATAAATCTGAACATCTAAATTAATAGTACAATTAAATTTAGATTACAAATTAAAGCCTTCTAGGGGTTACTACAAAATTAATCCATATTTAGTTTGTGTTAGCAACCCACTGATCATAATGAAATTTAATAGCTCCTCGCACCTTGGCCCAAATTCTACGTCTTCCTTCCCAAGTAGGGTGAATTTGGTCCATGACTCGTACCTCCAGAGGATAGGTCTTACCACCAAGCAAAATAATTTTCCCTTTTAGTTCCTTGGTTATTTTCTTATTAACCGCGTTCATGATCTTATTGTAAACAATGGGATCCACATATCGAGGATGATTATGTGGATATTCCCTCTTTTCTACAGTGTATATCACACATTTAGCACCTGCATCTTCTATAGCCTCATTAATTTGTAGTAGTGTAGCCACTAAGTCCTGCACGTCAGTTGACTCATTAATATCGTTTCCCCCCAACATGACTATAACCAAATTATAGCCAGGTCTAAGTACTTCTGCAAATTCCTCGTACTCAAAAAACTTGTCTGCTCTGGCACCCCCTACTCTGATCATCTCCATGGTCACCAAGGGCCATGGTGAAGGCACAGACATCAAGGTGTCACAGGTGACCAGAGAGTGGCCTATATAAGCCACCCGATAATAATTTAATTCCAGAACAGTCGCCATGTTGGAGTGTTAACAATCCGGTTCGAAGGATCACTTTGTGGGGGAAAAATTAGAAAAATTTAGAATATACCCCCGGTAATGTCGTAAATATTTAACTGGCTAATCACTTGCACTAAACAAGACAAAAATAGGCCTACAACACTACATAATTTGTCCGGATATATATGTCTTACTCCCAGGACTCACCTGGATCGTAATGACGTGTAGGTTGTGTTCCCTACTAAGCAACTAAACGATCTATTTAAGGATCCTCAAATAAAAGCTGGAAACCCTGGTGAAATATTATTCGCCCAGTCTTTCGCCACTAAGGGTCATTTAGTTACTTAGCTTAAGAGTAGCAATGGAGAGGCTTGTAGGTTGTTGCCATATGGTCGGAGTTGTTGAAGATGTTGCTTGTTGCTAGTGCTTGGCGGATTACTGGAGGTTACGGCCTGGACCAAATACGTACTTTTTACGTAAGCATTACTATTTACACTATTTATAAATTAAAGTGAATTGATAATGTTCATTCCCATCTAGGAGGAAGCACTGTCGTAAATTAATTAATCAGTCCAGTCTGTCCCAACCGAATTCTCTCTCAATACCATGAGAGTGGTTAGACTGCTTCCAAGCGTGACTAAAGCATGACTGGGACTGCCTCTGACTCGACTCGAGATCATCTGAGACTAAGACTCAATGAATTAGGACTGAGAGCGTGGGCGAGAGCCCGAGCAACTGAGGTCTCGAGACTCGTAATTGACCGAGGCCTAGCCGAGACTAAAACTTAGACCTCTGGAGAGAAGAACAGAGGCGATCCACCAATCAAATAACTAAAAATGCATATGTGCACATTCCATCCATGGCTGGGAAAAAGACTAAATTATGAACCATAGTATAAATATACGTAATCCTATATACCCATCACCCTGGGTTACGTATAATACATTATACTTCCAAAATACGACTGCCCATCACCAACTAAAATAGAAAATGGGAGGAATTATTCCTAAATTTCCGACATATCCTCCTACTTTCTCTATACTCATTTCAAAGCCAAAGGTGGCTCCTGTGTATATACACGCAACGACTTATCTTCCTTTCGTGTTCCTGAACTCGATTCTTCTGAATTCTCTACACTCTGGCTTCGGCCTTCCTGTCATTCTCTGACTAAATATATCTGTGCTGTTTACTTATCCCCTAATTCTACTGACTATCAAAAAGTCTTCGACTATCTTACTTCTACAATGGAACACATTCTATCCATGTTCCCTTTCTCTGAAATCTCCATTTTAGGAGATTTCAACATTCATCACCACCTTTGGCTCTCCTCTCCTTTCACTGATCCACCTGGTGAACAAGCCTTCATCTTTTCTATCCTTAATGACCTAGAGCAGCTTGTACAGCACCCTGCCCGTATCCCTGACCGCCTTGGAGAGACCTCCAACATACTTGACCTCTTCCTTACAACGAATCCTTCTGCTTACACTGTTAATCTTTTCTCTCTTTTGGGCTTCTCCGATCACAACCTTATCACCTTAACCTATCCTATCACTCCGGTACGGCCTGTGGACCCTCCAAAGAAATGTCGTCTATTGCACTTTGGAGCTGCGGATTGGGAGGCCCTTAGGCAGTACTTCTTTGATTTTCCCTGGAATGATTATTGCATCCATGGCCGGGAGCCATCTGAGTGTGCCTTGTGCATTACGGAGGTTATTCTTTCGGGCATGGAAGCATACATTCCCTTCTCATATCCTCTGACTAATGCAAGAAAGCCTTGGTTTAATCACGCTTGTTCTAATGCTGTCTGCAAGAAGGAGAGGGCCTATAAAAGGTACCGGAGCCAACTCACCCCTGAATCACATCATCTTTACGTTTCTGTCCGGAATCGTGCTAAGTCTGTTCTTCGCTCTGCTAAAAATAATTATATTCGTACTAAATGCTCTCAACTCTCCAACTTGAATTCTTCCCACTCCTTCTGGCACTTTGCAAAAACCCTTTCTAACAACTTTAACTCATTATCCTTCCCTCTTCTTTTCTACCCTGATGGTCCTGTAGCTATTTCTTCTACTGATAAAGCAGATCTCTTCACTCAGACTTTCTCCACCAATTCCACCTTAGATGATTCCGGTGCTGTTCCTCCATCACTTCCCCCCTCTGACTTCCTCATGGCTGACGTAAAAATTTCTTCAGCTTATGTATTTTCTGCCATCATAGGCCTCAAAACTAACAAGACATATGGGCCTGATGGAGTCCCTCCTGTTGTTCTCTAGAACTGTGCTTCTGTGCTTACACCCTGCCTAGGCAAACTCTTTCGCCTTTGTCTGTCAACTTGTACCTTTCCTTCTTGCTGGAAGCTTGCTCTCATTCAGCCGGTCCCAAAGAAGGGTGACCATTCCCAACCCTCTAACTATCATCCAATTGCTTTAACATCCTGTATCTCAAAAGTTTTAAAATGAATTATTAATAGAAAAATTTTAAAGTATCTTTCCTAACACAACATTCTTTCTGATCGTCAGTATGGGTTCCGTCAGGGACGCTCCAGTAGCGATCTTCTCACCTACCTTTCAGACTCCTTGTCATCCTCCTTTCGGGACTTTGGCGAAAGCTTTGCCATTGCACTTGACATCTCAAAGGCTTCGATCGAGCCTGGCATAAATCTTTAATTTCCAAATTGCCCTCTTACGATTTCTATCCTTCTATCTGTGCTTCCATCTATAGCTTCCTTTCTGGTAGTTCTATAGCCGCTGTTGTAGACGGCCATCGTTCTTCTCCTAGATCTATCAACAGTGGTGTTCCTCAGGGCTCTGTTCTATCACCAACTCTCATCCTTTTATTCATCAATGAACTTCTAATCTGTACATCTAACCCTATCCACTCGTACACTAATGACTTCATCCTTCACCTTTCCATTCGGTTCCCGCAACGTCCATCTCAGCAGTTCCTTCAGCAAACAAGGGATGAGGCTATGGCACACCTAATGTCTGACCTGGCTTGTATCTCTGACTGGGGTAAAAATAATCTTGTTGTTTTTAATGCATCAAAGACTCAGTTCTTACACCTATCAACCCGACAAAATCATCCACAGGTGTACCCACTAATGTTTAATAATATTCAACTTAATCCTGCATCATCCTTGAACATGCTTGGGGTTTAATTCACAGGGGACTTATCTTGGAAAGATCATATTACATCTCTTGTAAAATCTGCTTCCAAGAGATTAGGTGTGCTAAGCCGACTCCGTTCCTTCTTTATCCCTGAGCAAATGTTGACTCTATACGTAGGTTTTATCCACCCCTGTGTGGAGTACAACTCGCATGTGTGGGGAGGTTCCCCACATACAGCTCTTCTCAGTGGGGTGGAGTCAAAGGCTTTTCGTCTCATTAACTCTCCTCCTCTTACTGGCTCCCTTCAAGCTCTGCCTCTTCGCTGCACTGTTGCATCGTCATCTCTCTTCTATTGCTACTTCAATGGTCACTGCTGCTCTGAACTATCTGCTTGCATTCCTCCACCTCTACAACGGGTATTTAGCACCCATCTAACAGCAAAGGGGTAGTAGGGGTAGGCAGCCCCGCCCAGGGAAGTACTACCGCCAAGGTTACGGGAGACTCAAGGAATAGCCTGGATTCCATTTTCTTTCCTAGGCCTTGGTAGCTGGTTACACATCTTTCTGCCTCACACACCGGAGGGCATCAGGCTGCCCTCTTTACACAACACACACATCCACATTATATTACATTATATTAAACCAGCTATCCTCTCTCCAGACAAACCCGATCTTGTCATTACATATCATACCCATTCCACAACACATCCCTGCTCTCCCCCCCATAAAAAGAACCATGGCTGCTGCTATACTGGGAATTAGTGAGGTGGTTTCTCAGGTGACCACCACTGGCAGGGCTGGGTCGTTAGCACAGGCCCTCCCAGTCGTCATCAAGCGACTGTGCCACCTCCAGTGTTGCGGCGCCCTAATTCTGCTCGTCAGTGCAGTAAAATTTTCTTTTGCAATATTAGGAGACTTCACTCCAACATCAACTCTGTTCAGAATTTCTCCAGTTTGAATCCCCTGATCTGCTATTTCTGACAGAGACACAAGTAAGCTCCACCTCTGACTTAGCTAGATTTAATTTTCCTGGTTATATCTTGATTCAAAATTTCAGACCCAAAGGAGGTGTATGTTGCCTTGCTAAATCAGAAATTGCCCTGGAGAATATTACTAAATTTAATTGTCCTTTTTTCGACTATTCCATATACAAATTAAATTCTTTTGGTAAAATTAAGTAATTCTGCTGTTTTTATCGTTCCCCTAATGCCCCTTCAGAGCCGAGTTTATTTGACTCTGTCTTCACAACTAAGTGTCCTCAACATTAATACTGCATCAGAAAGTACTATTCTGGGTGATTTTAATGTTCATAATGTCGAATGGCTCACTTATTCACCCAGAACTAATGACTCTGGTCTTGAATGTGAGCTATTTGCAGACTCATTTAATCTCACCCAGTTAGTCAGTCAACTCACCCGTGTACCAGACAACCCCGATCAAAATCCCCACCTATTGAACTTGTTTCTAACAACCAATTCAGATAATTATAATGTTGAAGTGAAGTCCTCCCTCGGATCCTCGGATCATTGTCTGATTCAAGCCACCAGTTTCACACCTACCACACCCTCCTGCTCTGCACCTGTCGTGATGACTAAATGGCACTACGACAGGGCAGACTGGGAGAGACTTCAGAATTTTCTCCTGGATGTTCCTTGGACCTCCTTTTTCTCCCATGATGCAAATTCCACATTGGGCCACATACAGGATTTCATTAAAGTCGGCATGGAAACATTCATTCCCCATCATAGTTACAGAAAAAGATGTAATTTTCCTAAATGGTTTGACCACAATTATGCTAGAGTAACAGAACATAAAACAATAACGTATAACACTTATACAAGGACCAAAACCAAAGAAGCCTTTAACTATTATAAAAATATCAGAAGCCATGCCAAAACCATTATTAATCTTTCTAAATCAAACTATCTACATAGACAAGCTAACAAACTACTAAACAATCCAAATGATAACAAAATATTCTGGTCAACCCTTAATTCATTCAAAACTAACTTCACTACCACCTCTTCCATTCCACCGTTACAGTCCCCCAATGGAAATCTAGTAAGTGACCCACGCGGAAAAGCCAACCTTCTTGTTGACATTTTTTCAACAAACTCAACCCTATCTATCTATCTATCTATTGCCAGACGCCTCAATCCCGCTGGGGTGGCCACAAACAAATCGCCTCCACGTCGTTCTGTCCCCCGCCATTTCACTGCCCCGCTCCCAACTCATCCCCCCCTCTCTCATATACCTCTCCACCCCATTCCGCCATCTCATCCTCGGCCTCCCCCTCCCTCTTCCCCCCTCCACCTCACTCACATACACTCTCTTCGTCAGTCTTTCACCCTCCATCCTCTCCACATGGTCAAACCACCTCCGTGTATTCCTCCTAACGTTTCCTGTCACATCCACATCCATACCACAACGCTCCTTTATATCCTCATTTGTCAGCCTGTCTCTCCATGTGACTCCACAGGCTCCTCTTAAATAACTCATTTCCACTGCTCTCACTCTTGACTTATGTCAACCCTAAATTCAGAAAATCATAATATTCCTGTACTTAATTTTGATTCCCCTCAAATACCTCCTTTCATGATTCACACCAGACTCGTACAGGCCGTATTACAGAATCTATCAGCAGACAAAACCATTAGTCCAGATGAAATTCCTTCAATAGTACTTAAAAATTGCTCCTCAATGTTGGCTCCTGTATTAGCAAAATTTTTCCGCTTATGCATCCGTACCTCAATTTTTCCAGCCCCATGGAAAGAAGCAAATATCCATGCTGTTCCTAAAAGGAGGCAACTTCTGATTAATCAAAATATAGACCAATTGCAATAATTTCCGTTCTCGGTAATGATTTTGAGACACTAATTAACAAATACATAGTCAAACATCTAGAAATCAATAAATTGATCAGTGATCGGCAGTATGGATTTAAACAGGAACGTTCAACTCAGGGGGATCATTTCAATTTTCCTTGGGGGGGGGAGGATAGGCTATTTATGAGGCCCCCCTACTCCCACCTCCCCACATGGGTGGGGTGGCGAGCCAGCAGTAAACTAATGTATATACTGTATATAATTATTTGTTAAACCAATTACTTCCTGACACATACACTAATGCATATTCAGGCACTGGCAGTATGTCTGTATGAAGATGAATATGTAATTTAAGGTGCATTGTAAAGTACATAAGTGAAGCTTGGACGTTGTTGGAAGGACACAAGTCAAGAGTGAGAGGAGTGGAAATGAGTTATTTAAGAGGAGCCTGTGGAGTCACATGGAGAGACAGGCTGACGAATGAGGATATAAAGGAGCGTTGTGGTGTGGATGTGGATGTGATAGGAAGCGTTATGAGGAACACACTGATGTGGTTTGGCCATGTGGAGAGGATGGAGGGTGAAAGACTGACGAAGAGAGTGTATGTGAGTGAGGTGGAGGGGGGAAGAGGGAGGGGGAGGCCGAGGATGAGATGGAGGGATGGGGTGGAGAGGTGTATGAGAGAGGGGGGTGTGAGTTGGGAGCAGGGCAATGAGATGGCGGGGGACATGGCGACTTGGAGGCGATTTGTTTGTGGCCACCCCAAACGGGATTGAGTTGTCTGGCAATAGATAGATAGATAGATAGTAAAGTACAATTCATTGCATTATATGCTAATGAACTTGGATAACAGACCAAACAGCAATTTAAATATTTGTATTGGTGAAAGCTTAAACTGTCTTCATTCTTATAGCCTAATGAAAAGATAATGAATATAAAATTGTGAATGAAAAGATGTAAACTTGTAACTGAATAAAAATGGAAAGCTTTTAGTTTACTAGCCCCTAAAATACCATGAACCATATAAAGTAATGTGAAAAAGTAAGCTCTACACTAAGAGGTGGGAGAAATAAAATGATGGTTTTTAAATTTGGAAGAAGCCCACGTAAGAAGAGTATATTAATCACGTAAGAAGATTATATTAATCTCAGAAGTCATTGGAGGAAATTGAAAACTAACCTATGTATATTTACTGGATTGAAAAATGAATAAACTACTGCAACAGTGGCTATCTCCGTGATCTCTGTTTGCAGAGTTATCAACCAAGGTGTTAAAGTAAAGGTTTTTAACAAGTTCCTTTTCTGAGGCCATAAGCAGCAAGTCGCTTAAGCGATCATTTCTCATTGAAGTTCTTAGATATGTCTTGACTATGCTAAGTACTGAGAAAAGTCGTTCATTGCTTGCAGTTACTGGAAGGGTGATAATAATTTTGATAATTTTCATTATTTCTGAATACGCACAATCTAATGGTTTGACTTCATACAATTCAAACAGATTCATTGGCTTGTCACTCTTACTTATAAAATATCTTCTTGCGACAGATATTTGGGAAACTAGAAGAATTTCATCTATGTATATATCTTTATAAGACTGTACTATAATAGAAAACTTCTCATATTCTTGAAAGTCTCTGGAACTGCAATGAAGTGCATTCATTTCTTCGATTAGGGGCATGTTTTGTGTGATGCGAATATCAAGCTCTGGGACAATTCAATCCAATATATCAAAATACTGTATGTTATTTTGGTTTCAGTCTTTAGAGCAATAGAAGTACTCACCTCATTTCTCCTTAGAGCTGAATCAGTTAAGAAGCTCTTTAGTCCTGATGATACCTTCTGAAATCTCTTAGGTCTGCTCAACTGATTTGAATTTTCCAAGTTGGTATCAGCCTCATGTGTTGAAGCAAAATCTTTAGTTTTGTCAAAAATATCAGAGAAAGCCTCGTCCGTTCTCAAGACCCGCATTTCTTTAATTTTTGACCGTGTGAGAGAGCAAGCTTCAGATAGTAAGGCTTCCTTTGCTTGCAGCTGATCCGACAAACTACTGGTAACTCTAAGGACCATTACGAACCTGAAAGACTCTAACTTTTTGTAGAGTGCATTTACTTCTGTTGCAGCTTCTCAATCAGAAACCTCTGGAACTGTATGAAGCACTGATAGCAAACTTCCATAGCGATGCTTAACCTTTCATATTGACCTATAATAATAAGACCATCTGGTTACAGTAGGTCTTCAAAACCTGAAGATCTGCTTTCTGTGTCTCTACGAAAAGTTGGTTCCCTGTGTTACTGTTATTAATAAATGTGTAAAGTGTGTTAACTGGAAAAAATGAAGAGATGCAACTGGTGTTCTTTATGCAGTCGCCCAGTACTAAATTCAGCCTGTGTGCATGGTAGTGTATGTATACTGCTTGGGGAATTTTATCCCGTAGTCTTGCTTGAACCCCGATTGAGCATCTACTTATTACACTAGCACCATCAAAACACTGAGTCACACAGACCAAATTAAACCATGTTGTTCTATCTCCTTATATATAAAAGCTAAACTTGCAGTATTAACTTTCTCCATGTGATAGGTTCCAATGACACGTTCCTTCACAATACTCTCACTAAAGTACCGCACAAGAATAGCCATCTGTTTCTTTTTTGACAAGTCTTTCTTTCATCAACCATAACTGAAAAGTACTTGGCTTCTTGTGCTTCAGCACAAATTGTGTCCTTGATGTGTCTTCCAACAACTGATATCAACTCATTCTGGTATTGAGGACATGTGTAATGGCCATATCTTCATTCAAACTTTTGTTTTAGAGAGCGATTTGATTCAGCAATTAGGTGAAAAATTTCTACAAAATTTCCTGGATTTAATGTATCACCACCTTCATTATGTTAACTAAAAGACAGGCCTTGCCTTCCCAGTAATGTAGTGACTTTTAAAATTAACTTTAGCTACATGTTCCCTGTTGTCCTCAATTGCTTGTAGCCTAGCTGAAGATAGAGAAGATGCTACAGACTGAGTGGACCTTGACTGAATATCCTTGAAATCAGACCAAGTTATAATACTATTAATGCCTGATGTTGTTTGAGATGGATACTGATATCCTTTCATTTCCTTGTTCCAACATCAATAAAAGGTCTGCTACCTAGTCCTTCCCCCTTACGAACAGATGCTCCAGCAAAGTGCCTACATGGAGAGCAGTAATACGCATCTTGCTAGACCGAGTATTCTAACCAAGAAAAGATATCAAAATAGGGACTCCTAAATGTCCTGTTATTCTGATTGCTTGAGTAGCGTGACAGTTATGATTGACTGGGTTTATCACAGGGGGACTTAAATATGTCAACTACTTGAGCCGCTTGAGTTTGTGATGTGGATGGACTGTCTTTTGTATCTTTCTGATCTTGGTTCAGTGCAACAGTATGTGCTAATGTGACTTCTGGTTCAACAGGAATCAAATCTGAGTCTTGACTAGGGGATGATGTAGTGGCTAAGTCAGCATTGTCGGTTGCTTTACAGGTTGAAGAACTTGAAGCTCTACAGGCATCATCATCCTATAAAGTGGAAACACACACACACACACACACACACACACACACACACACATATTATATATATATATATATATATATATATATATATATATATATATATATATATACTTTTTATTTTTATTTTTTTATAAGATTTTTTTCTGGCCTATCAACTATTGGGGCCGAAGCCCCTGGTCATTAAGGCCGTATATATATATATATATATATATATATATATATATATATATATATATATATATATATATATATATACACACACTTCCATGCATACATACAGACACACCTTCATGCACACACACACACACACACACACACACATATATATATATATATATATATATATATATATATATATATATATATATATTTATATTTATATATATTTTATTTATTTTTTTTTTTTTTTATTTTTGTATTTTTTCTTGGTTTTATATTTTTAATACCTTATATTATAAAGAAATACTAATCTAAAGACCCTAAAACTAATCACCTGACAGACAAATCGCTAACCTATACTAAATCCTACAGAGACAAATAGCTAGACCTACACTAATGGTAAAAATACCTTGACTAACAGAACACCATCGACTGCAGATATGTTATGCCTTTCTACATTACATACCTGCACTCATCACCTGGTGACTGTCAGTCGAGGCACAACCTAATATAGGGGACATCAATATATGAAAGGGAACCAGACGAGTCAGGAACATTTCCATATACGTCAGCTGTCGGACCTAATTAGAACAACTTAAACATGGTGGTACAAGGTATTTACATAACATGTACAAAAAGTGAAGAACCTCGTCCAACAGACCACCATCGACTGCAACTGCCCAATACCTCTCTATATTGCACACTTACACTCATCAGCTGGTGACTGTCAGTCGAGGAACGGGGTTTAATGTAGGTAAGGTGACCAGAGTCCCGCTTTTAGGCGGGACAGTCCCGCGTTTTGGACGTCCGTCCCGCTTTTTTAATTGTGACTAGAATGTCCCGCTTTTTGAGCAAATTATCTTAATTGTCCCGCTTTTAGAAACTTACTGTTGCATTAGATATAACACGACCTTCTTTTATGAACTTATGATGAATTAGAAAAATTTTGCATAATCCTAACCAAATGAAATACCGAATTATTAATATAAAATCCGTAATGCTCACTAGCTGGTAACTCTGGTCGACCCATTCACTGTACCGCACGGTATGTTCGGAGTTCGTAGGAGAGACGTTTGTGTTTGATTAGCAGCCTCAGTTTGAGGTGTAGCGCAGCAGCGGTCGCTGTCACATTAGTCAATATCTGTCTGTATATCTATCTACCTATATATCTATCTATCTATATCTATCTGTCTGTCTGTCTATCTACCTACCTATCTATCTATCTATATCTATCTATCTGTTTCTCTATCTATCTATCTATCTATCTATATGTACACACACACACACACACACACACACACACACACACGCACACGCGCGCGCGCGCGCGCGCGTCCCGCTTTTAGCTCCAATAAATCTGGTCACCTTAAATGTAGGGGACATCAATATTAGAAATAGACCAGTGGGAAGGAGGAACTATTTCAAATATGTCAACTGTCAACCCTAATTAAAAGTACAATATATACATAATTACAGTCGATAAAAAACAAAACTATATAGTAAAAAAGTCACATCACTCTGATCAGTCCGGTCTCTCTCAAGAAAGCCATCAATTTATCAATCATAACAATGTCCCCATCACCCAGGATGGTGGAAAGGGTGAAGGGGACGTCTGCTGCACCGCAGTAATTTATAAGTGAAGCACGTTCACGAATAAATCGCCGACAGCACAGGATGATATGACTGATAGGTAACACCGCATCACAGATGTCACAGTGAGGTAGGAATCGTTTTTCCATATAAGGTTTCATGTGAGTAAGCATGGTGGCATTAAGCCGTAACCGCGCCAGCACTTTTTCTTCCAGGCGACTGGGACGGTTGGCAGTGTCCCAGTCGCCCAGGTACGGCTTACAGGTTGGAATATTAAGTCGGGTCCACTGACCTTGCCACAGAAGATTTATTGATTTCTTTCCGAGAGAGAGACTCGACCGTAGATCACGAGGAACGTCCCAAGTCTCCTCGAGCTCTACAGCCGACTTTGCAAGTAAGTCAGCCTGCTCATTGCCGTAGATGTGACAATGACCAGGCACCCAGATCAGCGTGAATGACTTGTTGCATGAATGCAACTTATTAACGATGCGGCCCTGGATCTCATGAGAGTCCGTAGTACAAGATGCAATTGCCTGAAGGGCTGATTTTGAATCTGAAAATATGAGAAATGAGTCATGCCTAGAATTGAGAGCATAGTCTATGGCTTTGTCAATAGCAAAAAGTTCGGAGGTAAACACAGATGTTTGAGTCGGCAACCGATACCTGAGGGCACATTCAGTCAACCATACACTTGCACCCACACATTCACTCGACTTGGAACCGTCGGTGTACAATTGGTGGGACCCCAAGTGACGCACGATGATATTACGAAACAAGTGGTGGACCTCTGCCTCCGGCACCTTGGCCTTTAGTGCTGGGAGCCATGATGCGTCAATGGTAAAGCCGGGTGGCTCACAAGGCGCTATACTTTTTAACACCAACTTGTCACAGTCACTGAGGTCCACACCAAGCTCCTGAGTCAGTAAGTGGAGGCGAACGGCAAGTGGCTGACGCAACCCCCTGCAGAAGGTGGTGGTATTGGCGCAGGGGGGTATAGGCCACATTGCCGATATGACTTTTCCTCGATGTTCTGAGGCCATAGGACCAAGCCAGGTGGTCACGGCGAATACGGAGGGGAGGCACATTCGCCTCGACTTCCATACGAGCTACACGGGTACACCGGACGGCTCCAAGACACATTTGCAACATTTATTCTGCAACACATCCAATCCTTTCAGCGTGGCATCGGATGCCGAGCCATACACCTGTGCACCATAGTCTAGCTTTGATCGAATAAGGGACTTATACACCATTAATAAAGATTTTCTGTTGGCACCCCAGGTAGTACCCGCTAGGTACTTGAGGACATTTACGGATTTATCACAATGAGCAAGCAAATTATTAACATGAATTTTGAAGTTCAAACGACGATCAAATTGTATTCCCAAAAACTTGACAGAATTTTGAAAAGGTACCGCATGATTACCCAAAGTTAAGCACAAATTAGGTATGTTACGATTAGTGAAGACTACAGCGGCACGCTTAGGGACGGAAAACTTAAATCCCCACTGCAAGGCCCATTGGTGGACGGAGTCAAGGGCTGCTTGAATCCGCCCAGCCGAAAATTGTGCATTATGGGAAGAGTGCCATATTGCACAATTGTCAGCGTAGAGCGAGTATTTAAGATTCCTCGGGATGGGAGCTGATGACAGAATATCATTGATCATAATGCTAAATAGAGTAGGACTAAGCACACTTCCCTGCAGCACCCCGTTTTCCTGGATAAATATATCCGATGTTACGTTACGGGGCAATTTGACAGAGAAAGTCCTGTCCCTTAAGAAATTTGAAATAAAAATAGGCAAATTTCCTCTTAAACCATAAGCATAGAGCTTCATTAGTATACCGTGTCGCCACATCATGTCATAGGCTTTATGGATGTCCAAAAACACCCCTGTCATGAATTCTTTATTAGCAAATGCCTCTGCAATACAATGCTCCAAATTCATTAAATGATCTAGTGAACTTCTGTATTTACGGAAGCCACATTGTTGATCATTTAGCAAATTCTTCGACTCTAAAACAAAAAGAAGCCTATTATTAACCATTCGTTCCATGACCTTACATAGACAAGAAGTCAACACAATAGGACGAAATGAAGTGGGATTCATAAGACGACCAGCCTCTTTGGGTATCGGTATGACGTGCGCGAAGTGCCATGAGTTTGGGAACGTTCAAGACGCCCAAATCTCATTGTACAATGCTAACATCTTAATCAGGTTGTCCTGATTAAGACGCTGGATCATACCGTACGTGATGGTGTCTGGTCGAGGGCTGGTGTCTTTACAGGATTTAAGGGCAAGGAGCAGTTCATCTAGCGTAAACTCTTTGTTGTATGAGGAGTCTACATCTTCTATGGCAAAGTCAATGATCTGTAGCTCAGCCGTGCGTTTATGATGTTGGAAACGCGGATCATAATTGGCTGAGCTACTTACATGAGAAAAACTCCTGGCGAGGATGTTAGCAACATCCACGGGCTCGTCATAGATGTCATTATTTACCTGCAGGGTGGTCACAGGGATTTTCGGGCCTTTATTATTTAATATTCTTATAGTGGACCAGACTTTACTTAATGGTGTTGTACGAGTCACCGTGGACACAAAGGACAGCCAGGAGTCACGTTTGGCCCTTCTTATTATTCACCTTGCCTCAGCCCATGCTTGTTTGTATGCAATAAAATTTTCCTCAGTGGGCTGACTATCAAAAATCCTGTATCTCCTATTGCTTTTTCTTAATGCTTGTCAGCAATCCGGCGTCCACCAATGTGCTCTATGCTTCGCATGAACTGTAGAAGTCTTGGGAATAGCAGCCTCAGCTGTGTGTAATATGGATTGTGTTATAATTTCGACCTTAACATCTATGGTCTCCCCAGATATATCTACTGTAAATTGGCGATCCTTGAGAAGGATCCCCAATCTGCTTTCTTATAGTTAAATTTTGGAGGTGGAGGGTCCGAAACGATGTCGCGTGTATAAGAAAGACAGATGGGTAAATGATCACTTCCCAAGGAGTCGTCATAAGGGTCCCATGAGAAATCTTGATGTATACCAGGGGAGGCCAAAGATAAGTCAATGGCCGAAAAGTTACCAGTATGATCGTCTACACGAGTCGCTCTACCATCATTCAGAAGACAGAGGTTGGACTGTAGTATTAGGTCGGCTACTTGCTCCCCACAACCATCAATCCTCAAGCTACCCCATTGACAGTGATGGGCGTTAAAATTGCCCAGCACTAAGTTATTGTCAGGAAGATGTTCGAATAGTGAATTTAACCCGTCACGTCCCGAGGTTTTCCGCACCTGTGTCATTCCCCAGTCCCGAGCCTTTTTGGAAAAAATTTTTTTTTGCTAAAACTTCCGCTCAGGTCGAGAAACGAAGGAAAATCACAAAGAAAGTGGTTCCCGCGGTCTATAAGTGGTCCGTACAGGTGCGGTTCCCCCCCCTCCCGCAGGTATGGTGTTCTCTAATGGGCTGGATATGCGTTTACGTTTTCTATGGTAAGGAATAATGGGAGAAACAACACACAACACCTCTATATTTATTGAATTTGAACTAATAAACAATAACAGTAACAATATAATGGATTTCAGACACATATATATGAAAAATAAGCATTGTACCACCGCGCGAGCATAGCGAGTTTGGTCCAAGTCGTAACATGCTATATCCTAAGTGTCTGGTATGAGTCAACCTATCATTTTTTCTACTTGTATACTTCTGTTTCAATGACATTTTACCAATTACAACTGTTTGTAAGTGTTTTCAGATGTTTTCATTCATTATGATGACATGCAGCATAAGTATAGTGCACATCAGCTTAGTAAGCGCACTCGCTATGACTCGTATTTCAACATACCAAATTGTTTTATCACTTTCCAATTATTTTCCCCTTTACATAGAACCTTTCCTCCACCACTGTAAAGGTTTTAAATTATTTTCATTCATTACGAGGGCATTTAGCGATGTGCTAGCGCATATTCACGTAGCAACCACGATCTCAAACACTCGTGTTTCATCATCTACTTTATTTATTCACTCCACTTATAATTTCCCACTTACATTACACACGTTCACCCCTATAATGCACTGTACATACTGCCATTATTTATTCAAGTGAGCGTGAGAATATCGCCTGAAAATACCCTCGCAAGGAATGTTTCGTCATACATAATACTCACACACTTATATACTAATTCACTCACACGCTTATATACTAATTATTCACTTTATCACTTGCTGACTTTTATTTTGACTAATACGTGCCTTATTCATTCAACTGAGCGTCAGGAAATCGCATCTCTATACACACGCTATGAATATTTGACTTAGAATATATATCATCACTTACAATAATTTGAACTTATATTATACCCGTAAGACTTTCCCATAATAATAATTATATAATTATGGGCCGTATTTATTGCACTGAGCGACAGAATATCGGATCATAAAACCCTCGCTATGTAAGTTTCAACTTAGGGCAGATTTATATACTTACATACAATGTTTTCACTTATGTTCTACCCGTATGCACTTTATACTAATATTTGGAGATCAACATGACTGATAATTTCACTGAGCGTCTGTCTGTCGCATTTACCTCATAATTTCTGCGTCCTTTCGCATTCACACCATACTAAAATTGCATCAACGTGTGATATTCACTAAAACATGGGTGAATACAGAGACCCACGTCACACTGCACGCACTCATAGCGGGTGTCCTTCCTCTGTGTCGTGAGTCTCACCTGGGAAATATTGCACACGTGACACCTGCGTTGGGGCCTAGGTCTGTTTGGCTGGGCTGGGGAGGGATAGGAGTGGGGAAATGGCGGCCGGATATTCTCTGGGGAATTTGGCCAATATGGGCAGTGCGGGTGCGATGTTGGGGCCTTTCAACAGCATACTTTGCAAAGATTTCTCTTGTGAGCTCCCTCACAAACCCTTCAAATGTTTCCTGAACTCCTGTGGTCATGGCGTGAAGGTGGTGGCAATTCAGAGCAGTGATATCTAGCAAGTGAAAGAACAGTTTTTTATACCACTTCATTGTGGTCCTGGCACACTCTACCGTCGATATCATGGAGTCTGACTGGTCCACGAGGCGCATGTTTATATTGTAATCCATAACACACTCAGGTTTCCAAACACGACGCCTGCTCTCGCTACGGTAATCTACGGAATCAGTACGGTGCATCAAGGGGCGGTGAACCGTGGACAAGAGGCTTACTTCTCTGTTGTGGTTCCACATTGTTGCAAGGATGTTGTTGGCTTTGAAGAAGACAACCTCATTCCTTGCAAGTTTCCACCCTACCTTGGCCATGTGACGCCGGTTCACCTTTACGGTTCCACAGACTCCCGTTTCATGTGTGTGAAGATAACGAGCGAGAAGAGGGCTAGTGTACCAATTGTCGAGGTAGAGAACGTGACCACGATGAAGGTAGTCTTCTATCATCGTCTCTACCACTGCTCCCGACAGTCCAATACTTTGATCTTCTATTATGTCTGTCTGTGCACCGGTGTACAAGACTATGTCTTGCACGTATCCAGTCCTACAGTCGCACATAACAAAGATCTTGAACCCAAAACGGTGCCTTTTGCTGGGTATTTACTGTCTGAATGAAATATTGCCTTTCCACAACACGAGACTCTCGTCTATGACGAGGTCTCTATAGGGATAGAATCAGGAACGAAAGGTTTGCCTGAGGTGATCAAAGACCAACCTAATTCGCCTCATTTTATCAGTGTTGTTCACATTTGCAGGGTCATGAGCATCATAGAAATGGAGGCGACTTAGAATTTGTTGAAACCGATTACGGCTCATCACTTGACCAAATATTGGGGTAAACATAACAGGGTCCCTAGTCCAGTAAGCAGGAATTCTATTCTTTCGTATAATACCCATCAAAAAGACCAGGGCAAAAAATAAGAACATTTCTGGAAGGGAGACAGGGTAATCATAGATCATAGAATGCCTACTCCTTGTTCCCAATCTTTCACTCTCTAGGCGCTGGGCGCTTGCAAACAGGTTTGTTTGGTATACAGGCTGATCAACAAATGCCTTACTGAAAAACAGGTGGAAAAAATCCAACCTGGTGGAATTACGGTGAATTCCTGGAGCAATGCAGCCAGATCGCCCCTGCTCAGTGAAGGGGTGAATGAGGGGAGAAAAATCACTCCCATCCTCCCAATCCCACGACACAAATCCCTCGTCCCCATTAGCCCCATCATCGCCTTCGTCTGGATGGGGAGGAGATCCTGGTTGGGGAGGTGGGGGAGAAGGAGTGCGGAGGGCTTCCCCACTGTCACTCCTCTTCCCTCTGCCTTTACCCTTTCCCTTTCCCTTACCCTTACGGCCTTGAGGAACATTAGGAGGCTGTGGGGATGAAATAGGGGAATATTGGGGAGCAGAAGACGTGCTGGGGAGTGGTTCCTCCCCACCTTCCCCCTCCATTACAACACCACGTGCTTTCTCACGCACCCTAGCTCGACCACGTGTTAGGGGATATTGGGGAGCATAAGACGTGCTGGGGAGTGGTTCCTCCCCACCTTCCCCCTCCATTACAACACCACGTGCTCTCTCACGCAACCTAGCTCGACCACGTGTTAGGGGATATTGGGGAGCATAAGACGTGCTTTGGAGTGGTTCCTCCCCACCTTCCCCCTCCCTCACAACCCCACGTGATAAGGAAAGCACCCGCACTGGCCCACGTGATCCACTACGCCGCCTCACACTATGTTGGGAGAGCAATGACTCACTCACGTCACTCTCACTTTCCCTAATCCTCCCTGGACTTTCCCTTTCACTCCCCACTCCCTCCACTTGACTTCCTAACTCCCCAAACAAAATGCTAGGCCCATACCTGCTCATACGACGTGGTGTGCGCTCTGGGCCACAATGTGTAATCACCTCCCGTCCATACCACGTGGCAGCACGTCCCACGGCTCTGTCATCGTCCTCATCCTCATCCTCATCCTCGAATTTTGGTTCCAAATCACGCTGGGGATAGGGATAGGATATTGCACGTGCCTTCTTTGCCTCCTGCCCCTCTCTAGCAGCACGGTAAGTCACGTACTGCCGCTTCCTGGGAGACGGAACTTCCTCGTCACTGCTGGTGGTTTCTTCCTCCTCTGGCTGCACATAATCCTTGTCCATATCCTCGTCGTCCAGTGGGGAATCACTGTCGCCGGTAAAGGTGTCCAGGGCGACTTGAATTTCACTGTCTGAGAGACCTCTCTTAGCCATGTCTGAGCAGGACCGTGGCTACCAGGTGAGTGGACGAATGGTGGGCTAGCGTGGGTCGCGCGTGGTCGCCGAGTGTCCCCGCCTGATGGCAGGTAGGGGAAGGTCATGCGAGGGTACGTACCGCAAATCAAGCGCGAATTTTGAAAATTGTCGAAATTATGCAAATTGCAATTGCACGACGTACCGGTACGTCGCCGGGACTGGCAAATGCAAATCGTTGCAACGTACCCATACGTCGACGGGAGGGGGCAGGTTAAAGCATCACTATCAATGGGGCCATGTGGAGGACAGTACAGAGAGCAAATATACAGATACGTGTTATTAAATTTTACTCTGCATGTGACAGCTTCCAGAGTAGAATTTAGAATCACTTCCATTTGTGGGTGTGATTTGTGTGTATATGGCCACTCCGAGACCTTCATATCTTCTATACGAGTGGTAGTGTTTTAAATGTGGAGGATCAGGGTGATCCCCCAGGCGTGTCTCCTGAAAACAAATAACGTCTGGCCTGTGTATAGATAGCAAGATTGCTAGATTTTTGTAATTTATTTCCAAAACCCCTACAATTCCACTGTAACACAGTGAATGCAGCGGTTTAAGATTTTTGTTGGGGGCCTGTGTGCTTGGTCTTTTTTTGTCGCCCACCAGCAGGCGAGCGACTACCAGGGGACCTATCCCGGTGCTTGCTCATGGAAACCTCCGTGTTCTCATCAATTACAAGGCTCCCAGACTCCAACGAGGAAGAGCTATTCTTTCTCTCCCTCGCTGGAACAAGAGTGGGATGGACACGAGGACGTGATTGTTTAGTGAGGGTGGTCAGATTAATCTTATCAGACTTGTCGGACTTCGATTTTGGCCGCACCGACTGCGAAGGAGCAGCGGCAGCCTGAGAGTAAGAATTAGCGACAGGGATGTCCGTAAGAGAGCTGGAACGTACAGGGGGTCTAGACTGAGAGGTAGGGCGAGTGGCATGAGGAGCGAAGGTAAGGTCAGTCTATGTCTCCACGGTGCACATCACAGGACGGGACACAACCGCCGATGCATAGGAGACATTAGGCTTGAGAGTTGCATGCAACTCCTTCACCTTCTTCCTTGCATTGTAAAAGGATATGCCCTCAGTCGCTTCCACTGTGCAGACCTCTTTCTCCTCCTTCCACTTGGGACAAATCCTAGAGGAAGTGGAGTGAGCATCCTTACAGTGGAAGCAACATTCAGTCTTGGATGTACAGTGTTCAGCAGAATGTCCTACAGTCGAGTGCCTGCCACACACGAAGTTGGAAGCCCAACAAGCCTTTTAGTGGTGTCCATAGAGCTGACCCTTTGCACAACGAAGGGGATTGGGATGTATGGTCTCACACCGATAATTTCATATCCTACTTTCACATTAGTAGGGAGAGATACTTTGCCAAAAGTCAAAACTACTGTGGCTGTCTTTGTCCTTTTGCCTTCCTGGAAGAGAGTTATGAAACGTGCATCAACTACATCTTGCTGAGCAAGTTCACGGATGATGTCGTCCTCTTCCATTACCATGAAGTCCCTGCAGGTGATAACACCTTTACAGGAATTCATGGAGTGAGGGATCGTCGGCACAACATCATAACAGTGGAATTTACTCAGCATCATCAAATCCATTACCTGGCGTGAGTTTAAGGTCTTTACTAGAAGGTCCCCACTAGCAAGTTTTTTCACCTGTTCCACCTCACCGGCACACCCATCAATCACCTTCTTGATGATGAAGAGATTGAGGTTGGACAGGGGAGTGGAGCCAACCGCATGAAGTACCACGAAGGAGGCGTTGTTCACATTAATGTCTAGCGGGGTACGTGTCTGGGGTCGTTCAGTCCGGGGGCAGTCTGTCCGCGAGACAGTCAGGGGTCGGCCAGGACTACCTCCCCCCCTGAAGGGGGGGGGAGGCAGCAGGGTCGTCTGCCATAGGTACCACTTCCCCCGTGAGGGGGAAGTGGGAAGAAAGAGAAAAACGACCAAGGGGCAAATTACCCGGGGAAAACACACCTAGTCTGAGATTACCCTCTCAAACCACTCTCGGGAGGACGCGCCTGTGTGTATCTCACACCCCAGAGCTATCAGTGGGGGGTACACTCCAGAGGTGAGTAAGCAAAGGCGATCTCAGTAATTAGATATAGACACCTACTATATCTTCTGGTAGGCCTGGGAGGAAAATGAGGTCTAGCTAACCTAACTTTACTGAGTCTATGTACAAAACTATTGCCGGTCAGGTAGCTCTAGGAAGCTAGAGGAGAGAACAACGAATACACGTCCGTGCTCTCCACGACCATCCATCAAAGTCCTCTATATATACAGTATATGTTTCCACTCTATAGGATGATGTCTGTAGAGTTTCAAGTTCTTCAACCTGTAAAGCAATGCCCACTTTGAGAATTGATGTAAATGAACTCTTAAGACTCTCCTACCTACATGTACAGTCGTGGCCATAAATAATCACCTATACTCCTGTACCCTGTGCCTCAGGCTGGCTCCCTTATGCGCGGCAAGACACACCGCTCGCTGGTGCAGTGGTAATGCTCTCGCCTAGCGTCTGCTAAGATGGGGGTTCGCGCCTTGCTCGGGATGCGAAAAAGTTTCACTGACAAAGCGGGTGGTCACTGTCCTCCTTGAGTAAGAGGATGGGTGTGTGCGTGTGTGAAGGTCACAGCCTTGCCCTTAGATCGGACTATATGAGCTCTCAGCTCCCTTCCGGGAGGGTAAAAGCTGACGATCACGACCATCAAGTGATCCTGACCGACCCGGTGAATTACACTAGGGTAAGAAGGGTTGAGAGGGAGGGGCCAGAGAGGGGGGGATGAGCGATGGTGCTGGGGTGGAGTGAGGGAGGGGAGGGAGGGTAGGTAGGGGGGGGAGAATAAAATGCGAAGTTGTGGCCACATAATTTGTCTATTTTCTTTCATTTAGGGCATCATATAAAGGAGTTACTATGCGGTAGATAAAGCTGCATTACACCTTGTATAGCGGCGTCAGATAACAAGATTTAGATAGGTGGTGATATCAAGGACTGGCTCGTGAGAGAAGTATGCTGACGTGACAGATCAAATATTAGTGCAGAGCCATCGAAATTGTGTGGGCCCAGATTGTCAACACGTGGACAAGGCGACCAGAGTCCCGCCTTTAGGCGGGACAGTCTCGCTTTTTTTTTTTTTCTTTTTTTTTTTTTTTTTGCATCTGTCCCGCTTTTTCAATTGTGAATAAAATGTCCTGCTTTTTGTGCAAATTATCTAAAATATCCCGCTTTTAGAAAATTACTATTACATTAGATATAATATGACCTTCTTTTATGAAATAATGATGAATTAGAAAAATTATGCCTAATCCAAACCAAATGAAATACTGAATTGTTAATATAAAATCTGTAATACTAATTGATAACTTTGGTCGGCCCATTCACGGTACCGTATTGTATATTGGTCATTCGGCCAAGCGCCTCAGGGTGAGGTGTTGCGTAGCAGCCGTCGCTGTCACTCGCATTTAAATCAGTCTCTCTCTCTCTCTCTCCACACACACATCATATATAGATATATATATATATATATATATATATATATATATATATATATATATACATAATGATCCACAGGTATACATGGCGAGTGATGAGAAGGGTGGGTGGTGAACTGAATGAAAGGAAGGCAATGATTGTTTATGTGTGTGTGGATGAAAGGATGCGAAAATGTGTAATGGATGCAAGAGCTTATTGAGGTTGGGGGAGTGGACTTTCCGACCACTACATGGTGGGGGCCAGAATCAAGGTCCAATTAGAATGGAGAAATAGAAGAAGGGAAGGACGGGAAGAAGGAGTATTTGTAAGGAGAATGGAAAGGTTACAAGAGGATGAGAAAAAGGCAGAGTATAAGAGAGAAGTGGAGGAATGATTGGGCAAATATGAATTGGAGCAGATGGGGGATGTGGAAGGTGTGTGCAGGATATTTACAGAAGAAATATGTGCAGCATGTGATGTGGTGTGTGGGATGAAGAGAAGACGGAGGGGTGTGCAAGGAACAGCGTGGTGGAATGAAGAGGTGAGACAAGCTGTGGCACAAAAGAAGAAAGCATACAATGAATGGATGAGAAATAGGGACGTGGAAGAAGTTGAGAGGCGGAAGAGTGAGTTATATGTAGAAAGAAAGAGAGAGGTGAAAAGATTAGTAAGAGAAAGAGAGTGGATAAGGAATTTGGAAGGAACTTGAGTGTAAAGTGGAGGGACTGTTAAGAAAATGCTCTGGAAAGAGGTGAAAAGAGTAAGACAGGGTGGAAGTGAAGTTAGCAGGGGAGTGAAAGATAAAAATGGTAGATTACTAGTGGAGAAGGGAGAAAAAGTGAACAGATGGAGAGAACACTTTAAGGAATTGTTGAACATAGAGGATGTAAGTAATGCGAATATAAGTGGCTGGGGAATGGCTGGGAGAAGGAGGGAGGTGAGAAGACAGGAAGAAATCAGTAGGATAGAAGTTGTGGAAGCAATGAAGAAAGTTAAATTGGGGAAAGCCCTAGGAATTGATGGAGTGTGTGGTGAAATGCTGAAGTATGGGGGAGAGATAGTAGTAGAATGGATGTGGAAAATGTGCAGATTGGCCTGGGAGGAAGATAGAGTCCCGGAGGATTGGAAGTCAGGTATAATTATTCCCTTGTACAAAGGAAAAGGGGAAAAATAAGTATGTGGTAATCATAGGGGCATCTGTCTTCTTAGTATAATAGGAAAAGTGTATGGTAGGATACTTATTGACAGAGTTAGAGAAAGAACAGGGGAATTAGTTGGAGAAGAACAGGGAGGCTTTAGGAAGGGAAGAGGTTGTGTAGATCAGGTATTCATTCTTAGAGCCATCGAAATTGTGGAAAAGTTTCTAGAGAAGGGAAAGAAGTTGTATGCGGCTTTCATGGATTTGGAGAAAGCATATGACAGGGTGGATAGATAAGGATTATGGAGAGTATTAAGAAGATATGGAGTAGATGGGAAGTTGTTGAATGCTGTGAAGAGTATGTATGATGGTGCTAAGGCTGCAGTGCGTGTGGATGGTGAACTGAGTGAATTTTTCTCTTTGAAGGTTGGGTTGAAACAGGGATGTGTCATGTCTCCATGGTTGTTCAATCTGTTCATGGATGGGGTAATAAAAGAGGTACAAGGTAGGGTAGTGGATGTTGGAGTGACCCTGGTGAGAGAGGATAGTGTTTGGAAACTCCCTGTACTGTTGTTTGCAGATGATACTGTGTTGTTGAGTGAAGACGAAGGAGAGCTGCAAGGCTTGGTGGATGAGTTTGGGAGAGCGTGTAAGAAACGGAATCTAAAGGTGAATGTAGGGAAGAGTAAAGTGATGGTCTTTGAGAGAGGTGAAATCAGTGAATGTACAGCGAGGTTGGATGGTGAGGAATTGGAAAATGTGAGTACGTTTAAGTACTTGGGTAGTGTGATGAGTAAGGATGGAGGTTTGGAGGGTGAAGTGCTTGAAAGGGTACAGCAGGGAAGAAAGGTTGCTGGTTCCTTGAATGCAGTGATAAGAAGCAGGGAAGCGAGCATGGAAGTGAAAAAGTTACAACATGACAGTATTGTGATACCAACTCTAACGTATGGAAGTGAAGCTTGGACGTTGTTGGAAGGACACAAGTCAAGAGTGAGAGGAGTGGAAATGAGTTATTTAAGAGGAGCCTGTGGAGTCACATGGAGAGACAAGCTGACAAATGAGGATATAAAGGAGCGTTGTGGTGTGGATGTGGATGTGGATGTGATAGGAAACGTTAGGAGGAACACACTGAGGTGGTTTGACCATGTGGAGAGGATGGAGGGTGAAAGACTGACGAAGAGAGTGTATGTGAGTGAGGTGGAGGGGGGAAGAGGGAGGGGGAAACCGAGGATGAGATGGAGGGATGGGGTGGAGAGGTATATGAGAGAGGGGGGTGTGAGTTGGGAGTGGGGCAGTGAAATGGCGGGGGATAGGGCGACGTGGAGGCGATTTGTTTGTGGCCACCCCGAACGGGATTGAGGCGTCTGGCAATAGATAGATAGATAGATAGATGCGCGCGCGCACACACGCACACACACACACACACACACACACACACACACACACACACACACACACACACACACACACACACACACACACACGTAACAATGTCCCGCTTTTAGCTCCAATAAATCTGGTCACCTTAAGCGTGGAAGCCAGAGAACGAGAGGACACGGGCCCGCCTCCTCCAGCGCACCAAAGACGAGTGGGAGCTGTTCAGACGAAACTAGCAAACCATCAACAACATTATTTCCCCGGTGCCGCGAAGCCTGCATAAGGTTTTTATGGCATGAGGCCACTGGACTACTTACTACGGCTTTCCTGGTTGCTTTGGCTTGACCAGTGTCGGTAAACATTGACACAGATACAGTATATTCTGGGAGTTTGGGTAGGAATTTGTTTCATTTTCCCTCTAACAGGTAGTGAGAGATACCGTTACTATATCCACCCATGAGCACAGACATCAAATTTATTTACCTTTTATGCACATTTATTCTAAATAGCCTTTTCATATAGAGATGTCATTAAATAATTATTGAAATTACATGATGGTGACTGTACAAAGGGAGTATATACCGCAAGGATGATCATATTTACTGTGGTCACAGCCATGTCAAAGATTCTATACAATATTTAGTTCCAAAAATTAATTACATATAAGGGTAGAGGACGTTTCTTACACAAACATTACGGAAGTCAAAGCCATCCAGATTCCATTCTGCGTCTGAAGTCAAATACACGGATAAACACAAATATCTGGCTCCGCACAAATGTTTGATCTGTCACGTCAGCATACTTCTCTCACGAGCCAGTCCTTGATATCACCACCTATCTAAATCTTGTTATCTGACGCCGCTATACAAGGTGTAATGCAGCTTTATCTACCGCATAGTAACTCCTTTATATGATGCCCTAAATGAAAGAAAATAGACAAATTATGTGGCCACAACTTCGCATTTTATTCTTCCCCCCCTACCTACCCTCCCTCCCCTCCCTCACTCCACCCCAGCACCATCGCTCGTCCCCCCACCCACCTTTCCTTCTCTCTCTGGCCCGTCCCTCTCAGCCCCTCTTACTCCAGTGAGACTTGCCACGCATAAAGGAGCCAGTCTCAGGCACGGGGTACGGGATGATAGGTGATTATTTATGGCCACGACTGTACGTACTTCCTAAGATAAATAAAAGCTTTTAATGATAGCCGGAATCCATTAAAAAAATGCAGCTCGATACTGAAGTTAAGTGAAAAGTGGGCTAGGAACATATTTACATTTACATCCCTCAATATACCTAGTGAATTATTGTGATTATTATACACACACACACACACACACACACACACACACACACACACACACACACACACACACACACACACATATATTTCACTCAACACGTATTGAGGCTAAACATAAATTATTTTTTTCATTAATTGTAGTTGATTTGGAGGCCCCCTCAGAAAGCTTGGGGGGGGCGAGCGCCCCTCGCTGCCCCCCCCCCCCAAATGACGCCCCTGGTTCAACTGTAGATATTCTTTGCCTTCTTACCCATCAGATTAACAAAACAATAGACCAACATTGTGAAACACACACAGTAGCACTTGATATTTCAAAAGCATTTGATAGAGTATGGAACCAGGCCTTATTGTTTAAGATGTCACACTATGGCCTTGCATCAATGGTTCCTCTAATTTCTTCTTACCTTCATGGTAGAAAAATACGGGTCATGGTAGAAGGCATGTATTCTCAGCTTCATTTCATAAATGCTGGCGTACCTCAGGGATCAGTTTTGGCGGCAACCCTCTTTCTCAAACATATAAATGACCTCCTATCTGTCACGCACAACCCAGTACACTCTTATGCTGATGACTCGACCCTTCATAGTTCTTTCACATTTAGTACCTCCTTTACACAATTTGATATTATAAATTCCCAAATAAACACAGCAGTTTCTCTGAACCAGGACCTTTCTAAAATTAATCAATGGGGACAAAAAAATCTGGGCTCATTTAATGCTCAGAAAACTAAATACATTAATTTCTCCAATAGAAAGAATCCCTCAGACTCTCACATGATTTTAAATGATGTCATTATTCCCATATCCACTACAATTAATATCCTAGGTGTTACTCTAAACCCCAACCTAAGCTGGACAGCTTATGTTAAATCCCTTGCTAAAAATGCCTCTAAAAAACTGGGACTTATGTACAGAGTTCGAGAGTTCTTCACTGACGAGCAGATGGCCACAATGTACAAAAGTCATGTGCGTTCTCAGATCGAATACTGTTCACCACTATGGAGTGGATGTGGAGCGGTTGCATTGAGGCAGTTGGACAAAATTCAAAATAAAGCCATTAGATTAATCAATAATCCTGCCATAACGAAGGACCTTCCTCCGTTATCATTACGTAGAGATGTTGCTTCTTTAGCACTATTTTATCGATATTTTTACCATAAGTGCTCTAAAGAACTGGCTTCAGTTGTGCCTCCCCTTCACATTTTCTCCCGAAATACTCTGGCAGCTGGGAGCGCCCATGAACTCACACTCTCTCCCCCCACAATGCAGAATCTCTCCTTATCAAAATTCATTTATCCCCAGAACTACTACTCTCTGGAATTCACTTCCTTGGAGTTGCTTCTCACATACATTTAATCCTCTCAATTTTAAATCCAATTGTTATAAGTATTTTATGAATGGAGGATGCCTTTAGGCACATGGACTTATTATTTTTCTTTTGTTTTTCCTTCCTCCATTCATTATCAAATGTAAAAAAAAAAAAAAAAAAAAGGTTCATCCCTTTTCTGTCCAGCTCTCTAATGCAAGAGTTAACCGTTACCCAGTCCTTCATTTATGCAACAGGTCAACTCTGGAACTGTCTCCCTCTGTCTGTATTTCCTGCTTCCTATGATCTCCAGCCTTTCAAACGCAGTGTGTCCAGACATCTCGAAATGATCGGATCTTGAATTTGGCTCTCTCTTGTATTTTGTTTTTCTCTTGGAAGGAACAGTTATTGCGGGGTCGTGGCCTTTGGTTCCTTCTTCCTAGCATATATCCCATTGGATCCCAGGGGTGCTGGGCAAGGCATTGCACTGGGAGGGCACTAAGCGTACCGCCCTCCGCCTATCGGCTCATAGTCGCGAAGCTCATGGGTCCCTACCCGGGGGTTCCCTACTTTATAACGACTTGAAAAATTCCAGTTCTGTCCAGTACTCCGGACACTGGGCCCCAACGGGTTAAAGAGAACGATAGGTTTGCCAGTCATTAACCCACTGGATCCCAGGGGTGCTGACCGAGGCATTGCACTGGGAGGGCACCAAGTGTACCGCCCTCCGCCTATCGGCTCATAGTCGTGAAGCTCATGGGTCCCTACCCGGGGGTTCCCTACTTTATAACGACTTGAAAAATCTCAGTTCTGTCCAGTACTCTGGACACTGGGCTCCAATGGGATATATATATATATATATATATATATATATATATATATATATATATATATATATATATATATATATTTTATGGTTGTTTATTTTTGTTTCTTTACATAGTTACCCTCTATTCGTTTGGACTATACTTAAATTATGTACACTTACTCACCTATCTTTTATTTAGCTTCGTCTGTATTCCTCTATTTGGCTATCTTTTCCTTGCGGTCCATGAAGGCCGTGCCAGTGTTGTGGTGCTAAGTTCAGATTCACTAACAAACCTACCACACTTCCTTCGTCTAACTCACAGTATGATTTGGAGAACATGAGCTATGCCTGAGATGCTTTCGCAGTCATTTCCTTATCCTTCTTCCTACAGAAACCAAAAAATAGCTCATGATAGTTTTCCTCTCGTAACTAAGATTTGTTTTTACTTTATACTTCGTCACACTTCCTAACCTTCATAGTAAGACAGCGGTCACCTTGAACTGTTACAGATAATGGAGATGCTGATATGCAGTCTGTTGCCTACAGCTATTAGTATATGTGGACCTTATGTAGGAAATCCTTGCACAAGATTTCATTTGTGCTAGAGACTTCCAGTTCTTTCCTGCTTTTACCAGACTACTAGGGCTGTTGATTTCACTTCTGAGGTAAAACAGGTAGACTGTAGCACCAGTCGAGCAGGGCGGTACTCCCAAGGTGGTTGGAAAACTGATGACAGGTACGAGTAGAACTGGAACTCCCGTTTCATCCACCCTCGGAACTAGCTCCTGACCATCTCCCTTTGCTGAACTTTTTCAGTGTTTCATTAACACAGAGAGTAGGCCAGCATGCTCTCCAGTACAACACCATGCTACATGCACATTACATACTACACTTCCTATTAAAAATTCAACAAAAATGGAGTCCATTCACTAAGCCTCGGAGTCCCCAGGGAGGGGGGGGGGGCATCAAAGCCCCCGCCATCCTCCCCTCTTTCGGTGACGACCAAGCCAGATGCCTGGAACAACTACCTGACTTACTTCTTCATTTCTGCAACATTCGCGGCCTTTCCTCCAGATTTCTCTCTACTGAACACCACCTCTCCTCTTCTAAACCTCACATTCTCTTCCTCATTTGAGACTCAGCCGTCTGAGGTGACTGATAGCAAACCCTTCTCTGTAGCTTCCTTTTCCTCCTACTTTCTCTATACTCATTTTAAAGCCAAAGGTGGCTGTTGTGTATATATATGCAATGACATATCTTGTTCTCATGTTCCTGAACTGGAATCTTCAGAATTCTCTACTCTCTGGTTTCGGCTATTCTGTCATTCTCTGATTAAATATATCTGTTTACTTATCCTCTACCTCTACTGACTATGGAAAATTCTTCAACTACGTTATTTCTAAGATGGTACACATCCTATCAATATCTCCGTTCTCTGAAATCTCCGTACTTGGTGATTTCAGTGTTCACCATCACATTTGGTTCTCCTCCCTTTTCACTGATCCACCTGGTGAACAAGCCTACATCTTTTCTCTCCTTGATGACTTAAAGTAGTTTGTACAGCACCCTACCTGTCTTCCAGACCACCTTGGAGAGAGCTCCAACATCCTGTACTTGACTTCTTCCTTACAACTTCCTCTCTGGGGAAGGCGGTGTCTCAGTCGGTAGAGGTGGCCTGCAGTCCTACTGGACCAAGGTTCAAATCCCCTCTGAGGCAGGGAACAGTTTAGAGATTTGAATTTCATAAAATCAGACTTTACTGATCTACCAGAAGACCCGCCGACATGTTGTAAAAATACCCCCACTAATACCAGTACACCAGTCCTGTATGAGACAGCCCTAGCATGTATTCAATATGGACGGTGGGTGTTAGAGCGGAAGTGGTGACATGTAGACGTATATGGTATGTAGGAGGACTACTGGGCCTTGGGAGCAGGCTGTGAAGCCTATGCCCAGAGTCGGACACATAAAAAAAAAAAAAATCTAACCCTTCTGCTTAAGCTGTTAATCTTCTCTCTTCGTTGGGCACCTCTAATCACAACCTTATCACTTTAACCTGTCCTGTTGCTCCAGTAAGGCCTGTGGACCCTCCCAAGAAGCTGTGGCTGTGGCACGTTGGAGTTGCTGATTGGGAGGCCCTCAGGCAGTACTTCTTTGATTTTCCGTGGAATGATTATAATCATTCCCTTATGGTCGAGAGCCATCTGAGTGTGCCTTGCGAACTACGGAGGTTGTTCTCTTGGGCATGGAAGCATATATTCCATTCTCATTTCCTGTGATTAATGCAAAAAAAAAAAAAAATCTTGCTTTAATCAAGCTTGTTCTAATGCTGTCCACAACAAAGAAAAGGCCTACAGAAGGTACCGGAGCCAACCTGCCCCTGCATCACATCTCTTTAATTTCTGTGCCTGGAAATGTGCTGTCTGTTCTTCACTGTGTTAAAAATAATTTCATTCGTACTAAATGCTCTCAACTCTCCAACTCAAATTTGTCCTGCTCCTTCTGGCACATTGCCAAAAACTTTCTAACAACTTTACCTCGTCATCCTTCCCTCCTCTTTCCAATTTGATGGCTCTGTAGCTATTTCTACTGATAAAGCAGAACTCTTCGCTCATACATTCTCCTCCAGTTCCATCTTAGACGATTCCAGTATTGTTCCTCCATCATTTCCGCCCGCTGACTTCCTCTTGGCTAGCATTAAAATTTTTTCAATTGATGTATTTTCTGCCATCAATGGCTGGAATACTAACAAGACCATTGATGGCCTGATGGGATCCCTCTTGTTGTCCTCAAGAACTGTGCTTCTGGTTACACCCCTGCCTAGGTAAATCTTTTGTCTTTGCCTACCAACTTGCACTATTCCTTCTTGCTGGATGTTTGCTTTCATTCAGCCGCCCCCCCAAAAGGGTGACGATTCCCAGCCGTCTAACTAACGCCCAGTTGCTTTAACATCCTGTATGTCAAAAGTTTTCGAGTCTGTTCTTAAGGGAAAAAAAAAAAATAATAAGGTACCTTTCCTATCACAACCTTCTTTCTGATCGTCAGTGTGGGTTCCATCAGGGACGCTCCACTGGCAATCTGCTCACCTATCTTTCAGAATACTGGTCATCCTCCTTTCGGGACTTTGGCGAAAGCTTTGCCATTGCACTTGACATCTCAAAGGCTTTCGATTGAATCTGGCACAAGTCCTTAATTTCCAAACTGCCCGCTTACGGTTTCTATCGCTCTATCTGTGTCTTTATCTCTAGCTACTTTTCTGGTCGTTCTATAGCTGCTGTTGTAGACGTGCAGCGTTCATCTCCTAGAGATATTAAGAGTGGTGTTCCTCGCGGCTCTGTCCTATCACCAACTCTCTCCCTTCTAATCATCATTGACCTTCTAAGTTGTATGCCTAACCCTATCCATTCATATGCTGATGACTCCACCCTTCACCTTTCCATTCGCTTCCCACAGCTCCCATCACAGCAATTACGTCAACAAACAACGGCTGAGGCAATGGCATACCTAATGTCTGACTTGGCTTACATCTCTGACCGGGGTAAAAGGAATTTGTTGTTTTTAATACATAAAAAACTCAGTTCTTACATCTTTCAAGCCAACAACATGTTTCTAGGAGTGTCCTCTAATTTTTAACAATATCCAAATTAATCCTGCATCATCTTTAAACATACTTTGGGTCTCATTCTCTCGGGATTTTTCCTGGAAAGATTATATCGCCTTTCTTATAAAATCTGCTTCCAAGGGTTTCGGTGAGCTAAGCCGATTCTGTAACATTTTTCTCAGAGTTGTTGACTTTATACACGTGTCTTATTCGCCCTTGTGTTGAATACAACTCTTGTGTGGGGAGGCTCCCCACATACAGCTCTTCTCAACAAGGTGGAGTCTCATTAACACTCCTATTACTGGCTTCCTTCAACCTCTGTCTCTTCACTGCACAGTTGCATCTTTATCTCGTTTCTGTCATTACTTCAATGGTCACTGCTCTGTGCTTGCACCCCTCCACCATTACGGCGGGTACGTAGTACCCGTCTAACAACAAATTCTCACCCCTTTTCTGTCCAACTCTCTAATGCAAGCGTTAACCGTTACTGCTAGCCCTTCATGGATAAAACAGGTCAGCTCAGGAACTATATCCCTCTGTCTGTATTTCCTACTTCCTATGATCCCCAGTCTCACAAACGCAGTGAGAGGCGGTGGCTCAATCGGTAGAGAGGTGGCCTGCAGTCCTAACGGACCCAGGTTCGAATCCCGGCTGGGGCAGGGAACAGTTTAAGGATTTGAATTTCATTAAATCAGGCTTTACTGATCTACCAGAAGACCCGCCATGTCGTAAAAATACCCCCGCTAATACCAATACACCAGTCATGTATGAGACAGCCCTAGCATGTATTCCATATGGACGGTGGGTGTTAGCGCCGAGGTGGTGATATGTAGAGGTGTATGGTGTGTAGGAGGACTGCTGAGCCTTGATAGCAGGCTGTGAAGCCTATGCCCAGAGTCGGACACATAAAAAAAAAAAAAAAAAAAAAGCATCTTGAAATAAACGGATCCTGAATTTGGCTCTGTCATCTTGCTTTGTTTTTTCTTGGAGGGTACAATCTTGCGGGCTCTTGGCCTTTGGTTCCTCCTTTCTTGCTTATATCTATCTATCTATCTATCTATATCTGTGTGTGTGTGTGTGTGTGTGTTACCGGCAACGTGCGAAACCCGTCATTTTATAGGAAGCCTAAAACTTCAAGACAAGGTATAAAATCAAATAAT
Source organism: Coenobita brevimanus (assembly GCF_032717465.1). NCBI lineage: Eukaryota > Metazoa > Arthropoda > Malacostraca > Decapoda > Coenobitidae > Coenobita > Coenobita brevimanus. The sequence continues at coordinate 53,362,297 of NC_137054.1, forward strand.
TTATCCACATTTCCTGGATGTTCAGTAGATTACCGAGTTTGTTTTAGGCAACGTGTGAAACGACCAAACTGCAGCCAACAGGCAAACTGTGAAATCAGTCATTTCATTTACGTTAGGTTAATTTAGGCTGCGGTTAGGTTAGGCTGGGATAGTCTAGGTTAAGTTTAGGTTAGATTAGGCTTGGTTAGTAAGGTTAGGTTAGGTTAGGTTAGGTTAATTTAGATAAATGCTTAACCTAACTAAGCGTTCTTCTAAAATAACCTAACGTAACCTGACCTAACCTAACATAAACATAACCTAGATTATCCTAGCTTAACCCCCCTGTTGTGTATTATATTATAGTTTGCCAAACAATGCTAGACATTCCATGGAATACCTATGCATTGTATATAATACCTTAGTTTCGCACAATACAATATATATATATATATATATATATATATATATATATATATATATATATATATATATATATATATATATATATATATAGGGAGCCTCTGTGGTACAGTGGTAAATTGTGCGTTTTCTTACACTGAAAAACGAGGGTTCACGCCCCGCCTGGGTAATAAACTCTGGGAGCGTTCTTCTGGCCACGTACTGCATTGGCGGACACAAGGGGTGCTGTGGCTGAACCAGTGTTGCACACTAAAGTATGCTTGCACCCAGTCGGCTTGAGCAGGCCGATTACACTTGGTACACAGACTACACACACATCCAAAGCCACTCCAACACAACAATTACACTTACAAGCACTTCTCACCCTACATACAATCTCTACTAGACAGCCTAAGCCACTTGGTAGAGATACATTGGCTGTATCGTCCCCACTTCGGTAGGGATAAGCCGGTCCTGCAGTGGACACTTAAACGGCTGATGAGATGAGAAAGATGAAATGTATGTATAGATAGATTAGATAGATAGATAGGTAGTTAGACAGATATAGATAAACAGGTTTTATATATATATATATATATATATATATATATATATATATATATATATATAGTCATGTATCCGGATCCTGTCAACCCTATTTAAGCTATACCTTAATAATGGGATGAAGATGATGATGATGATGACTGTAATGCTAGGTGGAAAAAGGCCCGACTCCTCGGTCCTAGAACACCTAACGGTGTAGCGGGGTCCTCTTTCGAGACCGGGGCTTAGTGCAATAAAGAGAGGTAGGACACAAAAACTCCAGGCAATAACCTTTACACGTATATTACTGCAGTCTGACACAGGACAAAAACAGCAGATAGTACAACACAGTATGAGGCAGAAAATAAAACCTTAACTAGATAATTAGTATCTCGCAGGATACTGGCTTAACAGATACTGATGCCAACACTGTAATTTTAGTGCACAGGTGTACAGGGAATACAGGATCGCGGTGCGCATGGGAGCGTAGGAGTGGGTCTTACATGGGGGGGGGGGGACGAGGGGGGACGCGCGGATGGTCAGTTAAGAGTTATAGTAATATTGGGAAGGACTTGATGTTACGGATTCTAACTTAGTATTTTCTGATAGCAAAGGGTTTTTGACAATTGATTATATTGCTAGTCTAGGTTCTTACATACACACTGACTGCTGAGAGAAGATTTCTTAGGGAGGGTAGAAGACACTGGGAATTTACTGTGTTTATGGTAATACAAGCGGGAGGATATTACTAACACTTTTTCTCTACTGTTTCCTGGTAGCGAAGGACATTTGGATATTTTACTATGGAGAATCTCTCTTACTAATTTTATACAAGGGCGTCATTCGTGAGTCTGATTCACCAGAACTTGATTTCTGCACTCGTCCTTATTCATCCGCCCGTGATATCACTCGCCCCGGTATTCAGCATACACTAAGTCACTGTATTACTGTTACACTAATTCTGGGGCAACATCACGCTTAGCGTAAGTCACTTAACTAATTCTTTGGCACCTAACATAAATCACGCATATAGTGGGGGCGACGGGGAGACACGCCGGCGACAACTCTGCCAGAATAGGGGGACCGCCAGGAGAGGGCGTGGCGAGAGGGCACGGAACGACTCGCAGGGGCGTCCTCTCTCGTCTAGGGCTGCAGGTAGCGAAGGAGCCCGTAGTCTCTGGGCTGGGTACAGGAGTGTGGCCCTCAGGACTGGGGCCAAACAGGTCCAGGAATCTCTGGTTCAGGTCTCGGCCAGAGGTGGAGGTTTTCCACCATCGGAGCGTGGAGAGATCACGCCCGGGCGTCCTGGGGAGGGCCTGGAGTACTCGAAGACTGCGGTCCCCAGAGTCAAGGGGCGCCGTCAGGGAGGGGCTGCGGCACCGACCCGAGTTAGGGTCCGTCAGGTGGGTTTTCTCCAGGGCCAGGCATAAAGAGCAGAGGCCGGGGGAAGCTGTAGGGCCTCCCTGGGGTCCTTTGGTGCTGGAGGTCCGGGCACTCATCTCACGCTGGGGCGGTGACACTGCTTGCACCTCTGGCCGTGGGGCCCGGCTATTGGCTGTGGCTGCCCAAGGGCGCAACTATAGGGCGCCAAGGCCCGGCTATTGGCCGTGGCCTGAGTGGGGGAATCAGTGCACCTCTGGACACCTTCGGAGCGGCTATCGGCCGTCTGACGAAGGCGGGAGCGGCCTCTTGCCGTCTCCTGCAGGAGGGAGGGTGAGCGGCTATAGGCCGACTCGGGGGCAGCACCTTCAGAGCGGCTATCGGCCATCTGACGACGGTGGGAGTGGCCTCTTGCTGTCTCCTTCTGCCAGAGGGGTGAGCGGCTATCGGCCGTCTAGGGGGCAGCACCTTTGGAGCGGCTATCGGCCGTCTAGGGGGCAGCACCTTCGGAGCGCTATCGGCCGTCTGATGAAGGCGGGAGCGGCTTCTTGCCGTCTCCTTCTGCCGGAGGAGTGAGCGGCTATCGGCTGTCTCTAGAGCAACACCTTCGGAGCGGCTAGAGGCCGACTGGTGAAGGAGGGAGCGGCCTCTTGCCGTCTCCTCCTGCTGGAGGAATGAGCGGCTATCAGCCGTCTTGAGGGTAACACCTTCGGAGCGGCTATCGGCAGTCTGATGAAGGCGGGAGTGGCTATCGGCCATTTCCTGCAGGAGAGGGTGTTGGGCGGCTATCAACCGTCCCAGGAAGGACACCTTCTGACGAAGGTGGGAGTGGCTATCGGCCGTCTCCTCGTTACCCTCAGGCTGGTGACACACCAGTTCCCTTACGAGGGGCGGGCGGCTATCGGCTGTCCCTAAAGAGAAGGCACCTTTCTGTAGAAGGTGTGAGCAGCTATCAGCCATCTCCTGAGGGGTGCTAGTCAGAGATGAACAGACAGCTCCACCCTGATCTGATCTGGCAGACCCACTCCCTGAAGGTAGTGTCGTCTTCCTGCTAGGGCGACGGTGAGGCGGCTGAGTGCTATAGGGGTGCACGGCCCGGGCTGACTTGTGCTGTTGTCGCACTGCATCCCGTGGTTCGGCTGTGGTTACTCTGTGGGGTCCGGATGAGGGTGTCGGTGAGTTTCTGGGGGCACTATGCTGTAGATCACGCATTTCAATAACGGTGGTGCATCTGAAAGGCCAGATAGCTGACTTAGAAAGTGTACGAATGATATGAGCATGGGAGTTGATTGCAATGAAGGGGGGGGAGGGATGGGCATGTGTCTCCTCCCCTGTTCATATACTATGAACAATTATATTTTGTCATCTTAACCACGATTTTAAATTTTAATATTGAAATATGAACTGGAATTAAATCCTTGATAGTAATCTCATAAAGTCTGCTAAAAAGGAGGAAATAAATATATGACACAAGCATCAAAACTACTTAACAACCCTAATGACAAATAAAATATTCTGGTCAACTCTCAATTCTTTCAATAATAACTTTAACAAGACATCATCCACTCCCCCACTAAAATCTTCAGATGGCAACATTACAAATGACCCGCGTGGGAAAGCAGATATCTTTGCCAGTACATTTGCCAGAAATTCTACCATAGAGGAAGTCAACAAGAACGTCTCAGTCCTAGAACTTGACTCCCGAAACTGTTCCACTTAAAAATCAGAAAAGACACGTAAAATCCATCCTAAATTGTCAATTTACCTACCAACAAAGCTCCGGGACCAGACGGAATTCCTGCAACTGTACTGAAAAAGTTTTCCCAGAACTTGCCTCAGTTCTAGCTAAATTATTCAGACTATGCATACGTGCTTCTTCATTCCCTAATTCGTGGAAAGAAGCCAATGTCCACCCATTTCCAAAGAAAGGAACTTCCTCTGACTCCTCTGATTACAGACCAATAGCTGTCACATCATCTCTTGGTAAAGCATTTGAAATTTTAATTAATAAGCACATAGTTAAATATCTTGAATCCAATAATTTAATTAGTGACAGACAATATGGTTTTCGCTATGAAAGAGCCACCATTGACATACTCAATCTCCTGACTCATCCCATTCATCAATCAATCGACCTACATGGAGAAACTCATGCAGTAGCCCTTGATATTTCTAAAGCTTTTGACACAGTATGGCACCGTTCCCTGCTGTCCAAACTCCCTTGCTATGGACTAACGTCTTTTGTTCCTCTGCTTTCTTCATATCTCAGCAACAGAAAAATAAAAGTAGATGATGTACAATATATTCCAATTTCCACTCAATTAACACTGACGTGCCACAGGGATCAGTTCTGGCATCAACCCTGTTCCTGACTAATGATCTATCTGTCACCCATAATCCCATCCATTCATATGCAGGTGACTTAACACTGCATAGTTCATTCACACAGACACCCATTTACAAAGTCTAATATCTCTGACTCTTAACTCACTACAGTCACCTCCATAAATCAAGACTTATCTACGATCAGTGAATGGGGACAAAACAACCTTGTCTCATTTAATGCTAGTAAAACCAAATACCGGTATATGCAATTTACTGATAGACAGATATTGCCAGATTCGTATATTACCTTCATACTAATATTCTCATCTCCAAAAGTATTGAAATTCTCGGTGTCTCACTTAACAGTGCCCTCAGGTGGACCTCTCATGTCGGATCACTTACTAAAACCGCCTCAGAGAAACTTGGATTATTGTATAGCGTCCGTAACTTCTTCACTGACGAACAGTTAGCTACAATTTATAAGAGTCAAGTGTGCTCTCAGCTTTAATATTGCTCACCCTTGTGGAGTGGATGGGGAGAGGTTGCATTAAAACAAGTAGACAAAATTCAGAACAAAGCTGCTGGAATTATTAATAACCCTGCTGTTAAAAAATAAACTACCTCTACAAGTAAAAAGGAATGTTGCCTCCCTTGCATTATTTTACAGGTATTTTTATGGCAAATGCTCGGACGAAGTTGCATCCATTGTGCCACCTCTCCATGCCTTCCCTCTTGCTACACAGGCATCTGGCAACGCTCATGACTGGAACATCACTCAGCCATAATGCAGAACTTCTGCCTATCGGAATTCTTTCATTCCCCGAACTGTATCTCTCTGGAACTCATTTCCCTAGAGTTGTGTCCCTCCAAACAGCAGTTCAAGTCCAACTGTTACAGATATTTTATGAATGGAGGACACCAGTAATCTGGTGTACTGATTTTTAATTTTTTTTACTCATTTGTTTGTCCTTCCTCTGTTCTGTTATTAAAAAAATATATATATATATATATACAGATGTGAGCAAAAGTTTGCACACTTCTTTCCCGGATATGACAATGGAGACGGTTACATGAATTTCTGTGTAACAGATACATGAGGCACACAGCAAAACAGTGTGGGAAGGAAGGATAGTCTACACGGTTTGGGTATGAATAAGGAATAAGAAGGGCAGGACCACTGAGGTATAATAAGGGAGGAGTCGGCATGAGGTCACGTGACTTGAAGCCAGCGCGCTGCAGCCCCCCGCCCCCCTTTGACTCAAAACAAACGTCAGCTGAGAGTGAAACTCTTCACTATTTTTTGTGTAACCACTCAAGATGCTTGCTTGTTCTGCTTTTGGGTGTATGCAGAGGGATCGACAGGATTCTGTAGCATTCCACAGGTAAAACTACTAGATTAAATAAGGAAATGGTTTTTACAGAAATGGGCTTAAAACTGTGTCACGTTGGGTTCTTTTCCATGCATTTTCTTTGATCATTTATGGTCTAGTGATTCGATACTGATGTTTTTTTAAGACCTCCAATAAACTACATTCAGTTTAGACACAAGTGCTGATACTAAATATTCTACATCTGGGAGGGGAGGGGGAGTAAAAATACCGGCAAAGTGCTTCCTCACTTTGGCCAGTCGGCCAATAAGTAGGCTAGGCATAGGATATACTGCTGTTTCAAACACCTAATCCACATAGCCTATCCCAAATTAGCCTTTATAACCTAAGCAACCTAACCTAACGTAACCTAATCACCTAACCCAGCTTAACGTAATTTAACCTAACCCACCTAGCCCAGCCCAGCCTAGCTTATCTTAACCAGTCACCAAATTAACCCATCTACTTTACTTACTCCAAGCCAGCTTAACCCAGCTTATCCTAACCTAACCTTACCTAACCCAATTCACCTGATCTAATAATTATAATCTTGGCTTAAGCTATTTAACTTCAGCTCATCCACTTGATTTAAAAGGTATGTAGTGTCTAATAATGACCAACTTTTTCATACTGTAAGACTTGTTATATGTCAATCATTGGTGTAATACAGACAAAAATTCCAACAGGTAGCTACAGATATCATAAACGAGACATACCATGTGTTCTTTTAACCCCTTACCCGAGGGGATGGCTGGACCGCTCTGTGCCCCTCCCGCGGGGATAAGAACATACGAACATAGGAAGAGAGGATAACTGCAGTAAGCCGGTTGGCCCATGCTAGGCAGCTCCTAGAAGAGTAACTGAACTACTAGAATGAGATAAAGACAGCAAAAAAGAAGGCTCTCCCCCACCCTCCAAACCCTCCAGCCGAACCCGGCAGGAAAAAGTCAGAAAGAACACCACGCAGTATAGAAAAACTGGCGTGGACATTTTATAGGAAAGTGTGAAAGGAGAATAGAGACTACACAGAGTAACCTGAAAAGGAACAAGTATGAATTAGTACTGGTTATAAGATTTTTTTTTTTTTTCTGTACCCAGCCCTTATTTGTCATATGCTTATCTAGCCTATACTTGAAACTCTCAATGGAAGAGGCAGCAACTACTTTACTAGGTAGCTTATTCCATTTGTCTACTACTCTATTACCAAACCAGTTTCTACCTATTTCCCTATTGAAAAAGAATTTTCCTAGTTTGAAACCATTGCTTCTAGTTCCATCGTGTATGCTTACTTTACTTACCTTGCTAATATCTACCTTATTTATACCCTTCATCCACTTAAACACCTCAATTAAGTCTTCCCTTACTATGCACCTCTCTAGTTAGTCTTTTCAGTCTGTCTTCATATGACAGGTTCCGAACATCATGTAGCCTATCATTTTTTTCATTCTTCTCTGTACATTTTCTAACGAGTTCATATCCATCCTACAGTATGGACACCAAAATTGTACTGGGTAGTCTAAATGTGGCCTTACTGATGCTAGATAAAGTTACAGTATATCTTTTGATGACCTATTGCTCACGCTTCTCGAAATAAATCCTAGGATCCTATTTGCTTTGTTTCTTGCATTAATGCACTGTTGCCTTGGTTTGAGGTCGTATAACACCTGGATCTCTCTCGCATTCCGATTTGCTAATTTCTTTGTTATCTAAACTGTATTCAGTATCTCCAATGGTCTTGCCTACGTTAAGTACTTTACATTTTTCAACGTTAAATTCCATTTGCCAATTTTTAGACCATTTGGACAATATATCGAGGTCCTTTTGTAAGTTATGGCAATCGTCAGTCGAGTTAATGATACGCCCTATTTTTGTATCGTCGGCAAATTTGCTGATACTGCTAGTGATTCCTAAGTCTAGATCATTTATATATATAATAAATGATAAGGGACCGAGTACTGAACCCTGTGGTAAGCCGCTAGTTACTAATCCCCAATCTCACTTAGTTCCATTTATTAATACTCTCTGCTTTCGTCCTTTCAGCGAGGATGCTATCCATTTTAAGATATCGCCGTCTATGCCGTGTGCTCGAACCTTACTACCTAACATTTCGTGTGGGACCTATCAAAAGCTGTACTAAAGTCCAGATATATAATATCGTAAGCTTTATCGCTATCTACTGCCTCATAAACCTCCGAGTAGAATGACAACAAGTTTGTAAGGCAGGATCGTCCTTGCCTGAATCCGTGCTGACTTTCGTTTATAAGATTAAATCTTTCTAAGTGTTCTCTAATCTTATTTGCCAAAACTGACTCTAACATTTTTCCTACTATTGACGTTAGACTTATCGGACGATAATTCGACGCAGCTGATTTATCTCCCTTTTTAAAAATGAGTACTACGTTTACGGTCTTCCATGCCTCTGGAACTTCTCCTGAAACTAAAGAGCCATTAAATAACGTTAAAAGTGGGTGACATAGTTTTTCTCTGGTTTCTTTTTTAATTTTTGCATATCTATCGTCCGGACCTGGATATTTTTGAGGTTTTAACTTATTAATTTCTTTCAATACGTCCTCCTTACTAATGGTTATTTTACTAAGAATATTTCCCGTATTATCATCGTAAATATTTGCTGGTTGGGGGACCAAGTCTAGATTTTCCTTGGTGAATACTGATATGAAATAATTGTTTAGGGTGGAGTACATTTCTTTATCTTCACTAGTAATGTCACCTGATTCTGTTCTGAGTGGTCCTATCCTATCTTTATTTTTCGTACGGTACATTTGATAAAATCCCCTGGGGTTTTCTTTCGATTCACGAGCAACCTTAATTTCATAACTTCTCTTTGCTTTTTATTTCCTCTTTACCTCTCTGTTTAAAATCGCGTACCGGTTACGTAAGTGTTCCTCTCCACGATTTATTTTTCTATATATTCCTTTCCTTTCGCCTATGAGAGATTTTAATCTATTGTTTAACCATCTTGGTTCTGAATTATTCTTTCTAAATGGTTTTGAAGGGATATATCTATCTTGGCCTCCGTGTGTTATATTTACTGACTCGTTATATTTCTCACTGACCGAAAGTCTGCTTGGTACTGAACCTGAGTTAATCCCTGTCACCTGTACTACATTCCCACCTATGACCTCACCTTCCCCAGACACCTGGCACACATTCCCGCCTGTTCCCTGCCCCTCACCTATAACCTGGGGTTCTCCACTGACCTGGCACTCCCTAAAATAGCTATTCTTCCTATGGAATACCGTTCTAAAATAAGCTCTTAATCCATCGAAATTTCCTAGACGAAAGTTAGGAATGGTGGAGGTATTGTCAGTGGAACAGACATCCCAAATAAATCTGAACTTAATTTCTTCATGATCGCTATTACCAAGTCGTCCACCAACCTCTATATCACTAATGACATTTTCTTTATTAGCTAAAACCAAATCTAGTATATTATTACCTCTGGTGGGCTCCCTGATATACTGATAAAGGAAATTTTCCTGTACTACCTCTAGAAATTCCTCTGCCTCTGCATCCCCTGTCTGATTTCGCCAATCTATCCTTGGCAGATTAAGGTCCCTTACAATTATTACTGAGCTGGACTGTGATGTTTTCCTAAATTCCTCCCAGAGGTGTTTACTATCTGCTCTGCTTAATTTTGGAGATCTGTAAATAGATCCAATGACTAATTTCTCCCTATTGTTACTAATTTCATCCCAGACACTTTCTGTGTCTCTGTTTACTTTAATGTCTGCTTTATTGTAACAGTTTAATGAATCCTTTACATAAATAGCTACTCCGCTCCCCATTCTTCCCAGACGGTTTGACACAAAAATATTATAACCCTTTATCTGATATTCTGCTTAAAATTCTCGAGTGTCTGTATTCATCCAAGTGTCACTAATAACGGCAATGTCTGTTTTCTCTATACAAATCAAAGCCCTCAGTTCATCCATTTTATTACGTAAACTCCGGTTGTTTGTGTAGTACACTTTCAGGTTATTACGAGTAGTTATGCCTCTACCTTGGCACTTACTGTTTTTTATTTTATTACTAAGTGGGAAACTCTTTACTTTACTAATATAAAAAATTTTTGTACTGTCACTTATCGCCCGTCTGTCATCTCTTGTTCTGTCCTCTATCATCGCCTACTCAATTTGAGGTGCCTGAGTGGATGTATCTTCACTAATGGTTAAACTGTTGTTTTTACTTTTGCAAGTCTTGATGCATCCATCCAAACACGGTAATAATGATTTCTGAGTGTAGTTGCTCTAACTTCCTGTACATCTACTTCTCAGCCTCGAAAAAAAACCCTCTAACTCCATATCTATCATTCCAGCTAAAACAGTAACTCCCAGTCTGCTAAGATGAGTCCCACCCCAACTATACAAGGCACTCCGTCCATAAAACCGGTCCCAGCTGTCTATGAAAGACATTGAATTATCTTCGCAATACCTCTCAAGGAGGCAATTAAAACCTATCGCCCTGCTCAACTTCTCCCTCCCAACCCGTCTCCTAGGCAAAACACCGAGTACCCGGTACTACAGGGGTCCCTCCCCTCTCCCTAACCTTCTCTAACATCAACTTGTATTGCTGCCATAGTACCTCACTTTTACCCCTACTAATATGATTACCTTCTATACTGAGGCACACAGTGGGCTTGTATCGATAATCCTTCACGATATTTGAAATTTTTCCTGTCACATTAGCCATCCTGGTCCCTGGAAGACACACATGCTTAGTAAGTGGCGTATACATGGGTCTGTTATCTCACCTGGGAGTCTCCAACAACAGCAACATTTTTCTTACCTTTTTTGTTCTCACTATACTTACCTGTACGGGAAGTTCTCTCACCGTCCTTCTCCTCTACTTCCCTCTCTGCCTTCAATTCACATTCGTTCCGTAGTGTGTCAGATGCATTAGTGGTCCGTATTTCAGCTTGCTTCCTAAGGATGAACTTCGTTGCACCCTTGTGAACAAGTGTCCAACCTTCAGCCTTTTTCTCTTTCTTTTCCAACATCAATAATTCCCTCATTTGTGACTTCTCCTGCCGGAGAACTTGTACCTCCCGCTTCAGTTCGAGAAGCTCTTCCTTTAATTCAGGGTACTCCCTCTCAAAACTTGCAGTGGGGACACAACTCCGTAGAGGAAGCCATCATGCACAAATTCACACAGGGGTATCACAGGTCACTACAACACACTAACAACACTATCACAGGTCACTAGCACAACACTATCACAGGTCACTAGCACAACACTATCACAGGTCACTAGCACAACACTATCACAGGTCACTAGCACAACACTATCTCAGGTCACTAGCACGTCTGAGCAGACTGATCACTTTCACGTGTGAGCAGGATAGCTAGACAATAGGCTACACGATAAATTAGCTACTTCCAGGTCAATGGAAGTATTACTTAGCCTTTTCCTATTTTTTAAAATCTATTATTTAGTATGAGAATAGGTCATAAGGGACATTTCAATGGGTGATGCACAGGGAAAATTAGCGACCAAGTGCACGTGGGATGTTGCCAGGTGACAAATAAGCTACTTCATGGCCAATGGCAGTATCAATTAGCCTTTTCCTTTTTTTATAAATTTTTTGGTATAAGAATAGGGCATAGGGCACATTTCAATGGAAAAAACGAATGGAAGAAATCAGCCGGGAGTTGCATTGGCGGCCAGGCTGTAGCTAGGTAGGGGAGGGGCAAGGGAGGGGAGGTGGGGAGGAGAGGCAAACACAGAAAAATGGCTAAATTGGTAACACTGGATGCAAATACTAGTGGTACTAGCAGCACTGCCTATACCTACACACTGGCAGTACTGATAGATGATACAAGACCGCACTTGAAAGCCCGGGGAACTTTTAAAATCCCTGGATCACAGAAGTGACGCCTTGCGGCATGGTACTTATGTAACAAGCGTCACGGTAGTGACGGCCCCCGGGTAAGGGGTTAATATTTGTTAAGAGGTATATAATGTCTAATAATGGCCAACTTTTTCATATTATAAGTTTTATTTTATATCAGTCATAGGTTTAATATAGACAAAATAACTAACAAGGGTTTCTGTCCTGGCTATCCTTTATCAGTGGTATCCCGAGGGTAAGAACTGTACATTTTCTCGAGAAAGTGAGGTGACAGGTGTGTTTTTCTGTAATCTAGATCATTAACAAAGAATGCCAGTGTCTATTTGTAACTTGTATATCAGATAACATTTGAAAGAAATTTTGTTGAACTCCAGAAAGCAATGTGATAAATCGCCTTGAGAAACTGCAGTGTTTCGAGTCAATCCCTTTCCATCGCAGATGAAAACCTAAATTATTAAAAATACTTTGTTGGTGGTAGGTGGTGGTGACCATCATCCACTCACTTGATGTAGTGCTGCCTATTTCTTTCTTAGCATTTATCATTCTTTTTCTGTGCCTGCCCTCCTTTCTTCCTATTTCTCCCATCTTTCCTGTCACTTCTTATTGCTTTTCTTTCCTTAACAGGTGGCTTTACATTGAATGACAAGCCAAACAAGTGGGTTGGAGTAGGGTTAGTGCCCCTCCCTGTAAAACAAATAACTCAGAGTCAAATGGCCACCCCTTACAGGATTGTGGCGTCTGGCCTACATGACTGATTCATATTTATCTGTAGTCATGACAGTGTAATATGATGTCAAAACAGCACGTTGTTAGCGTTTCTTATAAGGAATATTAATGATTAGCTGTGGTGCAAACAAATCAAGAACTGTACATTTTCTTAGTGTGATGCCTGATGGGTTTTTCAGGGATCTGTATCACTGACAAGGAATGTCTTTATATATACCTTGCCATATCATATAATATTTCTCCAAATTTGTGTGTGGTGAACACCAGTTGGCAATTAAATGTAATTAGTTGCCTTGCTAAACCGTAATGTTTTGAGTCAATCTCCCCTCCCCTCTCGGGCCTCTAAGCCCCACCCACCGGCTTCACTCGCGCAGATAGAGGAAGACCGAAATGCTGCCTCCTCTCTATTATACCTTCATGGGCAGGACACAGTGCTGACAGAGGATTGCCTGTTAACCAGCTGATCATGGCTGTACCTGGAAGGCTGCTCCTGAGAACTGTGCTACGGGACTTGGATTGACAAGGCAGCCCTGACCCAGAATCGAAGACAGTTTAATTTATCATATTAGGTTACTGGACTTTAGGCTAACCAATAGATGAAAATGGTAGGCTATATACAGTAAATGACCATTTGTTTTTTTTAAACGTGTCTGACTCTGGGCAAAGGCTTCAGGACATATTCCCAAGTCCCAGTACGCCTCCTCGGGGTCCAGTAGTCCTCCTACAAATCCACATGTCACCATTTCGGCGCTAACACCCACCATCCATATTGAATACATGCTAGGGCTGTCTCATACAGGACTGGTGTTTTTTTTTTTTATGCAAGGAAGAAGGAACCAAAGGCCGCAAGCCCGCAATTATTGTTCCTTCCAAGGGAAAAACAAAATACAAGAGAGAGCCAAATTCAAGATCCGATCATTTCCAGATGCCTAGACACACTGCATTTGAAAGACTGGAGATCATAGGAAGCAGGAAATACAGACAGAAAGAGACAGTTCCAAAGTTGACCTATTGCACAAATGAAGGACTGGGAGTAACGGTTAACTCTTGCATTAGAGAGTTGGACAGAAAAGGGATGAGAGTTTGCTGCTACACGGGTGCTACTCACCCGTCGTAGAGGTGGAGGAATTCATGCAGACAGTTCAGAGGAGCAGTGACCATTGAAGCAGCGACAGAAAAGAGATAAAGATGCGACAGTGCCACGAAGAGACAAAGGTTGAAGGGAGTCAGTAAGAGGAGGAGAGTTAATGAGACGAAAAACCTTTGACTCCACCCTATTGAGAAGAGCTGTATGTGGGGAGCCTCCCCACACATGAGAGTTGTACTCCACACAGGGACGGATAAAATCCCTGTATAGAGCCAACAATTGTGTAGGGGTAAAGAAGGAACAGAGTCGGCTTAGCACAACTAATCTCCTGGAAGCAGATTTTACAAGAGATGTAATATGATCTTTCCAAGAAAAGTCCCGAGTATATGAAACCCCAAACATGTTGAAGGATGATGCAGGATTAAGCTGAATATTATCAAACAATAGTGGGTATACCTGTGGAAGATTTTGTCGGGTTGATAGGTATAAAAACTGAGTCTTTGATGCATTCAAAACAACCAGATTATTTTTACCCCAGTCAGAGATACAAGCCAAGTCAGACATTAGGTGTGCCATAGCCTCATCCCTTGTTTGTTCAAGTGTACTGGTATTAGTTCGAAAATCGGGCCACAATGAGACTGAAATTAAGGCTTAATTTGTATAAAAGGGGTGGATTATTACCGTTTGTTTTTGCATCTCTTTTAACCAAAGTTGTTAAGATCTGCATGGATAATTTGTAGAAAGACTGTAGTGTAACTCTGTGCCACCTACCTCCGTGGTAGTGTGTGCTAGGCGTATGTGACGACATTACATGATATAACAGTAGTAAGAAATGCCTGTATAAACAGTATCTACGCAACATCTATGTATTTATTTATCTTTATATATACATATACATACATATTCAGTGTTTCTCTCTCTCTCTCTCTCTCTCTCTCTCTCTCTCTCTCTCTCTCTATATATATATATATATATATATATATATATATATATATATATATATATATATATAATGCAAGGAAGAAGGAATCAAAGGCCAGGAGCCCGCAAACCGTTCCTACAAAGGAAAACAAAAAAACAATACAAAAGAGCCAAACTCAAGATCCGTTCATTTCGAGATGCCTGGATACACTGAGTTTGAAAGACTGGAGATCATAGGAAGTAGCAAATACAGACAGAGGACGACAGTCCCAGAGTTGACCTGTTGCATAAATGAAGGACTGGGAGTAACGGTTAATTCTTGCAGTAGAGAGTTAGACAGAAAAGGGATGAGAGTTTGTTGCTAGACGGGTGCTACATACCTGTCGTAGAGGTGGAGGGATGCAAGCAGACAGTTCAGAGGAGCAGTGACCATTGAAGTAGCGGTAGAAAAGAGATAAAGATGCAACAGTGCGGTGAAGAGACAGAGGTTGAAGGAAGCCAGTAAGAGGAGGAGAGTTAATGAGACGAAAAGCCTTTGACTCCACCCCATTGAGAAGAGCTGTATGTGAGGAGCCTCCCCACACATGAGAGTTGTACTCTACACAGGGGCGAATAAAGCGCGTGTCTAAAGTCAACACTGTGCAGGGGTAAAGAAGGTACGGAGTTGGCTTGATACCTAATGTCTTGAATGCAGATATAATTTACAAAAGATGCAATATGATCTTTCCAAGATAAGTCCTGAGTTAATGAAACCCCAAGCATGTTCAAGGATGTGCAGGATTGAGCTGGATATTATCAAACATTAGTGGGTACTCCTGTGGAAGATTTTGTCGGGTTGATAGGTGTAAAAACTGAGTCTTTGATGTATTAAAAACAACAAAATTATTTTTACCCCAGTCAGAGATACGAGCCAAGTCATACATTAGGTATGCCATAGCCTCATCCCTTGTTTGTTGAAGTAACTGCTGAGATGGACGTTGCGGGAACTGAATGGAAAGGTGAAGGGAGGAATCATCAGCGTATGAGTGGATAGGGTTAGATGTACGGCTTAGAAGGTCATTGATGAATAAAAGGAAGAGAGTTGGTGATAGGACAGAGCCCTGAGGAACACCAATGTTGATAGATCCAAGAGAAGAACGATGGCCGTCTACAACAGCGGCTATAGAACGACCAGAAAGGAAGCTATAGATGAAGGCACAGATAGAAGGATAGAAACTGTAAGAGTGCAGCTTGGAAAATAAGGACTTGTGCCAGACTCGATCGAAAG
Organism: Coenobita brevimanus; assembly: GCF_032717465.1. Classification (NCBI taxonomy): domain Eukaryota; kingdom Metazoa; phylum Arthropoda; class Malacostraca; order Decapoda; family Coenobitidae; genus Coenobita; species Coenobita brevimanus. Next base: position 53,378,160 of record NC_137054.1, read on the forward strand.
CCTTTGAGATGTCAAGTGCAATGGCAAAGCTTTCGCCAAAGTCCCGAAAGGAGGATGTCCAGGAGTCTGAAAGGTAGGTGAGAAGATCGCCAGTGGAGCGTCCCTGATGGAACCCATACTGACGATCAGAAAGAAGGTTGTGAAAGGAAAGACGTTTTAAAATTTTTCTGTTAAGAATAGACTCAAAAACTTTTGAGACACAGGATGTTAAAGCAACTGGAGGGCAGGGAATGGTCACCCTTCCTTGGGACTGGCTGAAAGAGAGCAAACTTCCAGCTAGAAGGAAAGGTACGAGTTGAAATACAAAGGCGAAAGAGTTTACCTAGGCAGGGTGCAAGCACAGTAGCACAGTTCTTAAGGACAACAGGAAGGACTCTATCAGCCCCATATGGCTTCTTAGTGTTGAGGCCAGTGATGGCAGAAAATACATCAGCTGAAGAACCTTTAATGTCAGCCATGAGGAAGTCAGAGGGGGGAAGTGATGGAGGAACAGCACAGGAATCGTCTAAGTTAAAATTGGGGGAGAAAGTCAGAGCAAAGAGATCTGCTTTATCAGTAGAAGAAATAGCCACAGAGCCATCAGAGTGGAAAACAGGAGGGAAGGATGATGAGGTAAAGTTGTTAGAAAGGGTTTTGGCAAGGTGCCAGAAGGAACGGGAAGAATTCGAGTTGGAGAGTTGAGAGCATTTAGTACGGATGAAATTTTTTAGCAGAGCGAAGAACAGACTTAGCAAAATTCCGGGCAGAAACATAAAAAAGATGTGATTCTGGAGTGGGTTGGCTCTGGTACCTTTTGTAGGCCCTCTCCTTGTTGCGGACAGCATTAGAACAAGCGTGATTAAACCAAGGCTTTCTTGCATTAGTCAGAGGATATAAGAAGGGAATGTATGCTTCCATGCCTGAAAGAATAACCTCCATAATTCGCAAGACACACTCAGATGGCTCCCGGCCATGGAAGCAATAATCATTCCAGGGAAAATCAAAGAAGTACTGGTTGAGGGCCTCCCAATCCGCAGCTCCAAAGTGCCACATTCAACGTTTCTTTGGAGGGTCCACAGGCCGCACTGGAACGATAGGACAGGTCGAGGTAATAAGGTTGTGATCGGAGGAGCCCAATGGAGGGAAAAGATTAACACTGTAAGCAGAAGGATTAGTAGTGAGGAAGAGGTCAAGTATGTTGGAGCTCTCCCCAAGACGGTCAGGGATACGGGTAGGGTGCTGCAGAAGCTGCTCTAGGTCATTAATGATAGAAAACTTCTGATTCTTGGTCCTCAAATACATCTGTATAATGGGTAGAAGAGTTGACCTTGTGATTCCACTCTGGCTGGTTAGCTCCTGTGAGGGCAATGTTTATCTCCAGCCCCTTGTGTTGACCGTCAGTGGAAATTTACTGGATCGTATGCTGGCGTTACAGAACCCCATACAATTCAGGTATGTGGGATTGGGCTGGGAATGGGCTTGGAGGGTGGCTTTAATTCCTTTTCTTTCCACGTGTTAACTTTATTTATTTTGCTCAGAGATGGAATGTAACTGTATTATTCATTATAGTTTATGTTCTGCTTTACTCGTAATGGTTTGTCATGTGAAGTAACCGGCTTTTTGTAATAGTCATAATTTTGTGGTATTGTAGGCGAAGGCTGTGTACTCATTTGAAGATGATTTTGCTATACTTTAGTTTTATTAAATTTACTTTAATTTGACTTCGTTATTTTAACACCTCTAGCTAGAAGTGAAGTGATTAGCCTCTGAAACAGAGTTGCCAACACCAATAATATCTTGAACATTAGTGTTGTTCAATCATCTTGTGTTGATGGGCCAAGCTTTCCTGGACGAAGGCCATATACAGTATATATATATATATATATATATATATATATATATATATATATATATATATATATATATATGTGTGTGTGTGTGTGTGTGTGTGTGTGTGTGTGTGTGTGTGTGTGTGTGTTTAAGTTTATAATTACAAAACTATAAAAATGAGTAATACCAAACTGATACTGATTTCACCACCGGCACTTACAATGATGTGGTGGGTGGTGGCGACCATCATCCACACACTATGTAGTGCTGCCTTGTTTTTCCTTTACCTTTACTCTTTTTCTGTGTATGTCCTCCTATCTCCTTATTTCCTCCATCTTTCCTGTCACTTTTTATTACTTCTCTTTCCTTTTCAGGATGGTAACCATATAACAAACCTACATGATTTCCCTGCGTGTCAACAAGTCGGCTGGTGCAGGGTCAGTGTCCCTTCCTCGAAAACTACTAAGTCTGACAAACGGTCACCCCTTACGGGATTATGGCGTCTGGCTATAGACAGACAGATAGACAAATAATGATCAGAAAATATATATATATATATATATATATATATATATATATATATATATATATATGTGTGTGTGTGTGTGTGTGTGTGTGTGTGTGTGTGTTCTTACCTAATTGTTCTTACCTAATTGTATCTTTACAGGAATGAGTCAAGCTCGTATTGTCCCGTGTCTTAGACCATATTTATCGTACATATCCTTAAATTTGTGAATTGTTTTGGCACACACTATTTCATTCGGTAGTGCATTCCATTGATCAATTGCTCTGTTTGGGAAACTGAATTTCCTTACGTCTTTATCACCTCTCTTCTTATGCAGTTTTTTGCAGTGTCCTCTTGCTGATGCTTCTCCATATGTTAAGTAATCATTTATGTCTATTTTCTCCTTTCCTGATATGCACTTATATAGCATTATCATGTCACCTCTTTTCCTTCTCTCCTGTAGTGTTGGTAGATTCAGTTTATTTAGTCTTTCTTCGTAGCTTAGGTCCCTTAAGCTTGGTATCCATCTTGTAGCGGCCCTTTGAACTTTTTCAATCTTGTTTATATGCTTTTTGAGATGAGGACTACAGACTATTGATGCATATTCCAGGGTTGGTCTAATGAATGATGTTATTATCCTTCTTAGCATGTCTTCATTTATGTATGTGAATGCTATTCTCATATTTGCAAGCAGTGTATACATGTTCCGTACCTTCTCGCTGATGTGGTCAGCCGGAGATAGTCTGTTGTTGATAATCACACCTAGGTCTTTCTTTCTGATGTGTATAGGGTTTTATTTCCTAACTTATAATCCCAATCAGGTCTTTTTCCACTTTTACCAAACTTGATTACATGACACTTGTCCACATTGAATTCCATTTGCCATGTACTACTCCATTCATGAAGTTTATTTAATTCTTCTTGTAGCTCCCTACAAGAGTCTGTGCTAGTAATTCTCCTTTGTATTTTTGCATCATCTGCAAACATATTCAGATAGCTCTCATTTCCAGTGTTACTGTTTATATCATTTATGTACACTAGAAACATGATTGGTGCCAGCACCGAACCCTGTGGTACTCCACTAGTCACTTCTTTCCATGATGAGTAGTTTCCTCTTAGTACTGTCCTCATTTCTTTTTATAAGAAAGTCTTGCATCCAACTAAACAGTTTGCCTCGAATTCCTCCTTGATGGTACAGCTTCCATAAAAGTCTTTGGTGTGGTACTGTGTCAAAAGCTTTCTTGAAATCTAAATAGATACTGTCCACCCATCCTTCCCTTTCCTCTATTGTGTTTGTTACTCTGTCATAGTAGCTCAACAGATTAGTAACACATGATTTTCCTTTTCTGAAACCAAACTGTCTTTCTGTTATCATACTGTGTTCTTCTAGATGATTTACCCAAGCTTTTCTTATAAGTTTTTCTAATACCTTGCTTACAACACTGGTCAGTGATACTGGTCGGTAGTTGAGAGGATTTTGTCTATTTCCTTTCTTGAATAAGGGGACTATATTTGCTTTTTTCCAAATATCAGGTAGTTTCCCTTGACTCAAGGATTTCTTGAAAATTAAAAATAATGGTTTACTTAACTCCTTTGCACATTCTCGTAACACCCAACATGAAATTTCATCAGGACCACTTGCTTTTCCTCTGTCTAATCTACTTAACTCCTCCTGTATTACTTTTTCTGCTATTTGTATATCTGGTAGTATGTGTGGACATGCGTGTTCCACGTATTCCCTCTCAAAATTTTTTTCTTCTGTAAAAACTAATTGGAAATTCTTATTTAGTGCTTCACAAATATCTTTCTCTTGTGTATAAGTGATTCCCTCGTCCGTGATGGATTGTATTATATCTTTTACTTTGGTTTTGCTTCTGATATAGCTGTAAATCAGCTTTGGTTGATCACTACTTTTATTTATTATATCCTCCTCAAACTGTTTTGGGGCTTCCCTCCTTATTCTTGTATAGTCGTTTCTTGCCTGTTTGTAATTATTATACGCCCTTTCACTATTGTGTCTTCTGTATCTATTCCACAACAAATCTCTTCTTTCTTTTGATTTTTTACATTCTGTATTGAACCTTTTCTGTATTTTCTTATCTGCTTCTTTGTGCTGTAGGATGTACTTCTGGACTCCTATTTCATAAAATTCACAAAATTTTTTAATTACAGCATTTAAATCTTGTCCTCTAAGCTCATTTTCCCAATCAACTTCTAAGAAATACTTCTTTAGGTCTTGATAATTTCCCTTTTTATAGTTTAGTCTCTTTTTGTAACTGTCATTGCTGTTTACTATGTCATATGCTATCCTGAAGTTATAATTTAGTACTGCATGATCGCTTTTGCCGAGTGGAGGGTGATATATTAAACTGTCAATGTCATTTTCTTGCCTAGTAAATATTAGATCTAGCACTGAAGGTACATCAAGTCCTCTTTTTCTAGTGGTTTCCTTCACATGTTGCGTTAAGAAAAACTCTTGTACGAGATCCAGGAGCTTTTGGTCCCAACAGCTTTCTTGGCTATTTATATGTAGAGTATTCCAATTTATATTTGTATTGAAATCCCCAGTTAGTGTGTGTGTGTGTGTGTGTGTGTGTGTGTGTGTGTGTGTGTGTGTGTGTGTGTGTGTGTTCTTACCTTACATAATTGTTCTTACCTAATTATATCTTTACTGGAATGGGTCAAGCTCGTACTGTCCCGTGTCTTAAACCATATTTATTGTACATATCCTTAAATTTGTGAAATGTTTTGGCACACTATTTCATTCGGTAGTGCATTCCACTGATCATTTGCTCTGTTTGGGAAACTGAGTTTCCTCACTTCTTTATCACCTCTCTTCTTATGCAGTTTTTTGCAGTGTCCTCTTGCTGATGCTTCCCGATACGTTAAGTAATCATTTATGTCTATTTTCTCCTTCCCTGATATGCATTTATATAGCATTATCATGTCACCTCTTTTCCTTCTCTCCTGTAGTGTTGGTAGATTCAGTTTATTTAGTCTTTCTTCGTAGCTTAGATCCCTTAAGCTTGGTATCCATCTTGTAGCGGCCATTTGAACTTTTTCAATCTTGTCTATGTGTTTTTTGAGATGAGGACTCCAGACTACTGATGCATACTCCAGGGTTGGTCTGATGAATGATGTTATTATCCTTCTTAGCATGTCTTCATTTATGTATGTGAATGTATTCTCATATTTGCAAGCAGCGTATAGATGTTCCGTACCTTCTCACTGATGTGGTCAGCCGGAGATAGTCTTTTATTGATAATCACATCTAGGTCCTTCTCTCTTTCTGATGTGTGTCAGGTTTTATTTCCTAACGTATAATCCCAGTCAGGTCTTTTTCCACTTTTACCAAACTTGATTACATGAGACTTGTCCACATTGAATTCCATTTGCCATGTATTACTTCATTCATGAAGTTTATTTAATTCTTCTTGTAGCTCTTTACAAGAGTCTGTATTAGTAATTGTCATTTGTATTTTTGCATCATCTGCAAACATATTTAGATAGCTTTCATTTCCAGTGTTACTGTCCATATCATTTATATACACTAAAAACATGATTGGTGCCAGTACTGACCCCTGTGGTACTCCACTAGTCACTTCTTTCTATGATGAGTAGTTTCCCCTTAGTACTGTTCTCATTTCTCTTTTTATGAGAAAATCTTGCATCCAACAATACAGTTTGCCTCGAATTCCTCCTTGATGGTACAGTTTCCATAAAAGTCTTTGGTGTGGTACTGTGTCAAATGCTTTCTTGAAATCTATATAGATACTGTCCACCCATCCTTCTCTTTCCTGTATTGTCTGTTACTCAGTCATAATAGCTCAACAGATTAGTAACACATGAGTTTCCTTTTCTGAAACCAAACTGTCTTTCTGTTATCATATTGTGTTCTTCTAGATGATTTACCCAAGCTTTTCTTATAAGCTTTTCTAATACCTTGCTTACAACACTGGTCAGTGATACTGGTCGGTAGTTGAGTGGATTTTGTCTATTCCTTTTCTTGAATAAGGGGGCCATATTTGCTTTCTTCCAAATATCAGGTAGTTTACCTTGACTCAAGGATTTCTTGGAAATTAAAAATAATGGTTTACTTAACTCCTTTGCACATTCTCGTAGCACCCAACATGAAATTTCATCAGGACCATTTGCTTTTCCTCTTTCTAATATACTTAACTCCTCCTGTATTACTTTTTCTGATATTTGTATATCTGGTAGTATGTGTGGGCATGCATGTTCCACATAGTCCCTCTCAAAATTATTTTCTTCTGTAAAAACTGATTGGAAATTCTTATTTAGTGCTTCACAAATATCGTTCTCTTGTGTATAGGTGATTCCCTCGTCCGTAATGGATTGTATTATATCTTTTACTTTGGTTTTGCTTCTGATGTAACTGTAAAATAGCTTCGGTTGATCACTACTTTTATTGATGATATCCTCCTCAAAGTGTTTTTGGGCTTCCCTCTTTATTCTTGTATAATCGTTTCTTGCCTGTTTGTAATTATTATATGCCCTTTCACTATTGTGCCTTCTGTATCTATTCCACAACAAATCTCTTCTTTCTTTTGATTTTTTACATTCTGTATTGAACCATTTCTGTATTTTCTTATCTGTTTCTTTGTGCTGTGGGATGTACTTCTGGACTCCCATTTCATAAAATTCACAGAATTTTTTAATTACAGCATTTAAATCTTGTCCTCGAAGCTCATTTTCCCAATCAGCTTCTAAGAAATACTTCTTTAGGTCTTGATAATTTACCTTTTTATAGTTTAGGCTCTTTTTGTAACTCTCATTGCTGTTAACTATGTGATATGCTATCCTGAAGTTGCAATTTAGCAGTGGTGGGCAGCGCAAACGAAGAAGGACCTTGCATAAGCGCATAGCACAATCCACAGTTCACTACCTTGCGCAAGCGCAAATGCGCAATCTGACATATTTAGCTTGTGCAATGTCGCAAAGCGCAAGCTCAAACCATTTGCATATATTTTTGGGAATTACCGAAAAATATTGAGATATTTATATAAAACAGCATACCTACTTACTTTTATTTTTTATTATTATTTTCTATTATTTGTAATTTGCGCAAGTGCGCAATCTAATATTTAGCTTGTGCAATGTCACAAAGCGCCAGCGCAAATCATTTGCATATATCTGTGGGAATTACTGTAAAATATATATTGGTATAATTAAATAAATTACTAAATTAGCAACCTGCCCACCACCCGCGCTGACTTAGGTACAGTAGGTCATTGTCCGGGAAAAACAGCCTTTATTTACCAAGGCATTGGCAAAGATCAAGTGATTACTGTATCATCAACTCTCTCTCTCTCTCTCTCTCTCTCTCTCTCTCTCTCTCTCTCTCTCTCTCTCTCAGAATAATGCTCTTTATCTCTCTCTCTCTCTCTCTCTCTCTCTCTCTCTTGTCTTGTCAAGACAATTTATTTAATAATTCAATATAGATATACAACAGCATATGTAATTCGTTACAAAAAATAAAAAATCTTGAAAACAGAGTATTTAAATCAAATATCCGCAGCCTAATAAACAGCCTTATAAGTTATTAGGCTGTGGGTATTTGATTTAAATAATGTTTTAATGGTTTTTGTAAGGAATTGCATATGCTAATCTTAATAAATAATGTATATTTATTATTTACTAATAATAATAATTTAAAAAAATATTAAAAATACATTATTTCTGATGAAGCATAATAAGAAATGCTACAACCCCCTTCCCTCCCGCCTCCCCCCACCAACCCACCCACCCGCCCGAGCCTCCCCAATCCATTGTCCAGCCATGCGGGAAACTCCCAAGACCACGTGTCCCTTGGAAAACCACGTGTCCCTTGGATTGCACAGTGCGCAATCCACAGGGCAGGTGCGCAAGTGCAAATTTAGTTGTGAAAGCGCAACTAAGTTTGCGCTTGCGAACCTGCCTTTTCATGTGAACAAGTGCAAAATTGTGCATGGTCTCGTGTGGTGCGCAATGCACAAACGATATCACCAGAGCGCAAGGGTGCACAATTGCCCTTTGTGCAAGTGTTTGTGCACCTGCCCAGCACTGCAATTTAGTACTGCATGGTCGCTTTTGCCGAGTGGAGGGTGATATATTAAACTGTCAATATCATTTTCTTGCCTAGCAAATATGAGATCTAGCATTGAAGGTACATCGAGTCCTCTTTTTCTGGTGGTTTCCCTCACATGTTGCGTTAAGAAAAACTCTTGCACGAGATCCAGGAGCTTTTGGTCCCAACAGCTTTCTTGGCTTATTATATCTAGAGTATTCCAATTTATATTTGTATTAAAATCTCCAGTTAGTATAATTCTTTCCGATTTCTCTTCCATTTTATGTAGTAATACTCTTAAACTCTGAATTATACTCTCTGCCATGTCCTCATATTCGTCTCTTTCTCATGTGTCTGATCTGGGTGTCATGTACAAATTGGCTACAATTACTTTCCCTTCAGATGTGTTGATCTCTACTGGAATCAGTTCTGCTTGTGAGGGTATATCTAGTTCTATTTCATTGACTTTTAGATTTTTCTTAGTTAATATTATAATTCCTCCTCCTTTTTTAAAGTTTCTATCTCTTCTCCATATATTATATTCCTCTAAGTTTAGTATGTCATTTGATATCCTTGGTGTTAATTTTGTTTCAGTGAGGCATATTATGTGTGTGTGTGTGTGTGTGTGTGTGTGTGTGTGTGTAATTCACCGGGTCGGTCAGGATCACTTGATGGTCGTGATCGTCACTTTTACCCTCCCGGATGGGAGCTGAGAGCTCATATAGTCCGATCTGAGGGCAAGGCTGTGACCTTCACACACGCACACATTCATCCCCTTGCTCAAGGAGGACAGTAACCGGTCACTTCATCAATGAAACTTTTCGCAACCTGAGTGAGGCGCGAACTCCCATCTGCCAGACGGCAAGCGAGAATGCTACCACTGAGCCAGCGAGCTATGTGTGTGTGTGTGTGTGTATGTGTATGTTCTTACCTAATTGTTCTTACCTAATTGTATCTTTAAAGGAATGAGTCAAGCTCGTACTGTCCCGTGTCTTAAACCATATTTATCGTACATATCCTTAAATTTGTGAATTATTTGGCACACACTATTTCATTCGGTAGTGCATTCCACTGATCAATTGCTCTGTTTGGGAAACTGAATTTCCTTACGTCTTTATCACCTCTCTTCTTATGCAGTTTTTGCAGTTTCCTCTTGCTGATGCTTCTCCATATGTTAAGTAATCATTTATGTCTATTTTCTCCTTCCCTGATATGCACTTATATAGCATTATCATGTCACCTCTTTTCCTTCTCTCCTGTAGTGTTGGTAGATTCAGTTTATTTAGTCTTTCTTCGTAGCTTAGGTCCCTTAAGCTTGGTATCCATCTTGTAGCGGCCCTTTGAACTTTTTCAATCTTGTCTATGTGTTTTTTGAGATGAGGACTCCAGACTATTGATGCATATTCCAGGGTTGGTCTAATGAATGATGTTATTATCCTTCTTAGCATGTCTTCATTTATGTATGTGAATGCTATTCTCATATTTGCAAGCAGTGTATACATGTTCTGAACCTTCTCGCTGATGTGGTCAGCCGAAGATTGTCTGTTATTGATAATCACACCTAGGTCCTTCTCTCTTTCTGATGTGTGTCAGGTTTTATTTTCTAACTTATAATCCCAATCAGGTCTTTTTCCACTTTTACCAAACTTGATTACATGACACTTGTCCACATTGAATTCCATTTGCCATGTATTACTCCATTCATGAAGTTTATTTAATTCTTCTTGTAGCTCTTTACAAGAGTCTGTGTTAGTAATTCTCCTTTGTATTTTTGCATCATCTGCAAACATATTCAGATAGCTCTCATTTTTAGTGTTACTCTTTATATCACTTATATACACTAAAAACATGATTGATGCCAGCACTGAACCCTGTGGTACTCCACTAGTCACTTCTTTCCATGATGAGTAGTTTCCTCTTAGTACTTTTCTCATTTCTCTTTTTATGAGAAAATCTTGCATCCAACTAAACAGTTTGCCTCGAATTCCTCCTTGATGGTACAGTTTCCATAAAAGTCTTTGGTGTGGTACTGTGTCAAAAGCTTTCTTGAAATCTAAATAGATACTGTCCACCCATCATTCTCTTTCCTGTATTGTGTATTGTGTTTGTTACTCTGTCATAGTAGCTCAACAGATTAGTTACACATGAGTTTCCTTTTCTGAAACCAAACTGTCTTTCTGTTATCATACTGTGTTCGTCTAGATGATTTACCCAAGCTTTTCTTATAAGCTTTTCTAATACCTTGCTTACAACACTGGTCAGTGATACTGGTCGGTAGTTGAGAGGATTTTGTCTATTTCCTTTCTTGAATAAGGGGACAATATTTGCTTTTTTCCAAATATCAGGTAGTTTCCCTTGACTCAAGGATTTCTTGAAAATTAAAAATAATGGTTTACTTAATTCCTTTGCACATTCTCGTAGTACCCAACATGAAATTTCATCAGGACCACTTGCTTTTCCTCTGTCTAATTTACTTAACTCCTCCTGTATTACTTTTTCTGCTATTTGTATATCTGGTAGTATGTGTGGACATGCATGTTCCACATAGTCCCTCTCAAAATTTTTTTCTTCTGTAAAAACTAATTAGAAATTCTTATTTAGTGCTTCACAAATATCTTTCTCTTGTGTATAAGTGTTTCCCTCGTCCGTAATGGATTGTATTATATCTTTTACTTTGGTTTTGCTTCTGATATAGCTGTAAAACAGCTTTGGTTGATCACTACTTTTATTTATTATATCCTCCTCAAACTGTTTTTGGGCTTCCCTCCTTATTCTTGTATAATCGTTTCTTGCCTCTTTGTAATTATTATACGCTCTTTCACTATTGTCTTCTGTATCTATTACACAACAAATCTCTTCTTTCTTTTGATTTTTTACATTCTGTATTGAACCATTTCTGTATTTTCTTATCTGCTTCTTTGTGCTGTGGGATGTACTTTTGGACTCCTATTTCATAAAATTCACAGAGTTTTTTATATACAGCATTTAAATCTTGTCCTCTAAACTCATTTTCCCAATCAACTTCTTTAGGTCTTGATAATTTCCCTTTTTATAGTTTAGGCTCTTTTTGTAACTTTCATTGCTGTTAACTATGTCATATGCTATCCTGAAGTTGTATTTTAGTACTGCATGATCGCTTTTGCCGAGTGGAGGGTGATATATTAAACTGTCAATGTCATTTTCTTGCCTAGTAAATATTAGATTTAGCACTGAAGGTACATCGAGTCCTCTTTTTCTGATGGTTTCCCTCACATGTTGCGTTAGGAAAAACTCTTGCATGAGATCCAGGAGCTTTTGGTCCCAACAGCTTTCTTGGCTAATTATATCTAGACTATTCCAATCTATATTTGTATTGAAATCCCCAGTTAGTGTGTGTGTGTGTGTGTGTGTGTGTGTGTGTGTGTGTGTGTGTGTGTGTTCTTACCTTACATAATCTCCAGTTAGTATAATTCTTTCCGATTTCTCTTCCATTTTATGTAGTAATGATCTTAAGCTCTGAATTGTACTCTCTGCCAGGTCCTCATATTCGTCTCTTTCCCATGTGTTTGATCTGGGTGGCATGTACAAATTGGCTACAATTACTTTCCCTTCAGATGTGTTGATCTCTACTGGAATCAGTTCTACTTGTGATGGTATAACTAGTTTTATTTCATTGACTTTTAGATTTTTCTTAGTTAATATTATAATTCCTCTTCCTTTTTTAAAATTTCTGTCTCTTCTCCATATATTGTATTCCTCTAAGTTTAGTATGTCATTGGATATCCTTGGTGTTAATTTTGTTTCAGTTAGGCATATTATTTGTGGTTCATTTTTTCTAACATAATCATTCATCTCTAGTAATTTAGATACTATTCCATCCACATTTGAGTACATCAACTTTATCATCTTGTTTATATACTTGTCATGACATGGTTTTACTATTTTCCTCCTTTTTCTTCCATCCTATTTGTGTACCACTTTCGTACCTGCAATCCTATTACTTTGTAGAAAAATTTCTTCTTCTCCTCTTCTGATCTTTCCTCATTTTTTGTTTTTGCTTCCTCCCTTTTCTCTTTCAGTAATTCCAGTTCCTATTGTGTTAGGCATCTTTTTATCCATACATTTTTGAACTCTTTTTCCATAAGATTCTTTGCATTTTTTAGTATCTCCTCCACAGTGTTTACACTCTGGAAAGTCACCTTTAGAGGTCTTGTCCTGCTTTTCTCGTATTTCCGTAACCTTTTGTGTTCTATGTCTTTACTACAGATTTCCTCTGATACTTCTTTCGGTAAGCTCATTACATTTGCCATCTCCTTTTTGTCTCTTGTGATCTTGTTTTTTACTTCTTCCTCTTCTATACCAGTGATTACTATAGATTTGTTTATATCTACTGAATCTCTGACTAACTTTGGATTGTTCTGGATTATTCTTTTCACTTCCTGTTTAATGCTTTTTTCCTCCACTCTTGTTTCTAAGTCTTTCTTTACTTTCACCATTTCAGCATACGTGGTTTCCACATCATTTTTGTAGCTTTGCACAGCTTCATTCACCTGTGTTATCTTCTCCTCAATATCACTGCTTTGGTCTATCAGACTGCTTACTTGCCTAATTGTCTCTGTGTCATTTTCGAACTCTTCCATAACACTCTCGTGATTGACTACCGTACTTGCCATTTCAGTCATTTTCTTCCTAAGTGTACTCAATTCCACTGTTAGTTCACTGATGGTTGTGTCTTTCTTGTTGGCCTCCCTTCCTAGTTTTTCTATTTCTTCCTTTTGCAAGTGCATCTGCTTCTTTATTTCATCAATTTCATTTTTGAAAGCCATTTCTAGTTTGTGTACATGTTCAACCAGTTTGTTGTGAGTCTTCACTTCAACCAGTTCTTGGTAGAAATCATCATTTTGCTTTCTACCTTTATCCCTTTTCTTTTCCAAATTTGCTTTACTAAAGTATGCATCCATTTTGCAATACCAAAAGTACAGAGTATGTACTTACATTCCCCGTGCTGCTGTAAACAAACCTCAGCTGACTGAGCGCATTTTTTTTGTCTTGGTTCTCTTTTCTGTTTGAACAAGTCTTGTTTAACCTTCTTATTTTTTTTTTTTAATAATGAAAAATCATTTAGTCTAACCTGGTACAGAGCTTGACTCATACTATCTATCTATCTATTGTCAGACGGCTCAATCCCGTTTGGGGTGGCAACAAACAAATCGCCTCCAAGTCGCCCTGTCCCCCGCCATTTCACTGCCCTGCTCCCAACTCACACCCCCCTCTCTCATATACCTCTCCACCCCATCCCTCCATCTCATCCTCGGCCTCCCCCTCCCTCTTCCCCCCTCCACCTCACTCACATACACTCTCTTCGTCAGTCTTTCACCCTCCATCCTCTCCACATGGCCAAACCACCTTAGTGTGTTCCTCATAACGCTTCCTATCACATCCACGTCAACACCACAACGCTCCTTTATATCCTCATTCGTCAGCCTGTCTCTCCATGTGACTCCACAGGTTCCTCTTAAATAACTCATTTCCACTCCTCTCACTCTTGACTTGTGTCCTTCCAGCAACGTCCAAGCTTCACTTCCGTACGTTAGAGTTGGTATCACAATACTGTCATGTAGTAACTTTTTCACTTCCATGCTCACTTCCCTGTTTCTTATCACTGCTTTCAAAGAACAAGCAACCTTTCTTCCCTGCTGTACCCTTTCAAGCACTTCACCCTCCAAACCTCCATCCTTACTCATCACACTACCCAAGTACTTAAACGTACTCACATTTTCCAATTCCTCACCATCCAACCTCGCTGTACATTCACTGACTTCACCTCTCTCAAAGACCATCACTTTACTCTTCCCTACATTCACCTTTAGATTCCGTTTCTTACACACTCTCCCAAACTCATCCACCAAGCCTTGCAGCTCCCCTTCGTCTTCACTCAACAACATAGTATCATCTGCAAACAACAGTACAGGGAGTTTCCAAACACTATCCTCTCTCACCAGGGACACTCCAACATCCACTACCCTACCTTGTACCTCTTTTATTACCCCATCCATGTACAGATTGAACAACCATGGAGACATGACACATCCCTGTTTCAACCCAACCTCCAAAGAGATAAATTCACTTAGTTCACCATCCACACGCACTGCAGCCTTCGCACCATCGTACATACTCTTCACAGCATTCAACAACTTCCCATCTACTCCATATATTCTTAACACTTTCCACAATCCTTGTCTATCCACCCTGTCTATGCTTTCTCCAAATCCATGAAAGCCGCATACAACTTCTTTGCCTTCTCTAGAAACTTTTCCACTAAAGATCTAAGAATGAATATCTGATCTACACAACCTCTTCCATTCCTAAAGCCTCCCTGTTCTTCTCCAACTAATTTTTCTGTTCTTTCTCTAACTCTGTCAATAAGTATCCTACCATACACTTTTCCTATTATGCTAAGAAGACAAATACCCCTATGATTACCACACACTTCTTTTTCCCCTTTTCCTTTGTGCAAGGGAATAATTATACCTGACTTCCAATCCTCCGGGACTCTACCTTCCTCCCAGGCCAATCTGCGCATCTTCCACATCCATTCTACTACTATCTCTCCCGTATGCTTCAGCACTTCACCACACACTCCATCAATTCCTGGGGCTTTCCCCGATTTAACTTTCTTCATTGCTTCCACAACTTCTATCCTAGTGATTTCTTCCTGTCCTCTCACCTCCCTCCTTCTCCCAGCCATTCCCCAGCCACTTATACTCGCATTACTTCCATCCTCTACGTTCAACAAATCCTTAAAGTGCTCTCTCCATCTGCTCACTTTTTCTCCCTTCTCCACTAGTAATCTACCATTTTTATCTTTCACTCCCCTGCTAACTTCACTTCCACCCTGTCTTACTCTTTTCATCTCTTTCCAGAACATTTTCTTACAGTCCCTCCACTTTACACTCAAATTCCTTCCAAATTCCTCATCCACTCTCTTTTTACGCTCTCTTACTAATCTTTTCATTTCTCTCTTTCTTTCTACATATAACTCTCTCTTCTGCCTCTCAAATAATTTAGGTAATGCCACTGGCCGTGTTGGTTCGGTATGGAGCGCCGATGTCACACGTCTGCCTCCTTTGACTGCCTCTGTGTGTGTGTGTGTGTGTGTGTGTGTGTGTGTGTGTGTGTAAGGATTTATCTAGCTACTCCTGGATGCGGGGATCGATTTTATGATGCTTTGCCGACACACTCCCTAAGTCCAAAATCTGTATAACCTTTTTGGGCTTCAAGTTCAGAAAAAATAAAGTTTTATTTTGGCAGATTAATATAGTTACTGAAATGATAACAGCAGAAGACATGATAACAGTGGAAGATGACACAACACCCCCAGGATATGACAACAGAGGGGTAGATGCAGTGTACGGGGTGTTCGTACCATATGGGCACAAATCCTGGGTAGCCACGCGCCCCTACTCCCTGGAACCAACCCGACCCATACACCTCAGTCCAGGCGCACTACCTTCTCGCCAACTCAGCCTGCGTCAGGATCGGGGTGGAGCTGAATCCTATGCTCCTTACAGCCCCACGGAGATGGCCTCAAGCCGTTCCACTACCGAGACGGCCTCAAGCTGCTGCACTACTGAGACGGCCTCAAGCCACTCCACTACCGAGACAGCCTCAAACCGCTCCACTACCGAGACGGCCTCAAGCCGCTCCACACTCAAGACGGCCTCAAGCTGCTCCACATATGAGATGGCCTCGAGCTGCTCCACTAATGAGACGGCCTCAAGCCGCTCCACTAACAAGACGGCCTCAAGCCGCTCGACTATTGAGACAGCCTCAAGCCACTCCACAAGGACTACCCGCAGAGTCGGTAGCAGTCCTGAGGACAAGACACCAGCGATGGCCTCCTGCCGCGCCTGCAGATGAGAGACGGACTCCAGCCACTCTACGGCAGCACATCGTCCTCACACATCCACCTGCTGTAGTACCAGTCTCCAGCCAGGGAGTCCAACACTGACAGCCTAGTGGCAGGGCCCTGTAGTGTCGTCAGGACCTGCCCCTAATGGACCCCTTCCCGGAACGATGCTGCAGCTCTCTCCTGATGGTGAAGCACCCCAGAGCGGACCGCAGCCCCCGGGTCCCCGACGGTGCCCTCGGCTCCCCGGGGCAAGAACCACCCCACTCCTGGCCAAGGCAACGTGAACCCTCCATTCAGCAGCTCAGAAGGCATCTGGAGGAGTTGTTTGGACCTTAGCCTACAAGCCAGACCTCTGTCCCTAGCCCCCAGCACCCGGGGCCCTTCATCACGCCCACAGGGGACGACATCAACCTGCCCGGACTGTAAAGTGATTCAGGTGTGTAACAGTACAAGAATATGTAGTGAAAGTGCCAACAGTGAAATCATTAAGTGACCGTGATCAAACAGTGACTTTAAGTGCAGCGTGATAGAAAAAAGGCTCCTGTACCCGAAGAAGAGATATTAAGATTCAACAGACTCCCCCCCCACATTTGCACTTGTGCCAACTGTTATGCAGTGTATTCTAGGTCCCGACTTCTCGGTCCTAGGTACGGTGCATTGTGGGGTTCTTTGTTCCAGACCGGATCAGGGTCAGCCAGGAAGGGAAAAACACAAACACCTTGGGTCACACAGTATACATTTATATTAACTAAGAATGCATACACGCACTGTTCCGTGATCAAAGCCAGATGGATACAATGATACAAAATAGCAGTTACAAGGTTCACTCTCAATTCCTAGTTCAGCTTGTCTGATATGGGATCGCACCTGAGTGAGTTTACAGTATGTCCCTACAGTATCACAATCAATATTCCACAGAAATGTTCAGGCACAGGACATGTGACCATACGTACACAACAGAATTGAGTGTCTCCAGCACAACAGAGGTGACAATATACAGTATATATACTCAACCTTAAGCCTAAGTATCAGCGTCACAGAGACGAAGGCCTAGCTAATACAAGATGTTCGCGTCACATAGATGAAGCCCTAGCTAACTTAGTCCGTATCGTTTCGTATATAAGGGAATATATATATATATATATATATATATATATATATATATATATATATATATATGTGTGTGTGTGTGTGTGTGTGATCTCGCACTGGCAGTCCCAGGGGGCGAGGGGGATTTAATGAGATCTTGTGGGAATGGAGAGAGGGAAGGGGGGGTTAGTGGGAGTCCAGCGGTGTGGGTTACACTGAGGTCTGCTGTTCGGTGGGAATGTACACAACACAGCTCAGTGTCTCCAGCACAATAGAGGTTGGAATATATAGATATATATATATACTCAACCTTAATCCTAGGTGTCCGCATCACAGAGACGAAAGCCTGGCTAATATAATATGTTCGCATCACATAGACGAAGTCCTAGGTAACTTAGTCCATACCGCGTCACATATTAGGCCCCAGTCACACTGCAGGTACGACTTATCACAAACCACCCACGACCTGCAAGTCATGGGTGGTTTTGGTGAGGTTTACGACCAGTCTTCATATGTTTCGGTCTAGCTGCAGGCCACCGTAGTGACCAAAAAATTGTCGTGAGGTTTTTCATGCTGCACGAAAAACCTCCCTGAAGCCACCGATGTCGTAGCACAGAAGCCACCTGGTGGGCGGCTGGAGTGCATCTGGCCGGCTTATGGACTGTGACTGGTCAGCGACACCTGATTTTTAAGCGGTGGTTGCCATCCGGATGGAGGCCTGTCTCCGCCAGCTCTGTACGGTGGACGTCTGCACTCCGTCAAGGTGATGATTGGACTGTGGTGGCCGCTGTCAACAAGCCTCCTGTCCGGGGTGGTGGTTGAAGTCCGGCCGCCATCCAGCCAACGATTGGCTGAGCAACAGGTGGTGGGCTGGACCGAGACCAGCCGCCGGCCAATCCGCAGCTGGTGTCGGTCTAGTGGTCGCGGTCTAAACTGCAACGGGATGAAGACCGGCCGGCCACCTGTCGGTGTCTTGACCTGTGTGTACCTGACCATGGTCACCGTTCGGCCGCCCACTGGACGGACACTGGGCGGACACTAGATGGCCACCGGTAGCTGATCGGTGGCAAGACTGCTCGGAGACCTCCGTGGTCGGGGACTGGTTTCGCGATTTTCAGGTTTGCAACAAGTCGTACCTGCAGTGTGACTGGGGCTTAAAGGAGTATGTACACCCATGCACCAAAGTGTCTGTACCCCCTCGATGGAAGGAAGTGGAAGTCAGGGTTAGAGAGAGGGCAGGCGAACGAACAACCGTGAGCGGCAGTTTGGTACTGAGCTACGAGGCCAATAGTGAGAAATTTAATGAAATTGGATGCGGAACATTTCCATTTTATTCACTTGCAAAACATTAGGCGTTCGTAACATACATAGCATATATTATAACATAGACTAATGTGTTATCATGGAGTCCTGTGACACTGGTCCAGATATGACCCATCTGTAACGGATCCTCATCTTACATATAAAGCACCGAGCCAGTCCGACTAAATCACACTCTGATGGGCAGTGGAGAGAATTCACAAATAATTAATTATAACCAGATGAAATTAGAAGTAAGCAACACAAAATATTATGAGACAACGAAGATACAGGCAGAGGCCGAATATCTCGCATCTATATATGACGACCTGACAGAACTGTTACCATCTTGCTTTGCAGGTGTAATCATGATAATGATAATGAAAGTGATGATGATGATGATGATGATGATGATGATAATGATGATAATAGCATATTATTAAGCACGCTATAGAGGAGGACAAACACTGAAATGGCATGTGTTGACGCAATGCAGTATCTGTTTGGCATGACAGAAAGTTGGGTTTCTGTCAAACATTAATTTAGTCAGTATTATTATAACCCTTCCATTACAGCATATTATGGCACTGTTTGGTTTCATATGTCAAAGCTGTGTTCACGTGTTTTATCAGGGAGATTATGATGTTTGTCCTCCTCTGCATCGTGCCTAGTAACATGTTACTACAACAACAACAACAACTACTACTACTACTACTACTACTACTACGACTACTACTTCTACTACTACTATTATTATTATTATTATTATTATTATTATTGCTCTAACTATAATGACATCTGTAAAGCAGGATGGTAACAGTTTTGTCACATCGTCATATACCGGTGCGAGACATTCGGCCTCTGTCTATGTCCAGTCGTTTGTTTGTTTGTCCGCTAACTCTCCCTAGGCTATATGATGGGTGTCAGTAAAAAGTCACATGTGTATAAAGAACGGTCTGTGGTCGGTTCTGTGGTTAATATATCAGTAGTCCGTAATATAGGCACGTTTGGGTCTGCAGTTTTTATTTGTAATGTTAGGTACACTACACATCTATGTTGTTGTTATTACAGTACAATAATTATTATTATCGCCTGCAGAGTGATAAGAGCGATAATGTTTTTTCCTGTATCTGTGTGTGTGTGTGTGTGTGTGTGTGTGTGTGTGTGTGTGTGTGTGTGTGTGTGTGTGTGTTCCCATTTTATATCATGAACGGCTATGAACATGAAATCTTCCGAATATCAAGATATGGCCAAAATCTTGGAGAGTTCTAAAATGGGCACTTGGGGCCAAGTTCAAGGTCACCAAAATGGCTGCCAAAGGTCAACTAGTTTTTATCGCCTCCTTTTAACACCATTATATCTCATGAACGGCTTGAGCTATCAACATGAAACCTTCAGGGTATCAAGACATGACCTAAGTCTTTGACGTGATCGAAAATGGGCACTCGGGGGTCAAGGTCAAGGTCACCAAAAATGGCTGCCAAAGGTTATCTAGTTTTTATCGCTCCCATTTAGCACCATTATATATCATGAACGGCTTAGCTGTCAACATGGAACCTTCAGGGTATCAAAATATGGCCAAAATCTTGAATGTGTTCGAAAAGGGCACTCGTGGTCAAAATAAAAGCCACCGGTCAAGGTCAAGGTCACCAAAATGACTGCCTAAGGTCAACTAGTTCCTATCGTCCGCATTTAACACCATTATATCTCACGAACGGCTTGAGCTATCAACATGAAACCTTCAGGGTATCAAGATATCACCTAAATCTTGGGCTTGGCCAACAGCATATTCACTTCGGCGATTAGCATTCGGCTCCCGAATGCATTTCTTTCATTATTAATGCATACCACGTATTTTCAACGGTAAAGGGTGGGCAACAGGTTAGTGGCCTAGGGATGAGGAGAGGGGTAGTGTAGTGTCGGAGTGAGGGAAGAGAGGTAAGTGCAACTCGGGTAGCGGTGGAGGGTAAGTGACGAGTTGTCGACAGTGGGACAGGGACAATGTGGTTAGCACATACACGGACATTAGGACAATCTCATGTATTATTATACAGATTTATGGTGGATTAGTAGCAAGAGCAGCAGCAGTAGTACTGTGAGGGAAATTAGTCACAGTCAGTGGCCACAAATATTAGCAACAGATTCAGCTGTCTTGTGTTAACATTGTTTGTGTGGGAGTGATGATGTGACGAATAATGTAATACAGTAGGGGTTATAGGACCGGACGAATGGAAATCTGCTAAGGATTATGACGGCACGCAGTAAGAGGATACCGGGAAGTAAGAGCAATAGAAAAGGCAGAGACTGGAGGAAAATAATGCACGTATGATGTAAAGCAACAGATAAGGCCTAGATAACAAGGCGGAGCAGGATACCACAGCTGTATCTTCGTTGTCTCACAATATTTTGTGTTGTTTACTTCTGATTTCATCTGGTTATAGTTAATTATTGGTGAATTCTCTCCAATATTTTGTTTTGTTTACTTCTAATTTCATCTGGTTATAGTTAATTGTTGGTGAATTCTCTCCACTGCCGATCAGAGTGTGATTTATTCGGCCACACAAAATGATTTTAACATTTATAACCATCCGCACAGCTACGTGTGAGTCAGTATTAACCCCTACACCGCGGGCATGTTTTCCAATGTTTTGCGTGTCCCGCGGGGTTATTCGGGCTCCGACAGACTCTCAAAAAATATTTGCCAAAAATCAGTTATTAGTCCTAGAATATTAAAATTAAATATGTTTATGGCACATACCTTCAGCTTTCTCCTGGAATGTTTGTTGAGCCTTCGTCTGTTACCGTAGGACTTGTGGAGACTTCTGAAGTTGGGTAACGAAGTCTCCACTTTACACTTCCCGACCACCCGTAATATGATTACCACAGCCAGATATTAACACTATAAACACTACTCTATGATTTTCAAGTAGTTTGGGATCCATACTCCAAAAAAAAACCCACTGTGAAAGCAATGAAAATTACGAGCGCGTATGACCTTCGCACTTGCATTAGTTCGCTCTTGGTACTCTGTCATTTATTATTCATAAAACCCCTCACACTTTATATTTCTATTACAGTATCACACTTATATATATCTGGAGTTTTTCTCCATAAGTTTCTTTCAGTAGTTTTAGTTTATTGTCACTGAAGTCATTCAATTTTTCATTCAGTAAAATACGTAGAGAGCCACAGATTCACTTTCACTGTTATAACATAAATTATTTGTACTCATATTCTTATATTACTAATTACTTACATTACTATTTACATTTTCTATTGTATTTTCAATATTTACCCTTCTATTTCACTTACACTATGTTAGTCACTGTCACTTTCAGTAAGATAAAACTATAATACACTGTTCAATCATATGTACTGAACATCCATTGCTTTCACTTGCTATTTACACATTATTTACACATTATTTCCACATTATTTCCACATTACTCTCCTTTCCCACTTGCACTTTTAGAACTGCTTCTGGCTGTGGTAATCAAAGAAGCAGGTAACACAGAGGGGAACCTGGCACTCAGCGCACTGCCAAGAGGTGCGTTTGTGCTCAGGTGTGCGTCGGGTGGTATGTGCACACACCTGACACCTGCGGATCACAGCCTTCCTTTTACCTGTGGCATGCATTAGCACCAGTCTGTGCCGATCCATATACGCCCTCTGCTCAAGTCGGTTGGGAAGTGTTACTGGATGGCGCCTTGGAGTTGCTGCTGTCACCCTACCATATCTTTCCAGCAGCTGCTGGACACAAGTCCTGGCAAACAACCTCAGGGAGAAGGACTTGGGTGGCTTGACCTTCATCTTGTACAGGATGAAGGCGTTCAGCATCGTCACATCTATGAGATGCAGAAAAACTTTCCTGTACCACCTAGTATTCTTCCTGAGGCAGTCGATCTCACCAATCATCATGTCGGACTTGTCCACCAGCCGCATGTTGATATTGTAGTCTAACACAGCATCAGGTTTCATCACAGGTTCGCCTGTCCTACGGTCGACCTTCCCACTGTCTGTCATTTCCCCCTTAAGTACGGTGGTGAGCATGTGCACGACCCTCTTTTCATGCCACCGTATTGCCAGCATCTTTTCAGACTTGCGTAGGTGCACGTCTCCTCGCTGCGAGGTTCCTGCCTCTGTGAATTTAGGGAAGTGGGCACGATTACTTTTGACAGTGCCGCAGGAGCCAATGCCGTGCTCTGAAAGGTATTTGGCAAGTTTCGGTGCTGTATAATAGTTGTCTGTATACAGCACATGATTCCCACCAAAATACTTTTCAAGGAACACTTTCACTACACAGCCTGAGAAGCCAAGAGGGTGTGTTTTATCCAGATCGACAGTGCTGGCTGAATAAATGACGAAGTCAAGGATGTACCCCGTCTTACAGTCGCACAGTACAAAGAACTTGATTCCAAAGCAATGGCGTTTGCTTGGAATGTACTGTACAAACCAAAGACGTCCTCTGAACAAAACAAGGATTCGTCAATGACAACCTTCTGAAAGGGGTGGAAGAATGACATAAGCTTATCCTTCACTCTGCTCAGAATCTCCCGGATCTTCCAGAGTGGGTCGGTTTAGGAAGGTACATCATTGTCGGCAAAGTGCAGGTTTCCTATGATGTTCCGGAAGCGATCTCTGGCCATGTACTTATTGAAGGTGGGTGAGGGTAGTAAGGGGTCCATGGACCAGTATTCTTCCAACTCATGCTTCTTTGAGTGTGGCATGAGAAGCATGAAGGCAGAGAACACATACAGCTCCTGCACTCCCAGCATGGACCACTGTTGCATCTTGGCTGCACCTGTACCACTTGCAGCATGTTGTGATTCATACCTGTTGATCTCATCACATATGTGCTGCATGACTTCGTCATCTAGGAAGGCCAAAAGGAAGACCACACACTCAGCATTATCGTCAAGAGTGAAGGCAGGCTGTACTCCTGAGGAGATCTCATCAAAAACTAAATGTTCTGGCACAAAATCGGACCCTTCTGTCCACGCGAAGGCGTCCAGGATTCACTGTTGTGGCGGTGTAGGGTGGGTGAGGGTGGTGGCTGTGAGGCAGATTTACCCCATTCAAGGTCACTCGCACTGACCCTGAGTTGCCGTACAGCACTAGCAGTCCTTACTCTAGTACCAACTCTACTTTTACTAGTCCGGGATTTACCTCTTGCTCTACGGCCTGCCTTCACTGTTGATGCTGGTGGTGACTGCGACGACGAAGACCCCGGAGATAATTCAGCAGACGAAGAGGAAGAAATGAGTGAAGTGGGGCTTGGGGAACGGGGAGGTGAATCAACTTGGGACTCATGGCGGGCTGGGTCATGCAGGGCCATTGTTCTGGGGCTAACACGCCGCCTTTTCACTCCCTTCCCAAATTCCTTCCCTTGCTGCACTAACGGCTCCTTTCCCTTGGAGCTAGGGATAACTTCCGACACTGAAGCACTCGTACTAGCACTTTCTGGCACGATTTCCTCACCCGGCTCATCACACGATTCACCTGAAGGGTCAAAATCACTATCCATCATCACCATAGACAATTCTGCTAGTTCACGTGCCACTGCAGAGTCACTTAGTCCTTTCCTGCTTCCCTCACGACTTTTTATGGGTGTAGAGGTCACGGGGCCCTTTGCAATGGGCGCAGAAGCGGCAGAAATGGCGGGGCGCGAGTGCAATATGTTTTGACCACAGCGGAGGACAAGGAACTAAATGCCGCGGCTTATCTGAGAAGGCAAGGGTTGACAATGACACTTGAGGCTGACAGCTGCTAACTTACATACTAATAAATTATTGGTAGAAAATCTCGGCAATACATAAAGAAATAGATAGTTCCAGATGAATGTAAATGTCACTTAGGCTTCTCCCTTCCTCTCTGATATATATTTTTATTACAGACATAGATTACAAGGCATAATTCAAAGGGGAAATTACCGTGGTAATGTAGCGAATGAATGCACGTGAGGTGTTGTCAGGTGATAATTAGCCAATTCCTGGTGTATAAGACTATCACTTACCTTATTTTTTTTTGGTATATATTATTTGTATAAGTATAAGGCATAGGGCTTATTTCAATGGATGAAATCTGTGGAAAAATCCGGGGGAGATTTGCTTAGCGCAGCACGTCCTGGGAGGTGAGAGGACAGGGTAATGGAGGGCAGGTATGGAGGGGAGTCAGGAAGGGGGGAAAATTGCTAAAATGCCAACAATGGATGGGAGTACAGATGAGATTTGGAGTGCTGACTAGTGTTGGACATTGGCAGTACTGATAGATGATACAAGCCACCACTTGAAAGCCCGGGATAATTCAAAATAACACAGAATCACAAAAGTGACGCCCCGCGGTATGATCCATTGCGCCCGAGCGTCACGCCCCGTGGTTAAGGGGTTATATCCACAATCCTTCTGTATCATAGCTATAGACAATACAGGAATAACATTCACAAAAATTATCACTGCGGTGATTATGACCAGTCGCAGCTTATACACAACTGGCTCGGTGCTTTATTTGTATGATGAGGATCCGAAACAGATTGGTCATGTCTGGACCAGTGTCACAGGACTCCATGATAACACAGTAGTCTATGTTATAGTGTTTGCTATGTATTTTACGAATGCCTAATGTTTTGCAAGTGAATAGCATGGAAATGTTTCACATCCAGTTTCATTAAATTTCTCACTATTGGCCTCGTAGCTCAGTAGCAAACTGCCGCTCAAGGTTGTTCGTTCGCCTGTCCTCTCTCTAACCCTGACTTCCACTTCCTTCCGTCGAGGGGGGTAAAGAAACTTTGGTGCGTGGGTGTACAGTCGACAGCATAAGTTCGTCCCTTTCAGCGTGCGTGATACGAACCTGTTGATCTGAGAACACTTTATGAGATAGAGTTGACAGGTACGGTTTAAATAGCTAATATTAAAGAAATGTGTTCGGAGATAAGAACAAATTCCCTAATGATAATATTAATTTGCAGCAGGTGGGATAATAACTTTATTGTGAAATGTATGACATTGGTGTATGAAGATTCTTCGTTACGGACTCAGACGCATAGGATTATTTGGACTGGACTGATGTTGCCAGCAAGTATTATATGAAATATTATAGAACGATTGCAGTCCTAAAGGTGAGGTTGCAAGAAAACACTAACTACGATGTCAGTTACACACTAAACAAACACAGAAACTGACAGTTCATGTTTCGCGAGTATAGTTTTACAAGTTAAATCACTACTCTTTCGGACCTCTCTCCCCACCTGTCTCTCCTTTCTCAGTCATGCTCTGCCATCATCCACGTTTTATCGTTAATGCTGAATATCGTGTGTCTGTAGGTAAAGTGTGGGAAACAATCAATATTAAAGTGAGCTTCTTTTCCTCCTCCACCGCTTGAAATGTTATCCATGACTTGAATATAAATGTTAGTAACATGAATAAATCGTCACTGTGGTGGTTAGAAGACATAACTCGTCATCATTTATGTAACACTTATCTAACCATCGTTAATACAGTGCTCCAAATACACTCCATCTCCACCCCCTCGCCGGGACTCGCCACCAGAGGGCCTGTGTAAACAAACCTGTGTTCTGCTCTCCTATTATCTCTGGCGTTTTACGTGGATTTCTGCTACCACTGCCTTACAGCTGTTGCAGGGAGCTACACGAAGGTTCAGTCTTTGCACTCGTTTTATTTGAGTTTACCTCGTGTTGGACTTAGCCTGTTATAATTAAGGGAAATTTGACTCACCTAACCCAGCCCCTCTGGTCAGTTTTCCCGATTTCTGCGCATGCGCAGTAGCCCTGTTATGTCGTCATGGCAACGTCTCGACTCTCTTGACGTCTCTACCCCACCGTGCCCACTTCCTGCTTCTGTAGGAGAGCGTTATGGAGCCTTCAGGCCCTGTCTCTATTGCAGATATTGAGGCTGACCTGGCGCTCAGTGATGATGATATTTCAGATATTGCTGACCAACACTGGCCTCAGTTACCAACTCCTGAGCACCGTGATGCGCCTGTCACGGGAGCTGAGGGTTCGTCAGTGTTACCAACACCTGCCTCACAACACCCTGGCACCACTAAGCGCCCCATGGTTTATACCTCAGACAGCAACAGTGAACCTTCAACCCAGCTGCTAAGTCCACCCGACGGAGGGAGTCTAGTGGTGCCCTGCAACGTGCACATGATAATGAAGGCTACGTTTCCCACCCTGTGCAGCCCGTAGTTCCCCGACTTGAGGCTATGTCATTAAGCGCCCCTCCTTCTCCAGCGTTTGCTCCTAGGGCTGACTACATTAAGCTGCTGTTCAAGGACAACACATCTGTGGACACCAAGCTTCGCTGGTTATCTGAGGTCAACCGCCACTTTCATCTCGATCGAGACCTGGCTGAGGTTAAAATGGCAGCGATTTCCTCCCGCTTTGTTTATATCTCCCGCCGTCGCTCAGACATTGTTGCCAGTGTAATGCGTGGAGATTTTCTGTCTCTTTCCCTCGAAATTCAAGACTCACCAGAACGGCCTCGCAAATTTCCTACATTTCTCCTTACCCGTTACCCTGTCTGCACTGATCCAACACTGGCCAAGGAGCTGCCTGGCATCCACACTGCCCGTCGCTTCTACCAGAACGGCACACCTATTAACCGCCTTGTGATCACCTGGAGCCTCCCTCAGCCACCGCCACCGAGTATTGCCTTCAGCTTCCTCCCTTGCCTGCCTTCCTGTGAGTTTCGCAGGATGAGGGATGAGCAGCTGTGGTGTTATAGATGCTGGAACTTTGGTCACATTTCTCGGTACTGTTCAGCACCTGAGCGCTGTGCATTTTGCTCCGAGTCACATGACTCACGGTCTTGCCCCCACCGCACTCCCCCACCGCCTGCTCCTGCCTCTCCCTCAGCCTTGATGCAGCCACCGCCCTCCACTCCCGACACCTCGCTCTGGAAATGTCCCCGATGTCACCAACCTGGGGTTAATGTTTGGCATCCTGGCCGCCCACGCCGCCGGGCTACCACCATATCGCCCGCCACACAGGTGGCTGCTCACGCATCGAACTTGCCGCCACCACCACCTCCATCCCAAAGTGCCATCCCTGATGTTTCAACTTCCACCTCAAGCTCACATCAAGTAAATGAACTCCAGGACGCTGTCGCCGCTCTCAGGACTCGTGTTGCTTCACTCACAGCGCGCTTCGATACAATCGATGAGCACCTAGGTAGTTTGGTAAGCAAACAGGTTGCCTTTGAAGCTACCTTAAATTCCTTGGCTGAAACTCAAAAAGTTGTCATTAATTCCCTTACCAGTCTTACAGAGCAGCTCCAGACCATTGCCTCTCGCCTTGAGACCCTGACTGCCCTCCCTACACAGTCCCCACAACATGGTGCATCACGTGTTGATGCCCGCATCATCACTGCCTCCTCGTCCGGCCGTCGTCATCCTAAAGGTCCTGTTCAATAATCTAGCTAAGCTGCATGTTGTCTCTTGGAATGCCTGTGGTATAACAAATAGGGCCAAACTGACTGCACTCAAGGGTTATGTATTTAGTCACCACCCGGACATCGTTCTCATCCAGGAGGCATTTGTTGGTAATGCTTTGCCCGGGGTGGATGCCCCATCCCTCAGTGGCTACGTGTCTTATGTCCATCAGGTAAGACATGGCCTCATAACCTACATTCACTCCTCCATTCAGCATCGCCTCCTTCCATTTTCTGTGAATGAGAATACCACCTTTCAGCTCTTTGACATTACTGTTGGTGCTGGCACCATACGGCTTTGCAACGTATACGCTGCACCGAACAGGATAGATCCCGCCACTCTTCCAGCTCCCACCATTTGTGGAATGGTTTACATGGGGGATTTCAATGCCCGTCATCCTGCTTTGGGAGATCCTTCTGGCACTGTGAATTGTAATGGGAATCGACTTTTAAAGTACATTCGCCGAAATCAGCTTACACGCTGGGATACTGCTGGTGCTACACATGCTCGAGGTGGTGCTCTGGATCATGTACTTACGTGTGGACTTGTACCCTCCCAAGTAAAGTGTGCATCTGTTCCGACACTCTTCTCAGATCACATTGGTCTCAGCATTCATTATTCCCTTCCCTCTGCTCCCTCGCCAGTACACACCCGCACTCGCATTGCAATCCCTCCCAAGTACCGTCCCACATACATCTCATACATGACTAACTTTCTTCCCACATTTAACTTCCACTGTCCTGAACAGTTATACTCCTCACTTGTCAAAGCCACACATGCCTTCTATACCCGATATGTCAGCAAGCCACACATCAGGCATCGTGTTGGTGCCCATAACTTTACACTGGATAGTAGAATCGTTCAAGCAGAGAGACAGGCAATGGAGGCTGGCCGTGCCTTTATGAGGCAACCAAATCCTGAGACTCTTCACCAGTGTCAACTATCAAGAGATGATCTTGTTGCTCTCCAGCTCTGTGTTCAATCTGATTCCTGGCACAGATTCACTGATGGTATTAATCATCAAACAAGCGTGAGTACCATGTGGCACCTCATCAATAAGGTTGTAAGAAAGAAGCCTCCAAGTGTCCTCCACCACAACCCTGTTCAGTACGCACAGGACCTCATCAATGAGTGGTCAGCACAGTCACGAACCGCCACCCTTCCAGTTCATATACGAGATGCTCTCTCCACCCAGGAAAACTATCGTGCACTTCGTCTCACTGCCGCCTTACTGAGTGTTGATGATGATGATGATGTAGCCATATCTGAGAGCGAGCTGCACCGTGCCCTCGCTAGGGGCAGAAATTCAGCTCCTGGTGATGATGGCATCACCCATGCAGTCCTTCGTGTACTCGTAACAGTGCCTGGCAACCCTCTCCTCCGTCTCTACAACCTCTGTTTTAGTCTGGGTTACGTGCCACAAGCCTGGACCCAAAGTACGATTGTGCCCATCCCCAAGCCTGGCACCTACAAATTCCGGCCCATCTCCCTCACTTCCTGTTTCTGTAAGGTGTTTGAACGCATTCTTCTCTCACGCCTCATGTTCCGGCTGCGTGACAAACTTTCGTCCAGACTTTTCGGCTTCCTGCCCCAACGAGGAACACACCACTGCCTCATGGAGCTCTACACTCGTCTCTCCTCAGATAGTGTTGTGGCCTTCATTGACTTGAAGAGTGCGTTCGACGTAGCCAATAGAGACATCATTCTTGATCAGCTTGTTGACTTTGGCATAAAAGGAAACCTTCTTAAATGGATACGTGGCTACCTACGAAACAGAACTTCTCGAGTTTTGTTTAAAGGAGCATTGAGCACTGCCCGAGACTTTGAACTTGGTACTCCACAAGGTGGTGTCCTTAGTCCCTTTTTATTCAATATTCTCATTCATCGCCTTCTGTCCTTACTGCCAGCTGTCGGTGACACCACTATCACTTGCTACGCAGATGATATATGTATTCACTCACGTTCTCCGGACCATTTGCAACGCTTTCTTCACTCCTTTCATGTTTCAGCTTCCTCGTGTGGCCTCATCATCTCCTCGGATAAGAGTAGAATCTTCTCCTCCCGTCCTGCATGGTATCTGCCAGAATTCACTATGGGGAATGA
This sequence comes from Coenobita brevimanus, assembly GCF_032717465.1. Taxonomy (NCBI): domain Eukaryota; kingdom Metazoa; phylum Arthropoda; class Malacostraca; order Decapoda; family Coenobitidae; genus Coenobita; species Coenobita brevimanus. Next base: position 53,408,370 of record NC_137054.1, read on the forward strand.
TGTCATACCTCTCTGCACGCAGTATCTCTATTTGGGAGCACCAGTGCGGATTACACCTTCCATCCCAGCACGACAGCGGGTGCATCCCGTTGTTCAAGATCTGTTGGTCCGACTGCAGCGGCGCCTGACTCCTTTAAAGTGGCTGACCAATTATTCTACTGGAGTATCTATCCCAGTCGCCAGGACCATATACATTGCATTCCTCCGCTCGGTGGTAGATTATCTTTCCCCAGCATTATGTCAGCTCTCCAGAACAGCTTTAAGACCTCTTGAAATCTTCCAGAATCAAGCAATGAGACTCATCCTGGGCTGCCCTGACTCCACCAGAATTGTCAATATGCAGCACGAGCTCAATCTCCCACCACTCGTTGATAGAATATATTCCAATGTCACCTATTTTAGCATTAAATGTCTGTACTCTCCTCATCTTTCTCCCCACTACTCTCACACTATTAGGACTTCTCTGGATCCAGCGGCGCCTCGACCTCTGCTACGCCAAGGTGGACGCAATCTGGTCAGTACCATAAGTTCCAATATTCAGAGTCTTAATGTTGACATCGTAGAAGAGGACGTGGACACTGGCCTTGCACCCTGGAGGATTCCTGTGCCAGCAGTCTCCTACACCCCAGCCTCTAAGACTGATCTGCCTCAGCTTCAACAACAACGTGCACTGGAAACCATAGCCAGCCTATCATCATCCCTCAGTTTGGCCCACCATCTCTATACTGACGGCTCCCTGCAGAGAGATGGCAGGGCAGGATGTGCTGTTTTCTCCCCAGCTTAGAGCCCCGCAAGAGGGCTGGTCGGGTCGCCGCCTCCCAAATTCATCAAGTTCTACATATTGTGAACTACATGGACTTCTGGATGCTGTCACTTTGCTTACACAGACCAGGAATAACGGCTTGATCATTTGTGACTCACAGCCAGCTCTCCGGGCCCTCACGTCTCACAAGCCAGCATATCAACGTCTAGTCACACAAATCCTTCGGCTACTAGCCATGGCTGATGCCAGCTCACTAATGGTGCACTTTTTATGGATTCCCTCTCACATCCATCTCCTGGCCAATGACACTGCTGACCGACTTGCGAAGGCTGCTTGCGATCTACATCTGCCAGATGCTGCTACTTCCACTGCATCCCTTCTGTGCTGCAAGAAGATGGTACAGCAGGCTGCCCGCTCCCCCACCCGCCATCGTAGCAATGCTGAGAGGGCCACGAGTGTATCAATACAGCATTATGATCACTTTCTCACTCATCCACACAGGTATCGTCGCAGTGGTCTTATGGTTCGCCGCTGTAATGTGGTATGTGCACGTCTCCGACTGGGCTGGCGACCAGTTTGGCAGGTGGCAGGGCAGGAAGACGCACCTCACTTCACCTCCTGTAGGCTGTGTGACGCACCCAATGCCAACACCCTGGACCATTATTGCCTGCACTGTCCACATGTTGTTAACTTCTTACCACAAAGACTCACATTGATTGACACTTGTAAACTGCTGTTAACAGATAATGACTTGCTAGATGTTATTCTTATGTGTCATCCTCACTTTGGTGGATTTTGATTCCATGATGACTACAGTACATAGCGTGTCCTACGTGGCACGAGTCCCATGTACTATCATTGTTAACTAATTGTACTTTATGTCTGCCACCTTCGGGTGTAATAAATTAATCAAAACAAAAAAATCAAAACACCCCCTCGCCGTCTCCTCCCCTCCCCCTGCCAACTGTCTCCATCACTTCTTCCCCTTCCCTCCGCCCCTTTTTCCAGTAATCCTTGTTTCTAGCCTGCAACACTCCGAACCACTCACAGTGTTATTGCATTGACCTTGGCCAACTTCTCTCCCTTGTCATTTCAAATGTCTGTTTTCTCTCCCTTCTTCATATTTGTCTCGGGAATCGAACAACATAACGATGTTTGGGTCATGTTTTTGGATAGCATTCTTTAATAATGTGTAATATTATAATGTCAGTGACAATGGCGGTCAAGAGGCATTAATTGTTCAAAGGACGGCAGTCAGTGCTTCAGTTTAATCATCATTTTATTTCTCCTCCGCCTTAGCCATTATTATCTTGCTTACACTTATTTTATAAATCCCAACACACATAAAATATGAAGCACAAACGTCCTTCTTTTCCCCAAAGAAAGTATGAAATGAAAAATAATCATTGCGTGTGTTGTATGATCTACATGCATCCAGAAAATATTTTCTGAAAAAGTACTGTCAGTATTCTTGGTGATAATTTGTAGTTCTTCAGTTATGGTTAAATACAGCAAAATAGATGATAGTCACAAAAGTTGTATCCTCATACATTTAGCGACCATAATCATCGTAATATACGATGAAGGGGGATTATACCCCTCTGGATGAGTAGATTAAGCCCTTATTGGAATATGCTTGTCATGAGCCCGGACAGTAGGCAGATGTAAGTGGAAGTATCCGATTGTCACGGTGTAAGGGTTAATTATGGTAAAGGTTCGCTTCCTATCCATCCGAATGCTTGTCACTCCTCTATCGATAATATCGGCAGTTGCAGAACAGATGATCAGGGAGCTGACGGACAACCATGCTGTTACCTTTTGTTCTAACCATGTTATGCAGCTATGGGTATGGAATGATGTGGATACTCTTGCTGGTTGCATTCTCTGACCTTGTAAGATTATGCGTTGAGGGAGTTCAGATCAAAGTATTTCGATGGCATATTGTTTTAAATTATAAATTAAGCAGACGTATCTGATAGGTCTCACTCTAGTGGGGAACACAATGTGTGTGTGTGTGTGTGTGGGGGGGGGGATTATGGAAGCAGGAATACTCTGGGTGAGGGAAGGGATTACATATATTACAAGCTGCGATACAGATAAATATGTTATAAGGTGAAGGGAGGAGTGAGGGATACAGAAAGGAGGAAGGAGGCGAGGAGAGAAGGAATCCACAAGGGGGGGATGGTATTGAACTAAAATACACACCTCCACCGCCACTGGACCGCCCACCCCGCCATCCCCCACCTCGCTGCCGAGCTGCAGCCCCACCACCATCCCAGGACACCACAGCAGGCCAGGTCAGGGTGAGACTGACCTAGAGCAAGAAGGGCACTGGGGCGCCCCTACCTTAAGTCCCTCTTTCGCTCAGCCGACCCAACAACAACCACGCAGGAAGAAGAGACAACCCTGTGAGCGGAGCAGCCTTCACCAGGTTCGGGGTGGGACTGCTCCAGAAACTGTCCCAAACAACACCGCGGTAACGGCCATCGTACATACCGGGGAGGGAGCGGCCATCGTACGCCCCTCAGTTGTTTCCCCCTGTAACACCGCCACAACGGCCATCGTACATGTGGGGGAAGGAGCGGCCATCGTATGCCCTTCAGTTACAGATCCATCTGGAGACAGCCTCGGAACGTCAGCTCTTGAGCGTGCACTGACTGGCAAAGGAAGGAGAAGTGGAACCGCGAACACGGCCATCATACGTGTCGGGGAGGGAGTGGCCACCATACGCCCCTCATCCACTTCCTCCTCCTCCTACGGGAGTAACATCGCGGTAACGGCCATCGTACGTACTGTGGAAGGAGCGGCCATCGTACTCTCTTCAGTTACTTCCCGTCGGGCAGGCAGAGCCGCGGTAACGGCCATCTTATGTACTGGGGAGGGAGTGACCACCGTACACCCCTCATCTGCCTCTTCCTCCTTCGGGAGCAGCACCGCAACAACGGCCATTGTACATGTGGGGGAAGGAGTGGCCACCGTACACCCTTCAGCTGCTGCCCTCAGGAACTGCGGAACTGCCACAACGGCCATCGTACGTGTGGGGGAGGATGCGGCCATCATACGCCCTTCATCCGTAGTTCCTAGGGTTCTCCCAGGGGAGAAGGTCCCTTACGCAGCCAGCCCACTACCTCTCGGCTGCGTGGGATGCCCTTCACTCTCTCCCTCCAGGTGTGATTCCCTGGAGGTGCTGCCATTCCCGGAGTGGTGGCGTGGTCCTGTCCCGGTCCTGCAGCCGACCCCTGGACGACACCGGGCCCTGACAGACGCCAGGCAGAAGAGGTGCTGCAGCTCACTCCTGACTGCGTCTCGCCCTGTAGGCAACCACAGCACCCGGACCTTCAGGGCCAGTCAGCAGGCCCCAGAGCAGGGCCGCCTAGGCCCCACTCCCCCACGGCCCTCCGCCTGGAGTAAGAGGCGGCAGGCCTGGCTCCTGGAGTTATTTGGCCCCAGCCCCGAGGGCCACCTACCAGGTCGAGGCCCCCAGACAAGAGGGCCTCCCTGCACCCCACCGACGAGGCCCCAGCACGAGGGCCACCCATCAGGTCGAGGCTCCCAGATGGGAGGGCCTCCCTGCACCCCTCTGTCGAAGCAGGCCCGGACAACATCGCCCCTGTGGGTGGTCCACTGCCTCCGGCAGGAGGGCTCCCCAGTAGGGCCCCCTCCCACGCCCGGACGCCACCTCTGTTAGCCCAGGAGCCAGGGGCTTAGCGGCGACTTCAACGCATCTCATACGTCGCGCATAAGTGCAGACCCCAGAGACAGGAAAGAAAATGACAGTGAAACAGTGAGGAAATATATAGTGTGACACACTATATAAGTGAACACCAAGGCAGAAAGTAAGGGTCAGTGATCATGCATAAAAAGATGACTGGATGTAAAGAAACTTAGTGTCGATACTAGTGGCAAAAGAACGAGAAAACTAGTAAAACAGAGTTGCCGCGACTAAGTGACAATTCTTTGTGCCGTGACTCGCGCTATAACAAGTGTATAGAAATATTAGCCAACCTGACCCTTTATTCCACCCACACATAGTGCATCCGGTCTAGAACATTAAATAACAAGTATGCACTGATTATAATACCGATGTCATGTTCTAGTAACTAACAACATCTGTGTATATATGAATTCTGCCCTTGACACCCTTGTGTATTTGTGTACATTTTGTGTTGGAAAACCAACTCTGTCTTCTTGTCTATGCCATATCCATTGTCTCTCTGTTCTTATACTGTAAGGTGTGTTGAACTAATACAATAGATGTGTTAAGGTATACTGCCGAGTTTTTATGCCCTGTTCCGTTGTGGGTGCTTTACTTCCGGTCCGGAAAGAGGACCCCGCTCAGTCGCGGGCGTTTTTAGGACGAGAGGTCGAACTAAAAACACCCCGCATAACATGAACACTGATAGTTACGATGGACATTGTTATGTAAGTAATTTGGTTACTTGTGTGCAATACAGTTGGCAATATAACGTGCACGAATATTGTGTTTATAATGTCACTACAATTACGACTCAAATTCCTGTAAATGAAAATAACTGTACACAAGTTATGAATAACCGATCTAGTTAGGGAAGTAAATAGCAGCAGGGTCAGTTAAATGAAACCGTGGGGAAGGGTTGAGGATGTTGTGGGAGAGAAACAAGGGGTACTGGTAGAGGGGGGAAGGGAGGGGGGAGGAGTGATGGAGACAGTGGAAGGGTGAGGGGAGGAGACGACGAGGGGGTGGAGATGGATTGTATTTGGAACACTGTATTAATGATGGTTATACAAATGTTATATAAATGGTGACGAGTAATGTCTTCTAACCACCACAGTGACGATTTATTCATGTTACTAACATTTATATTCAAGTCATGGATAACATTTCAAACGGTGGAGGAGGAAAAGAAGCTCATTTGACACTTTAATATTGATTGTTTCCCACACTTTACCTACAGACAAACGATATTCAGCATTAACGATAAAACGTGGATGATGGCAGAGCATGACTGAGAAAGGAGAGACGGGTGGGGAGAGAGGTCCGAAAGGGTAGTGATTTAACTTGTAAAACAAAATCGCATACTCGCGAAACACGAACTGTCAGTTTCTGTGTTTGTTTAGTGTGTAACTGACATCGTAGTTAGTGTTTTCTTGCAACCTCACCTTTAGGACTGCAATCGTTCTATAATATTTCATATAATACTTGATGGCAACATCAGTCCAGTCCAAATAATCCTATGCGTCTGAGTCCGTAACGAAGAATCTTCATACACCAATGTCATACATTTCACAATAACGTTATTATCCCACCTGCTGCAAATTAATATTATCATTAGGGAATTTGTTCTTATCTCCGAACACATTTCTTTAATATTAGCCATTTAAACCGTACCTGTCAACGCTATCTCATACAGTGTTACCAGATCAACAGGTTCGTATCACGCACGCTGAAAGGGACGAACTTCTGCTGTCGACTGTATATATATATATATATATATATATATATATATATATATATATATATATATATATATATATATATATATATATTGCCAGACGCCTCAATCCCGATTGGGGTGGCCACAAACAAATCGCCTCCAAGTCGCCCTATCCCCCGCCATTTCACTGCCCTGCTCCCAACTCACACCCCCCTCTCTCGTATACCTCTCCACCCCATCCCTCCATCTCATCCTCGGCCGCCCCCTCCCTCTTCCCCCCTCCACCTCACTCACATACCCTCTCTTCGTCCGTCTTTCACCCTCCATCCTCTCCATATGGCCAAACCACCTCAGTGTGTTTCTCATAAAACTTCCTATCACATCCACATCCACACCACAACGCTCCTTTATATCCTCATTCGTCAGCCTGTCTCTCCATGTGACTCCACAGGCTCCTCTTAAATAACTTATTTCCACTGCTCTCACTCTTGACTTGTGTCCTTCCAACAACGTCCAAGCTTCACTTCCATACGTTAGAGTTGGTATCACAATACTGTCATGTAGTAACTTTTTCACTTCCATGCTCACTTCCCTGTTTCTTATCACTGCTTTCAAAGAACCAGGAACCTTTCTTCCCTGCTGTACCCTTTCAAGCACTTCACCCTCCAAACCTCCATCCTTACTCATCACACTACCCAAGTACTTAAACGTACTCTCATTTTCCAATTCCTCACCATCCAACCTCGCTGTACATTCACTGACTTCGCCTCTCTCAAAGACCATCACTTTACTCTTCCCTACATTCACCTTTAGATTCCGTTTCTTACACGCTCTCCCAAACTCATCCACCAAGCCTTGCAGCTCCCCTTCGTCTTCACTCAACAACACAGTATCATCTGCAAACAACAGCACAGGGAGTTTCCAAACACTATCCTCTCTCACCAGGGACACTCCAATATCCACTACCCTACCTTGTACCTCTTTTATTATCCCATCCATGTAGAGATTGAACAACCATGGAGACATGACACATCCCTGTTTCAACCCAACTTTCAAAGAGAAAAATTCACTTAGTTCACCATCCACACGCACTGCAGCCTTCGCACCATCGTACATACTCTTCACAGCATCAACAACTACTCCATATATTCTTAACACTTTCCACAATCCTTGTCTATCCAGCCTGTTATATGCTTTCTTCAAATCCATAAAAGCCGCATACAACTTCTTTGCCTTCTCTAGAAACTTTTCCACTAAAGATCTAAGAATGAATATCTGATCTACACAACCTCTTCCCTTCCTAAAGCCTCCCTGTTCTTTTCCAACTAATTTCTCTGTTCTTTCTCTAACTCTGTCAATAAGTATCCTACCATACACTTTTCCTATTATACTAAGAAGACAAATGCCCCTATGATTACCACACACTTCTTTTTCCCCTTTTCCTTTGTACAAGGGAATAATTATACCTGACTTCCAATCCTCCGGGACTCTACCTTCCTCCCAGGCCAATCTGCACATCTTCCACATCCATTCTACTACTATCTCTCCCCCATGCTTCAGCATTTCACCACACACTCCATCAATTCCTGGGTCTTTCCCCGATTTAACTTTCTTCATTGCTTCCACAACTTCTATCCTACTGATTTCTTTCTGTCTTCTCACCTCCCTCCTTCTCCCAGCCATTCCCCAGCCACTTATACTCGCATTACTTCCATCCTCTATGTTCAACAATTCCTTAAAGTGTTCACTCCATCTGCTCACTTTTTCTCCCTTCTCCACTAGTAATCTACCATTTTTATCTTTCACCCCCCTGCTAACTTCACTTCCACCCTGTCTTACTCTTTTCACCTCTTTCCAGAACATTTTCTTACAGTCCCTCCACTTTACACTCAAATTCCTTCCAAATTCCTCATCCACTCTCTTCTTACTCTCTCTTACTAATCTTTTCACATCTCTCTTTCTTTCTACATAAAACTCTCTCTTCCGCCTCTCAACTTCTTCCACGCCCCTATTTCTCATCCATTCTTTGTATGCTTTCTTCTTTTGTGCCACAGCCTGTCTCACCTCTTCAGTCCACCATGCTGTTCCTTGCACCCCCCTCCGTCTTCTCTTCCTTCCGCACACCACATCACATGCTGCACATATTTCTTCTCTAAATACATACATATATATATATATATATATATATATATATATATATATATATATATATATATGTATGTATATATATATATTTATGGTCTCACACCGGCAGTTACAGGGGGGAGATTTAATGAGGATAGGGTGGATATACTCTTGTGGGGATGAAGAGAGGGAGAGGAGTTAGTGGGAGTCCACAGGGTGCGGGCTACTCGTACACTGACTTCTGTTGTTCTGTGGGGAAGGTGAAACTGGGGACATATCGGTCAGGGTAGGAGGGGGGAGGAACTGACCCGTGCGGGTATGTCGAGCACTCCGCGTAATAGTACTTTGAGTAATATGGTACACTAGAATTCACAAGGGGAGGGTGAGCATACTGGGGAAGAGTTACACGTCCTTTGGGGAGGGTCCACGGGGGGGGGTCCACTTGGGGAGCAGGGATGGTCACACTGGGGGGGGGGATGTACAGGGAGGATCTATTACTCACAGTCTTTGACGTAGGGAAGGACAGGGCCTACTATGACGGATGTTTCAAGTGGTGACCTGGCGTAGGAGGAGGGCTGCCTGGTGAGTAGTATAGAGGCAGGTGGTCCATCAGGTGGCCACGAGTCCGGGAAGAATGGGCCGGTGGTGTGTGGGGTGGCTCCCTAGCCGTTACAGCCCGACAGGGTTCCGGGCTCTTGGAGCTGGGGCCGAAGAGGGCCAACAGGCGTGCAGCTCGGCACCAGCCCTTCGTCATTGTCGGGGTTCTGGGAGAGGACCTGGGGAGGCCTGGGGCTGTGGTCGGGCGTGGAGGGGGCGGCGCCCTGGACTCACAGCTATCGCACCTCTCTGGGGTGGCCGTCAGGGAGGGGCTGCAGCTGCCAACATCTGGGGAGGCTCGCCTGTTGTGATGGACACTGGTGGAGGCCTGCTGTTTCTGGGAGTTACAGTCTCGCCATCATGAAGAGGCCGTCAGGGGCAACTTGGGCCTCTCGTCCTGGGAGAGTCCGACAACACCTGGGGCTGCACTGACAGGACACTGGCCCTCAGGGATGCCTCGCCCGCTCTGGTCTCTGGAGGTTCCCCTGAAAAAGAGCAAGAGTCTCCCTATACTGAGGGAGCAGGGTGAGGGGCACCTCTTTTCGCCACTGAGGTGGTGGTTGGGGTGAAAGACGCCGCCTTCTGCAGGAGCTTGTTTATGGGCAAGGGGAAAGCGGCCTGGAGCCAACCCACCAGCTACTACAGACCCTGACAAGGGGGAGAAGGTGCCCGATGGATACACCCGGCTATTGCCACAGTGCCAACGAAGACTGCTCTCCTGCCTTTGAGTCTGGGGCTCCTGCCCTGGAGCCAGCTCTGGTGGACGGCTACGGCACATCCGCTGCTTCTTAGTGGTGATAGCAGTCCTTGAGGCTCCTCCTGAGTCCTCTTTCAAAGAGGAGGCTGATCCAGGGGATCGGTGTCCAAGAATCTGCGTGAGAGCTTGTTAGTACAAGTCCCACCTCGATTCTGACGAGCGTTCCCTCTACGGGAGTGTAGTGTGCTTTTCCTGCACACTGCTGCGTGGTCTGGCTGTGGAAAAGAGGGGTATCGGGGCGCTAGGGAGATATGACGCTCTTGATTGGAAGATGTGACAAGTAAACCAACCTCCCTGTCACCTCCTAGGGGGGTGGGTATTGCCCCCCCCTGTACTCTCCTCCTGGGGTGGTGGTGTCCGGCTCACCTCGCTGCACGAATATTTCACCACAGTGTTAAGTGAAAGTCACATCCCCGTGACTGGAGTGAGAATGTTTTGGCGTTGGCGGTGTGGTGTGAGGGGGTGAGGTGGCTGAGGAGGTTTTCCCAGTATGTGGTTCATGGCTTGGGCTGGAGGATCTGGGAATAATATATGGTGAGGGATGGTGAGTCTGGGGTGTGACGAAGGAGTTGTGGGAGTTGGTTGGTGCCCTGAATGTGGTGTCTGTGCCCTTGGTGAAGGGGTCTAAATTATTGCTGTGATCTTCATGTCAGGTGATGGTGGTGGGGCGCATGTAGGGAAGTCGGGTTGGAGACTGGAGAGGGATGACACGGTCGTCCTTTTATGAGGGAGTCTGTTCTAAATTGGCTTAGTGGGCCGGGCCACTGGGATATTATCTGGGGGGTGGTGTAGTGAAAAGGTGAGGGAGGCAAGGTTAGGGGTAGGGGTGGAGGGCAGGTAGGGTGTTTGGGTGTAGCGGACAGGTGGGCAGGACAGGCGGCCTGAACAGGTGCAGGTGGTGGTCAGCAAGGGTGTGGGTGGGGATTGGGAAGTGGGGGATGGGTGTTTTGTGGGTGGGTGGCACAGGGACGGTGTGGTGGATGATTACGGTGGTGGTGGGAGATGGGGGGGTGGTGCGGGCAGAGGTGGGCGGAGGGGATGAAGGAGGAGAGGGTGTGGTGGTGGGAGAGGGTGAGGGTGGGCTGGAGGATGGGCATGCAGGAGGTGGGGGCATAGGTTGTCGTTGTGGTGATGGAGGTTGGGAAGGTAAGGGGTGGGTGGTCGTGGTAGGGGGGTTTGGGGCAGGACAGGCGGCGGTAGTTGGAGGGGATGACAGAGGCGAAGAGGGGGTGGAGGGAGCATGAGCGGGTGAGGTGGGGGTGGAGGTTGGAAAGGGGGAGGATGTTGTGGGGCCTGGTGTGAGCGATGGTGGGGTGGTGGCCGGGGTGGGGGTGGAGAAGAAGGAGGGGGAAAGGTAGCAGGCATAGGAGTTATCTGGTGAGGGGGAGGCGGTGGGGGATGGGGTCGGCAGGTGACATGGTTGAGGGGGTGGTGCGTCTGGTGCGGGGGAGTGGAGCACGTGTATATTTCTGTAGGTGCGGGTGGTGTGGTGGTATCTGACAGTGACTTGATAGGGGTTAGGGACTTTTATTATTTCGTAGGGGCCGGTGTAGCAGGGAGCGAGTTTGTGAGGGGTGGGTAGGGTGGCAATCATGACGAGGTCACCAGGTTTGTAAGGGTTAGCGCATGGGGTGTCTGGGACCAGGTCTTGTGTGTCTTGCAGGTGTTGGAGTTTCCGCTTGAGGTGGTGGAAGGTGTCAGAAGGAGTGGGGTTTGCGGGGGCCTGCAGGTGTTGGCAGAGGGGGAGCAATAAGGGCGGTACCCTGGACACTCGCTCGTGGGGTGTGATGCTGTCCTTGCGTGGGCAGGTGTTCATGCCCCATTGGACTGTCTTGACGTGTGTGGGCCAGTCTTCGCTCTGTGTGGCTAGTAGGTGAGTCCTCACCTGGTTGAGTAATGTGCAGTGACTGCGCTCACAGACCCTCGCGGCCAGTAGGGGGAAGAGTGGGAAATATTGTATCCAAAAAGGTTGGAAAGTTCAGTCCAAATTTTTCCTGTGATTCCAGGTGCATTGTTGGAGTGGAGGGCATGGGGGATGCCGAAGTAAGGGAATACATGCCGAGTTAGGGTGTCTGTGACAGCAAGGGAGTGGTGTTCCTTCACCAGGCAAGCTATCAGGAATTTGGAATACATGTCAACGAACGTAATGATGTAGTGGTAGCCCGATTTTGGTGGAAGGGGACCGACAACGTCAACTGATAGTAGTTGCCACAGTTTGCTGGCCACCAGGTGGCCAGTGGGGCATAGTGTGCGGGTGGCGTCCTATCCAAAGGAGCACGCTCGGCAGGCCTGGACGACTTGTTGCGCGAGTTTGGAGGGGTGTGAGGCCCAGAAATTGTCGTTAAAAGTCTGAAGTAAATTTTTGTGCCAAAATGTATTCCATTGTTGGTGTGGAGGTGGGTGAGGGTGTCCAGGGCATCATCGTCGGGGTCAAGGGTGATGTGGCCAGAATGGGTGTGCAGCAGGTCGCCGTGCCGCTACAGTTTGGAGAAAATATGGGCTGGCATCCAATCGGGGCAGTCCTTGGATCGCCAGTGTTGCATGAGGGTAGGCACGGCTTGGATGGCGTTCATGAGGAGCCTGGAAAGGGCGTCGGCATTCGTGTGGAGTTTTCCTGGCTGGTAGGAGATGTCGATGTTGAATTCTTCCAGGGTTTCTCGCCATCGGATCATCTGTGCATTCATGGTGTCGGATTGGTGGAGCCATTGGAGGGACTGATGATCCGTGATGATGGTAACGTGGGTGCCTGCCAGGTAAGCACGGAAGTATTCAAGGGCTCAAATGATTCCAAGGCATTCCCGTTTTGTGGCCGCGTAGTTGCATTCCGCCTGGTTGAGGGTGCTGCTGGTGCAGGCGATGATGTGCTCCCTACTGTCTTGTACCTGGGCTAGTACAGCTCCAATGGCCACTAGTGAGAGGTTAGTGTACAGGCAGAAGGGTAGGGTGTAGTCAGGGAATGCCACTATGGGAGCCATGATGAGCTTATCCTTGAGAGTCCAGAAGGCTTGGAAGCATTCTTCCATCCAGGTGAAGGGCTCCCCTTTTTTAGTGAGGTCGTGTAGTGGCAGGGACAGTCGCAAACCCCTTTACCAAGTGCCAGTAGCAGGAGGTGAGGCCTATGAATACGTTGATCTCATGCACATTCCTAAGCAGGGGAAGTTCGACTATATCCTTCAGTTTTTTGAGGTCGGGAGCGATGCCTTCCTTTGATATGACGTGTCCTAGGAAAGAGACAGATCTCTGAGCCAGGACGCACTTGGATGGATGGAGTTTGAGCTCAGCTTGGCGTATCCTGGAGAAGACCTGGCATTGGCGATGGAGGTGGTCTGCCCAGGTCCTATTAAAAATGATTATGTCATCGAGGTAGGCAAGGCAAATCTCCCATGTGAGGCCACTAAGTACGGACACCATCAGGCGGGAAAATGTAGCTGGGGCATTGCACAAACTGAAGGGAAGCACGTTAAACTCACAGTGCTTCCCGTTACTGGTTGAGAAAGCGGTTTTCCCTCAATCTTCCGGGTGCACAGGGACCTGCCAGTATCCTGACTGTAGGTCCAGGGTGGAGAACCAAGATGCCCCGTACAGGGAGTTCAGGGAGTCGTCGATCCTCGGCAGGGGTGTGGCGTCTTTTGTGGTGACATCATTAAGGTGACGGTAGTCCGTGCAGAACCACAACGTCCCATCTTTCTTTTTGCCGAGGATGACAGGGGACGACCACGGACTGGTTGATGGTGACATGACGCCAGCATCTAGCATGTCCTGGACCTGCCGGTCTTCTTCTGCCCGTTGCGTGGGATTCTTCCAGCGTGCTGGTTGCTGGATGGGAGGGCCTGTCATGTGTATCTCGTGGGACAGGAGAGTGGTATGGCCGATGTCCATGGGTCCCAATGTGAAGATGTCCTGGAAGTCCAGGAGGAGTCGTTGCAGATCGATAGTTTGTTGTGGGGAGAGGTGGTTGGGGAGTGGGGGCAGGGTGGGGGAGGTTGGGGGGAGGGGATATGTGCAGGGCTTGGCTTCCTCCATCTCGCCCACTACTAGGCCCTTAGGGTGTGTAAGGAAAGATTAACCATGCAGACCGTGGCGAGTTGGGGGGGAAGGAAGGTGGGGGACAGGAGGCAGCTGTGCCTGCTGGTGGGGTTGGGGAAAATACTACATGGGTGCTGGCGAGTCGGTGCAAGGGGAGCCAGGCCTCGTGGTGGGGAGGAATGGTGATGGCAGACGAGAGTGTGGCGGGGAAAGTGGGGGGTGACGGCGGGAGGGGGGATAGGGAGGGGAGGGGGGTAGGGTGGGGAGTGTCGTAGCATGGCACGTGCAGAAAGATTGGGGGGGCCGGATCTGGTGCCTTGTTAAAATGCAACTGCCTTCCGTGGCAATGGTGGCTTGGAGTTTTTGCAACAGATCTACTGTCACATGCACAGCAGGTAGAATCAAAGATAATGAACTGGTGTCGGGCAGTTGCTTGTTGATGTGTTTGGACACGGAGGGCCCGTGTCTCCCCACGGATAGGCAGGGGGCCATCCCCCGCATCTACAAGGTGGGCTGAAATGGGGAGGAGGGGGCTGAAGGCTCTGGCGTGGCGGGAGTAGAAGTGATGATATAGGCAGGACCTGGCTGCTCCCTTATCGACCAGTAGTCGTGCCTTTACCCCATTCAATCTGGCCTTATTGTAGATTGGAGGGCGGTATTTGTGTGAAGTGGCCCCAGCCACCGTGGGGAGGTGCAGGGGTGGTCCTAAAAATCCAGGTGTGGTGAGGGGCCTTCCCCTTCGCTGCCCACGTTGACTTCCTCGGTGTCAAGTGTGTTGGTGAGAGGGGTAGGTTCATCAGGGGAGTCATCCTCGATGGCCGACACCTTGCAGTGCCCTGAGTTGGCAGCCTTCTGCCGAGTGGCTTTCGGCTGCTCCCGGATGTCATGTATGGGGCAATGGTGGCTACATGCCGTGAATTCCCAGGGATTAACAGAGATCAAATTGGAGGTTTCCCTGGGGTTGTGTTGTTTTTTGGTGGGAATGGCTCGAGGTAGGGCTGGCAGTTCCTGGGGCGGCGGGTTCAGTGTGGGCATCCGAGGCTTGCTGGGGGGTTGCTTGCAGGTGGGTACTCTGCTTACTGCCCCTATTTGCTGGTGAGTGGTATGGGTAGCGAGGAGGCAACTCACCTTGTCGATATCCCCAGTCAGGTCGTGGATAGTAAAGTGTTCCCTGACAACGCTGGGTAGTATCCGCAATGTGATATTAAATACATGCTGGTCCCGGGTTTGTACATCTGCCTCCGGGTAGGCAGCTGCGACGAGGCATCGTGTCTGGATGAGGGTGTCGTCGTAGTTCCCATTGTATGTATGTGCGTCTAACTGGGAGAAGGTGACGACTTTCCCTAATGACGGTGTGACAGCTTGGGTCACAATTTGATGAAACTGGTCCCATTTTATATCCGGGACTATTTTCGTGGCTATACTGGAGACAGTCTTGCCAAGGTGGGGGAGTGTGACTGATATTTTTTCTTGGTCGTTTGCGAAACTTACGTCTAGTATGGCCCTGATCATAGACATATATGTATGTATGTCCTACAGTTCGGAATCGAAGTTAGGGAGTTGTAAGTATGATTTGGCTGCCATGTCTGCGGATTTTCCGTTCCTGCTGTTCCACCGCCAGGTCGAGAACCACCGCTAGCCACCAGTGTTATGCAGAGTATTCTAGGTCCCGACTTCTCGGTCATAGGTACGGTGCAGTGTGGGGTTCTTTGTTCCAGACCAGGTCGGGGTCAGCCAGGAAGGGAAAAACATAAACACCTTGGGTCACACAGTATACTTATATATTAAATGACCGAATGGAGTGGCGAGTGATCTGAGTGTGGATATGCTTTTGGAAGCTGGTCTGAGGTGGGCGAGGGGGGAGAGATGACAGTATTTGTGTATGGTATCGTGTGCTGGGTGTTGTTTTGATGTTCTTTGGTGAGGGTGGATGTGCTGCCATGTACTGTAGTGGATGTTGTGGGTTTGTGGAGGCTGCAGCAAGAAACTGGGTGCCTCTCATGTCTAGGTGATCCTTGACTTTGAGGACTTTGGTTTCTTGATGTAGGTGGTCTGTGGGTGTAGCAGCTGTGCTGCCTGTGATTATTTTTAGGGCCTTGTTCTGTATGGTCTGTAGTGTTGTAGTGTGTTTTGGTGAGGTTAGAAGCCTAGGCAGGGCTTGCATAATTCATCACTGAACGTATGTATTGTTTGTATACTGTGGTGGGAGTTTCTTTGTTGTGTCCGAATGTTGTATGGGCAAGTGACCTCAAAGCATTGAGTCTTGGTGTTATTTTATTTTTAATGTTTGTGATGTGCTGTTTAAATGACATTGATGTATTGTATGTTACACCAAGGATTTTGTGTGTGTGTGTGTGTGTGTGTGTGTGTGTGTGTGTGTGTGTGTGTGTGTGTGTGTGTGTGTGTGTGTGTGTGGTAGGGGAGTGTTGTTTATGGTGAGGTGTGGCATGTGACTGTGTTCTGCTGTCCAGTTTGTGAGAAGAGTCACTGTAGATTTGGCTGGGGCTATTTTGAGTCTGTTTGTGGTGAACCATTCGTGTAGTGAGTTGAGGTAAGGTTGAATGATGTGTGCAGCTGTGCTTGCGTTTTGGTGCATGCATGTAAGTGTTATATCATCTGCATAGGAAGCTATGTGTATTTGTGGTGTGTGGGGTGTGGGTATGTCGTACATGTATAGGTTAAAGAGTGTAGGGGACAAACCAGATCCTTGGGGGACGCCGTTTGCGAAGTTTCTGATGTTAGAAGACTGACCGGCAAATGTTACATGTGCACATCTGCCTGCTAAGTAGTTTGCCAGCCATCTTTTTGTGTTATTGTGCATGTTTGTGTTGAGTATTTTGTTTGTGAGGTTGTGGCGGGGGATGGCATCAAAAGCTTTGCTAAAGTCTAGTGTGATTAGGAATGTTCTGTGTGGTGGCCCAGCTGAATTCATGCCATCGAAAACTCTGTGTAAGGTCTGTAAGAAGGGTGTTTGTGGAGTGTAGTGGCCTAAAACCATGGTGTGACTGGGCTAGGGGAATGTGAGGTGTGACTAGCTGTAGTACCAGTCGTTCAGTGACTTTAGAGGGGGTGCAGAGGAGTGTGATGGGGCGATGTGAGGAGGGTAACTTGGGGTCTTTGTTGGGTTTAGGGATAGTGATGATATTGCCATGCTTCCAGATGTTGGGTATTATGTTGAGTACCGGCTGTAGTTTGATATGTTGGTGAGTGCTTGTATGCCTTGTGGTCCTATGTGTTTAAGGTGAATGTTGCTTATGTTGTCTGGTCCACAGGCAGATGAGTGCTTGAGGTTGTTAATGATGTGCTTCGTCTGGTTGAAAGTGAAAGGTGCGTAGTCTGGGTCTGTGAGGAACTGTCTCTTACGTCGGATGATACGTCGGTCTTCGGGATGGGGCTTTAGATGGCTGACTTGTGAAAAGTGATTGATGAGAGTGTTTGCTTGTTGTTTGTTTGAGGGTATGGTGTCTTTTGTTGTGATGGCAGCGTGTGATTGTGTGGTGGTGAGGTGGTGGTCGGTGGTTGTGGTGGGTGGCAGGTGGTGGCGTCGGTGGTCGTGGTGGCTGTTGTTGTCCTTGTGTGTGTGTGTGTGTGTTCTTACCTAATTGTTCTTACCTAATTGTATCTTTACAGGAATGAGTCAAGCTCGTACTGTCCCGTGTCTTAAACCATATTTATCGTACGTATCCTTAAATTTGTGAATTGTTTTGGCACACACTATTTCATTCGGTAGTGCATTCCATTGATCAATTGCTCTGCTTGGGAAACTGAATTTCCTTACGTCTTTATCACCTCTCTTCTTATGCAGTTTTTTGCAGTGTCCTCTTGCTGATGCTTCTCCATATGTTAAGTAATCATTTATGTCTATTTTCTCCTTTCCTGATATGCACTTATATAGCATTATCATGTCACCTCTTTTCCTTCTCTCCTGTAGTGTTGGTAGATTCAGTTTATTTAGTCTTTCTTCGTAGCTTAGGTCCCTTAAGCTTGGTATCCATCTTGTAGCGGCCCTTTGAACTTTTTCAATCTTGTCTATATGCTTTTTGAGATGAGGACTCAAGACTATTGATGCATATTCCAGGGTTGGTCTAATGAATGATGTTATTATCCTTCTTAGCATGTCTTCATTTATGTATGTGAATGCTATTCTCATACTTGCAAGCAGTGTATACATGTTCCGTACCTTCTCGCTGATGTGGTCAGCCGGAGATAGTCTATTATTGATAATCACACCTAGGTCTTTCTCTCTTTCTGATGTGTATAGGGTTTTATTTCCTAACTTATAATCCCAATCAGGTCTTTTTCCACTTTTACCAAACTTGATTACATGACACCTGTCCACATTGAATTCCATTTGCCATGTACTACTCCATTCATGAAGTTTATTTAATTCTTCTTGTAGCTCCCTACAAGAGTCTGTGCTAGTAATTCTCCTTTGTATTTTTGCATCATCTGCAAACATATTCAGATAGCTCTCATTTCCAGTGTTACTGTTTATATCATTTATGTACACTAAAAACATGATTGGTGCCAGCACCGAACCCTGTGGTACTCCACTAGTCACTTCTTTCCATGATGAGTAGTTTCCTCTTAGTACTGTCCTCATTTCTCTTTTTATGAGAAAGTCTTGCATCCAACAAAACAGTTTGCCTCGAATTCCTCCTTGATGGTACAGCTTCCATAAAAGTCTTTGGTGTGGTACTGTGTCAAAAGCTTTCTTGAAATCTAAATAGATACTGTCCACCCATCCTTCCCTTTCCTGTATTGTGTTTGTTACTCTGTCATAGTAGCTCAACAGATTAGTAACACATGATTTTCCTTTTCTGAAACCAAACTGTCTTTCTGTTATCATATTGTGTTCTTCTAGATGATTTACCCAAGCTTTTCTTATAAGTTTTTCTAATACCTTGCTTACAACACTGGTCAGTGATACTGGTCGGTAGTTGAGAGGATTTTGTCTATTTCCTTTCTTGAATAAGGGGACTATATTTGCTTTTTGCCAAATATCAGGTAGTTTCCCTTGACTCAAGGATTTCTTGAAAATTAAAAATAATGGTTTACTTAACTCCTTTGCACATTCTCGTAACACCCAACATGAAATTTCATCAGGAACACTTGTTTTTCCTCTGTATAATCTACTTAACTCCTCCTGTATTACTTTTTCTGCTATTTGTATATCTGGTAGTATGTGTGGACATGCGTGTTCCACATAGTCCCTCTCAAAATTATTTTCTTCTGTAAAAACTAATTGGAAATTCTTATTTAGTGCTTCACAAATGTCTTTCTCTTGTGTATAAGTGATTCCCTCGTCCGTAATGGATTGTATTATATCTTTTACTTTGGTTTTGCTTCTGATATAGCTGTAAAACAGCTTTGGTTGATCACTACTTTTATTTATTATATCCTCCTCAAACTGTTTTTTGGGCTTCCCTCCTTATTCTTGTATAGTCGTTTCTTGCCTGTTTGAAATTATTATACGCCCTTTCACTATTGTTTCTTCTGTATCTATTCCACAACAAATCTCTTCTTTCTTTTGATTTTTTACATTCTGTATTGAACCATTTCTGTATTTTCTTATCTGCTTCTTTGTGCTGTGGGATGTACTTCTGGACTCCTATTTCATAAAATTCACAAAATTTTTTATATACAGCATTTAAATCTTGTCCTCTAAGCTCATTTTCCCAATCAACTTCTAAGAAATACTTCTTTAGGTCTTGATAATTTCCCTTTTTATAGTTTAGGCTCTTTTTGTAACTGTCATTGCTGTTTAGTATGTCATATGCTATCCTGAAGTTATAATTTAGTACTGCATGATCGCTTTTGCCGAGTGGAGGGTGATATATTAAACTGTCAATGTCATTTTCTTGCCTAGTAAATATTAGATCTAGCACTGAAGGTACATCAAGTCCTCTTTTTCTAGTGGTTTCCCTCACATGTTGCGTTAAGAAAAACTCTTGTACGAGATCCAGGAGCTTTTGATCCCAACAGCTTTCTTGGCTATTTATATCTAGAGTATTCCAATTTATATTTGTATTGAAGTCCCCCGTTAGTATAATTCTTTCCGATTTCTCTTCCATTGTGTGTGTGTGTGTGTGTGTGTGTGTGTGTGTGTTTCAGTGAGAGAGTATTAAACTCATAAGTCATTTAATGCTTCATAGCAGACATTATCTTCATTTCCCTCTATTTGTGTATTTGAAATTGTTATTTGTATACATGTTTTCATCACAGCTGCAGAATGTCCAGGTATTGCCTTCATTAATCTGTAATAATACTTGCCAATATTTAAGTAAATATCCATTTCAACACAAATTTAGCATTCGCTGTGTGACTGAAACTGCTCCGGTACTTTCTGCTCTCTCTGTGGTGGCGAGAAGTTCGGGGTATTAACATGTCGTCCAGAAAGAGCGGACCGAGGCTTGTGCCTTCCACTTTGGGTGTAGTACGAATTTCTGAACGGAGCTGTACGTACAGCAATGAACAATATGCAGATAATGTCTTTTTTTCTTTTTTCTTTTTTTTTAACGGATTCCGCGATGGTAATGCCAGTGCTGCAGAGAGGAATACAGGTGGAGATACCCAATGCGCCAAGTTTACTTGCAGCAGGAAAATTGTAATAAATAATAGTCTTCCTGAATTAAAGTGAGGCTAATCTCCCTTTGCAATAACGTTTTATCACTGAACGAGCTGTGGGTGTTATGATAATACTGGTAGCAACATCCTACAAACTAAACATTACATAACTGGCAACAACACACCAGCCTTCCCTCCCTCCCTCCATGCTCCCTTGCAAGCCATAAAATTTGAATTAAATCCTTAATTACAGTCGATTTGTGCAGAAGAATTGCATGAATGCATGATTTAATGTTAAAGAATCGATAAACTGCGTAAAGTTTCTTCTTAAAGCTCGCGTGTACTGATAGGACATGGGATTTTCATGTACTGTACTGTAGAGTATAAGCTAATAATACTCGTCTCCCATCGCCCTGCGAAGCTCTCACCCAGTGGCACATTCAAGCCACGAAACTTTTACACTTAAACAGCCGAATGCTGGGTACTGAACTGGGGTCGCAGAGAGCATATGTTTATACAACAAAATATACTCAAAATTACGTGATAGATCATTGGTGTAACTTTTTGTCATAGGTCGCGTTCCACCCTGTATATACTCGTATGTGTGTGTGTGTGTGTGTGTGTATATATATATATATATATATATATATATATATATATATATATATATATATACATATATATATATATATATATATATATATATATATATATATATATATATATATATATATATATATATATATATATATATATATATATAATACAAGAACAATGCAATTTTGGTATGACATGGATGTGAAGTAATTACTGAAACTGTTCCACAGTGGAAAAAAAAAAATTAAAGGAAAATAAGCAATGATGAAATGCGGTGCCGTAATACAATAATACCTAATATCACACACCCAAATAGCTCAGGCAGGTCACCATGACAAATAAAAGCTGATATGTTATCATGGGCATGGTATACTCGTAATCTGAACCGTCAAGAGCGACGTATACGAAACCCAGAGGTTCTTAAGAACTAAAGGGGCAGTAGCCAATCATATTTATTATCAGGCGCAGTAGGCAGCCAACCATGGGCAAGTCGAATTTTTTTCTGGGCATCATAAGTAATGCAACGCCAGTCAAAGAAGGTGTTCGTCATGGACAGAAGAAACAGCGAGGTTGCAATAAGAAGACACATCATCGGTCTTCGAGAGAGTGGATTAAGTAGCCGGGCCGTCGCCAACGAATCAGGCGTATCAATTACCACTGTGGCTAAGTGGATACGAAGATGGCAAGAATCTGGAGATCTGACTAATCAAAGTATGTAGTCATACGGTGAACGACACTGCATTTCTCTTGCACCATTTATAATTTGTGAACTAATTTAGCCACGTTACTCCATTGTTATCGGAGGGAAGTAAATATGCCTTATTGATACCTCCGCCAGGAGGTTTATTTTCTGCGTGTGTGTGTGTGTGTGTGTTTACCTAATTGTATCTTTACAGGAATGAGTCAAGCTCGTCCTGTCCCGTGTCTTAAATCATATTTATCGTACAAATCCTTAAAATTGTGAATTGTTTTGGCACACGCTACTTCATTCGGTAGTGCATTCCACTGATCAATTGCACTATTTGGGAAACCAAATTTCCTTACGTCTTTATCACCTCTCTTCTTATGCAGTTTTTTGCAGTGTCCTCTTGCTGATGCTTCCCCATAGGTTAAGTAACCATATATGTCTATTTTCTCCTTCCCTCAAATGCATTTATATAGCATAATCATGTCACCTCTTTTCCTTCTCTCCTGTAGTGTTGGAAGATTCAGTTTATTTAGTCTTTCTTCATAGCTTAGATCCCTTAAGCTTGGTACCCATCTTGTAGCGGCCCTTTGAACTTTTTCAATCTTGTCTATGTGTTTTTTGAGATGCGGACTCCAGACTACTGATGCATACTCCAGGGTTGGTTTGATGAATGATGTTATTATCCTTCTTAGCATGTCTTCATTTATGTATGTGAATGCTATTCTCATATTTGCAAGCAATGTATACATGTTCCTTACCTTCTCACTGATGTGGTCAGCCGGAGATAGTCTGTTTTTGATAATCACACCTAGGTCCTTCTCTCTTTCTGATGTGTGTCGGGTTTTATTTCCTAACGTATAATCCCAATCAGGTCTTTTTCCACTTTTACCAAACTTGATTACGTGACACTTGTCCACACTGAATTCCATTTGCCATGTATTACTCCATTCATGAAGCTTATTTAATTCTTCTTGTAGCTCTTTACAAGAGTCTGTGTTAGTAGTTCTCCTTTGTATTTTTGCATCATCTGCAAACATATATAAATAGTTTTCATTTCCAGTTTTATTGTCTATATCATTTATATACACTAAAAACATAATTGGTGCCAGCACTGAGCCCTGTGGTACTCCACTAGTCACTTCTTTCCATGATGAGTAGTTTCCCCTTAGTACTGTTTCCATTTCTCTTCTCATGAGAAAATCTTGCATCCAACAATACAGTTTGCCTCGAATTTCTCCTTGATGGTACAGTTTCCATAAAAGTCTTAGGTGTGGTTCTGTGTCAAATGCTTTCTTGAAATTTAAATAGATACTGTCCACCCATCATTCTCTTTCCTGTAATGTGTCTGTTACTCTGTCATAGTAGCTCAACAGATTAATAGCATGATTTTCCTTTTCTGAAACCAAACTGTCTTTCTGTTATCATATTGTGTTCTTCTAGATGATTTACCCAAGCCTTTCTTATAAGCTTTTCTAATACCTTGCTTACAACACTGTTTAGTGATACTGGTCGGTAGTTGAGTGGATTTTGTCTATTCCCTTTCTTGAATAAGGGAACAATGTTTGCTTTCTTTCAAATATCAGGTAGTTTACCTTGACTCAAGGATTTCTTGAAAATTAAAAATAATGGTTTACTTAACTTCTTTGCACATTCTCGTAGTACCCAACATGAAATTTCATCAGGACCATTTGCTTTTCCTTTGTCTAATTTACTTAGCTCCTCCTGTATTACTTTTTCTGATGTTTGTATATCTGGTAATATGTGTGGCCATGCATGTTCCACATAATCCCTCTCAATATTTTTTTCCTCTGTAAAAACTGATTGGAATTTCTTCTTTAGTGCTTCACAAATATCCTTCTCTTGCGTATAGGTGATTCCCTCGTCCGTAATGGATTGTATTTTATCTTTTACTTTGGTTTTGCTTCTGATGTAGCTGTAAAATAGCTTCGGTTGATCACTACTTTTATTTATGATATCCTCCTCAAACTGTTTTTGGGCTTCCCTCCTTTTTCTTGTATAATCGTTTCTTGCCTGTTTGTAATTATTACATGCCTTTTCACTATTGTGTCTTCTGTATCTATTCCATAACAAATCTCTTTTTTCTTTTGATTTTTTTTTGCATTCTGTATTGAATCATTTCCTTATTTTCTTTTCTGCTTCTTTGTGCTGTGGGATGTACTTCTGGACTCCTATTTCATAAAGTTCACAGAATTTTTTATATATAGCATTTAAATCTTGTCCTCTAAGCTCCTTTCCTCAATCAATTTCTAAGAAGTACTCCTTTAGGTCATGATAGTTTCCCTTTTTATAGTTTAGGCTCTTTTTGTAACTTTCATTGCGTTAACTATGTCATATGCTATCCTGAAGTTGCAGTTTAGTACTGCATGGTCGCTTTTGCCGAATGGAGGGTGGTATATTAAATTGTCAATATTGTTTTCTTGCCTAGTAAATATGAGATCTAGCATTGAGGGTACATCGAGTCCTCTTTTTCTCGTGCTTTCCCTTACATGTTGTGTTAGGAAAAACTCTTGCACGAGATCCAGGAGCTTTTGGTCCCAACAGCTTTCTTGATTTATTATATCTAGAGTATTCCAATTTATATTTGTATTAAAATCTCCAGTTAGTATAAGTATTTCCGATTTCTCTTCCATTTTATGTAGTAATGATCTTAAACTCTGAATTGTATTCCCTGCCAGGTCCTCATACTCGTCTCTTTCCCATGTGTTTGACTTGGGTGGTATGTACAAATTGGCTACAGGTACTTTCCCTTCTTTTGTATTGATCTCTACTGCAATCAGTTCTACTTGTGAGGGTATATCTAGTTCTATTTGTTTGACTTTTAGATATTTTTTAGTTAATATTATAATTCCTCTTCCTTTTTTTAAGTTCCTGTCTCTTCTCCATATATTATATTCCTCTAAGTTTAGGATGTAATTTGATAGCCTTGGTGTTAATTTTGTTTCAGTTAGGCATATTATATGTGGTTCATTTTCTTTGACAATCATTCATCTCTAATAATTTAGATACTATTCCATCCACATTTGAGTAGCCTACATCAACTTAATCATCTTGTTTATATACTTGTCATGACTTGATTCTACTACCCTCCCTTTTTTTTATTCCCTCCTGTTTATGTACCACTTTCGTACTTGCAATCCTATTACTTTGTAAAAAAAAAATGTATTCTTCTCCTCCTCTGATCTTCCCTCATTTTTTGTTTTTGCTTCCTCCCTCTTCTCTTTCAGTAATTCCAGTTCCTCTTGTGTTAGGCATCTTTTTATCCATACATTTTTGAACTCTTTTTCCATAAGATTCTTTGCATTTATTAGTATCTCCTCCACGGTGTTTACACTCTGGAAGGTTGCCTTTAAGGGTCTTGACTTGCTTCTCTCGTATTTCCCTAACCTTTTGTGTTCCTCTATGTCTTTACTACAGATTTCCTCTGATACTTCTTTCAGCATGCTCATTACATTTGCCATCTCCTTTTTGTCTCTTGAGATTGTTTTTTACAAGATACTGATATCTACTGAATCTCTGACTAACTTAGGATTGTTTGGGATTATTCTTTTCGCTTCCTGTTTAATGCTTTTTCCTTCCTCACTTGTTTCTAAGTCTTTCTTTACTTTCACCATTTCAGCATAAGTGGTTTCCACATCATTTTTGTAGCTTTGCACAGCTTCATTCACCTGTGTTATCTTCTCCTCAATATCACTGCCCTGGTCTATCAGACTGCTTACTTGCCTAATTGTCTCTGTATCATTTTTGAACTCTTCCTTAATACTCTCGTGGTTGACTACTGCACTTGCTATTTCATTAATTTTTCTCCTAAGTGAACCCAGTTCTACTGTCAGCTCACCTATGGTTATGTCTTTCTTGTTGATTTCTTTCCTAATTTTTCTATTTCTTCCTTTTGCAAGTGGATCTGTTTCTTAATTTCATCACTCATTTTGAAAAGCCGTCTCTAGCCTGTGTACTCGTTCAACCAGTTTATTGTGAGTCTCCATTTCAACCAGTTCTTGGTAGAAATCATCGTCCTGCTTTCTACCTTTATCCCTTTTCTTTTCCAAATTTGCTTTACTAAAGTATGTGGTCATGTTGCAGTACTAAAAGCACATATGGTACTTCCTTTCCTTGGGTCAGTTGTAGACAAAACAAACGATCAGCTGATTGTGTGCATTCTTACTCAAATTTGTTTTCTCTTCTGTTTGAACAAGTCTTGCTTTAATACTTCTATATATATATATATATATATATATATATATATATATATATATATATATATATATATATATATATATATATTAGAATAGTCTAACCTGGTACAGAGCTTGACTCATATAAAGATACTAATTTAGGTAATGCCACTGGCCAAGTTGGCCGTTTATGGAGCGATGGCGGCGAGCGTCTGGTCTCCTCGGTGCCTAGTGTGCGTGCGTGTGTATGTTTGAGTGTGTTCAGGTGTGTGTCTGAGTGTGTGCGTGTGTGTCTGACTCTGTGCGTGTCTCAGTGTGTGTGTGTGTGTGTGTGTGTGTGTGTGTGTGTGTGTGTGTCGTTACGCAAAAACTGATGAATAGATTTTCATGAAACTTGGTGTCCAGGGATGGAGCATGGGGCAGGAAGAACTCATTAAACTTTGGAGTGCATCCGGTTAAAGGGACGTCTGTAGACAGCATACATCCGTCAGCTACTGAATGGGTATTCATGAAACTTGGTTGAGGGATGGGTCATGGGCCAGGAAATAACCCGTTAAATTCTGGAGTGGATCGGATAAAGGAGCACTCAAATGGAATGCATACCACCGCAAAGGACTGTTGGGCCTTTACGGAGGTATGCACTCTACTGAATGCCCTTCTAGTTATTATTGTATTTGTAGCTTTCCCGTATTGCCCATCATGTTTGGGTAGGGGACCGTGAGTAGGCTGTCGTGGTCCAGATTTTCAAGTGAAAGGTGACAAATGTGTCCACCCTCATGGCATTACGTGAGTCTGTGACCCCAGCCCCCTCGGGGAGACTGGAGCCTTTGCGCATGGCGTGGCTTTCTACCAAGAAATGTTTTCAACTGTTTGCCAGTGCTATTTAGATTATATTTTTAAGCTTTATCTCTTTCTGACATAAGTATATACCTGATAAATGTATACTTCCCTTAGAAACACTAAATACGTACGGTAATATAATAAATAGGAACTGGGGTAGTAAATCTTCCAGAGGAGTTTGTCAGTTCGTGGGTTTCATCTATCCTACATAATGAGGGCCACCGATTTTGTCCCTTAATCTCCGCCTCACCCTGAAAAAAGACAGCACGTAAATGTTAATGAGAGTTTTCATATGCAGCATTTCCTTGGGGGTCGCAGCATTGCTATTACTGAATCTCCTACTCACCCCAATGGCTCCCAAATCACTCAAAATGAAACCTTTCCCCACACATAACCCCACTTAATGTAATACTAATCTGCCCTAACTACTCATTCAAGGAAGTATGAAAATGTTTACAGAGAGATCGACATACTTTCTATCGTCTGACAACGTAAATAACTGCATTCCACAGCAAAACGACCACGCTCACGAATGACGACGCACCAGCAGGACGAAGCGTTACTACGTGCGGCGCAGGAATCCTCACTAACAAAATTTGCAGTGGCACTCCGGGAAAAACTTGGACTAGAAGTATCTCTCTCCACAGTCCGTCGCCGGTTACATGAGGCGGGAATACACCATAGGGTTCCCGTGAAAAAGGAGAGCCTCGTAGAAGCGCATCGTGCTGCCAGGCTGGAATTTGCTGGCCAATATGAGAACCAAAGGCTAGACTTCTGGTCACGGGTTTTCTCTGACGAGAAAATTCACCGATCGTCCGATCATGGTAGGGGTTATGTGTGGAGAAGAAATAATACCTGCTAGGATGTTTAGTATATAGATGTTTGACCTAAAAGCACTGCCGCAACCAGTGTTTCATATAGCTTGAGAGAGAGAGAGAGAGAGAGAGAGAGAGCTGGAGTAAATCTCAGCAATCGATATCCATGCCGGGGAGTTTAAAAAAAAAAAAAAAAAACATCACACTCCCGTATCCATTATTGCCCACAAAAGCAACTTCTGAGTCACATTTAATGGTTATTCTTTTTTTGGTATTAAAAGTAGGTAGTCTAACGTAAGAAAGGCTGAACTTTCACGCAATGTAATCAAAATTACAATAAAATGGTAACTTTGCAGTGGATAAATAAGGAGTCGGTATAGTTGCACAGGCGCCTGCAGACGAATGAAGATAGATCCTCCCTGGGTTTAAAAACTTATAATTTCACACTGTTTTCATTGAACCTTCATAATTTTCTTTTTTAGATTGATCCTGTATTTACGCAGTCTTCACGCGAGGGTGAAAATGTTTGGAATGGGTATGTGGAAGGATCAATTGAATCTGTATTTCTTTCCCAGGAGTGGGTATATGTTGATCCCGAAATTTGCGCCAGCTGGAAAAAAACAGCTGTAGTACTGTAATGCACACACCAAAATATCATAAATCACTTAGGATTAGGCCTACGAACTCGGTGATTTACTGTGAAATAGGCTCTCATAATCACATCAGTAACAGTGTGAATGGTTTGCCAAATTAAAAATCACTTTATATGAATATACTTATCTCTTAACAGAAACGATAGTTTTGTTGACCAATGAATCGGTTACCCACCACATTTGGGAAGGATAGTCTTAAAGATGTAGTATAGCATATACCACCCATAGTCTGTCAGGGGAAATTATGCAAGAAAATATAAGAAACAGTCCTTCCACCTCTTCACTCGACTAGATAACTGTTATTCCTCCTATAACTATTTTATACATTAAAGCATTTTCCAAAGTAGGGTAACTTTCAACTAAAGGAGGAAGCCAAAACCAAAACTAACTCCTATAACGTAATATTCTTTTTTTTTTTTAGCTATAATCGAGCAAACACCTACGAGACCAGGAGTGGACATCAAGTGTGCAATGTATGGGCCTGGATATCTACCCATGGAGTGGAAAATATTACGATACTATGGTGGTACCAATCTTAAGTGGCGGTTTGGGTGGGGCACGAACCTCTGTACAGTGGTGCCACGTGTTCCATACCCGCTATGTGAACGGCTCTGATATATGTAATAGGCATCACAGTAAGATAAACACATAAGAACAAAATGGTAACGTGTGTATTATAATATATGAAAGAACAGTAAACTGATTATGCGTACAATATTTATACGGCAATACAGAAACGTGGCATAATTATTTTACAGTGTTGCTTTAAAAAAAAGTAGTCACTTTTATTGGCTGTTACCGTCTTTCTGGGGTTGGTAATAATGTCACAATTATGATTATAAGATAATGTGCAGGAATATAAGCAAATATATGCCAGTTTCTTAGTAAAAAAAATATATACACTAAACCCTCGTGAGCGGCAACATTCACACACACCCAGTCCGACCTGGTCATCTGTGAGGGATAGAGGATTAATAGGCCTATTTGGGGACACCTCTTAAAAAAAAGCGCGCCAAGACTTTAACCTCCTGGGTGGTGTGGAAATAAAGTCAAATTTACAATATGTACATTATAACGTAAAAGAAAATAACCAAAATGTATCCTAAAATACCACAGACGAGAGAGAGAGGGGGGGGGGGAGGCAGACCAGGGGCAGTGTTGAGTGCAGCTGAGTGAGAGATGGAGGAAAAGATGGAAGGAAGGAGGGAGAGAGTGATTGAATGAAAACAAATCATGGCGCCACAACAGCGAGGTCATCTGGCGCCATATGTAAAACAATAATATTTTTATACATAATTAGATATAATAAAAACAAAATAAAGAAATGAAAGGACAAGTTTATAATTAAACATAATTAGATTTAAAAAAAACAAAATAAAGAAATGAAAGCACAAGTTTATAAGTCAAACATAAAAGAAACAAAATTGACGCACATCTCCCCCAGGAGAGAGAGAGAGAGAGAGAGAGAGAGAGAGAGAGAGAGAGAGAGAGAGAAGGCAGGCCAGGAGCAGTGTTGAGTGCATTGTCAAGCTGAGGGAAAGATGAAGGGAGGGAAGGAAGGAGGGCGAGAATGATTCAATGAAAAAGCGCCGTAACATCGAGGTCATCTGGCGTCATATGTAAAACAATAATATAATTAAAAACAAAATAAAGAAATGAAAGCACAAGTTTATAAGACATAAAAGAAACAAAATTCTCTAGGGTAATGCACATCCCCCCAGGAGAGAGAGAGAGAGAGAGAGAGAGAGAGAGAGAGGCATCGCGAGTATGAAAAACGTGGCAACACTGTACAGAGGTTCGTGCCCCACCCAAACCGCCACTTTAGAATGGTACAACCATAGATGGCTTGTTCACAGCCCAGAAGTATTTGGAAATTCTTAAGTTTTTCCTGCCTTCCCTGCAAGAATGACATCCCTTCCCACTAGGTTCCAACATGTTCATCCACGATCGGTGCCCATTTCACAGAGCACGTGCAGTCCAGGAGTGGTTTGCTACACGGGAAAATCTTCAGCTCTTGGACTGGCCTACCAAGGGCTGCGACTGCAACCCAGTTGAAAGTAGCTAGGCGAATATGGTCAACACATGGAAGCCAGAAAGAGAAAGGACAGCCTAGCAGTTGATGGTACGTATACGGCGAGAATGGGAATCTCTGCGGGGAAAGCAGCACATTGTGAGAAATGTCTCCAGCGTGCCTGATAGACTCCGTGATGTTACTGTTCAGGAGGGAGGATGGACCCATTACTAAACACATCAATAAACTGTCTATGATCTGCAGTCTCAATTTTCCTTTTTCATATTAAATTGTTGCGGATTACCAAGTGCTCCTAGTACTGTATGTTGAGAGATTCAGGTAATGCTGTTAAACTGAGCCTAGTAGCTCAGTCAGCAGAGCACTGACTCGCCGTCCATAAGGTCGGGAGTTTGGGCCCATGCGGTGCTACATGGCCTTCGATCCCTACGCGACTTTATATTTATATACCCACAGTATTCATGTTTCACGGCCAAGGTATACGAAATAGGCCTACTTTTGTCTTTATATATATATATTATTGATAGATAGATAGATAGAGATATACAGTAGGCAATATATAGATAGATAGTAGATAGAGATAGATAGCTATATACAGATATACAGATAGAGATATATAGATGTATAGATATAATGTAGATATATGTATATAGATTGATAGGTAGATAAATAGATAAGATGAATACGTTCATCCTCCATTACATGTTGCGCTAGGCAAGTCTTATTATGGCCTGCGTCTCATTCAGTAAAGCAAGGCCTGCTTCGGACCAACAGCACCCCTGAACATCCACAACGAAGCATCCAACTCCCTGATTGGTCCCACCACCATCACATTAAATAAAGCTCGAATTACAGGGCTACAGGCACGTATAATATAAGCACTACACAGATCATAGCAGTGTAGTTGTATGTACCTGACCTCTATGCCAGGGTTCCTCCAACTCATTCGCGTCTTGATACGACGATATAAACAAGCACAGTGGTGCCACTGCCACATCCACCAAGACGCCACAAGTCGGTGTAGTACTTAGAAGTGAAGCCGACTGTACACCCACGAGCTAAAGTTCACCGACAGTCCCTGCCGGGCATATGTTTCCAAACATATCCCACAGAGGGCGCAGCGCTCGTCCACCAGAGTAAAGGAGAAGGGAGGAGACGGAGAGGGGGAGGGGGAGAGGGAGGGGGATGGAGGCAACGAGACGGGAGGGAGAGAGAGAGAGAGTCAACAAGGCACGGGAGGGAGAGAATCTGTGGCGATGGTAGATGGCACATATTGGGTGTTTTATTATTATTATTGAGATACACACTCCCGCGAGAACTCCCACGGAGTCCCCCTCACCAGGACGGAGCTGCCGTCGACCCCCACCCCAGGAAGACACCACAGAGGGGCTTACACCGGGTCCAAGCCAGACGGGCCCCGGGACGTCATTACCTTACGCCTCTCTTGTCCTCAACACAACCAACATCACCATCGCAGGAATGACAACTACTTCTCGGCCAAGCAAGCCTTCACCAGGATCGGGGTGGGACTTGTGACTACACAGTCCCAGACAGCACCTTGACATCGGCCACCGTTCGTGTCAGGGAAGAATCGGCCACCGTCCATCCTTCTGCTGTTGCCCCCTGCAGCACCGCTGCAACCACACCTGGAACCAGCCCCACGGAGGCGGCCATTGTACGCCCCGGGTTGGACGTGTCGGCCACCGTCCACATGTCAGCTGTTACACCAGAGGGAGGCAGAACCGTAGTATCGGCCACCGTTCATGCCGGAGAAAGGTCGGCCACCGTTCGCCCTTTGTCCATCTCCTCCTGTGGGAGCAGCACCCTGACATCGGCCACTGTCCGTGTCCGGGAAGGGTCAGCCACCATCTGCCCTTCTGCTGCTGCCATTGGGGACTGTGGAACTGCGACATCAGCCACCGTCCATGTCAGGGAAGGGTTGGCCACCGTCCGCCCTTCATTCACAGTCTCTAGGGCTTCCCCGTCGGAGAGAGTCCCTGGCGTGGCCCACCCTCCACCCAGAGGCCACACAGGACATTCCCCCCACTCTCTTTCCAGGTGTGGTTTCCTGGAGGAGCTGCCTGTTGAGGAGTGGTGGCATGGCCCGATTGCGGAGGAGGGGATCCACGCCCTACGGATTGCCCTTGGTCGACGCCCAGATCTGACGGGCGCCACCCGGAGGGGATGCCGCAGTCAACTCCTGATGGCAGCCCAGTCTCGTGGCGACCACAGCCCCCAGCCTCCCAGGGATGGCCCTCAGACCCCAGGGCGGAACCTCCCCAGCTCCGCCTGACACTAGCCCTCCGCCCGGAGAAGAAGGCATCAGGAACGACTCCTGGCCCTATTTGGCCCCAGCCCCGAGGACCACTCACCAGGTCGAGGCCCTGCCAGGAGGGAGCTTCCCTGCACCCCCGACCAGGACCACGCCCGGGCCTCAACGCCCCTGGTAGTGGTTCCGTGCCTCCTACGTGAGGGCACGCCCCGGGGCCGCCCCACTAAGACCGGGCGCCACCTGAACTAAGACCTAGGTTTCAGCGGCCCAAGAATTTCTGTAGTGAAATATAATGCCTTCCCGGGAAACATAGACTGACCATACCCATGTAAAGTATTACAACCCGGAACAGTGATACATTGAGACTTAATAGTGACTATGCCTACAGACTAAATAGCCTATCATGCAGTGTGAATTACCTAAGTTCAGAGACTGAGAACAATATGCAAGGACTGTGAGGAAAGGGACTCCATGGACTATATCCCTGAAACCTGTGTATTGTTGATTATTGTAACTGACCGATGGTGATCTCATTGTATGTGTAATGTAATGTAAATACTGTCACTAATAAGCCTGTTCCCGTCCACACGCCCTGTATTGTATACTATTGTATGAATATTGTCAGAAGGTTGAAATAAGGCAATACATGTGTTAAGGTAGCCTGCCGAGTTTTTACGTCCTGTTCCTCTGTTAGGGTGTTCTAGTTCCGGTCGAGAAAGAGGACCCTGCTCAGTAGCTGGTGTCTCTAGGACAAGTCGACCTATAAATCCCAGCATAACAATTATTATTATTTTTATTATTATTATTATTATTATTATTATTATTATTATTATTATTACAGTATTATGTATAAGTATAAGCGTTAGTCCTTAGAAAACGGCTGACATCTTTTGTATTTTTTGACAAATTCTAGACGATTTTGTGTGTGTGTGTGTGTGTGTGTGTGTGTGTGTGTGTGTGTGTGTGTGTGTGTGTGTGTGTGTGTGTGTGTGTGTGACAGAAGCACTAGTCCAAAGGCGAAAGGTTTAATCAAGTCTAGCAATCCATAAACAACTGTTTGAATTTGATCCAGACGATCAAAGAGGCCACGAGAAAATCAACATCATCTATTGGTAAACAAATTAAGAAATTAAATTAATCGTGTTATGCAATGTGAAGGTAGACTGCGAAGTTAAAAGACGAAGGAGGGGATGAGAGAGAGAGAGACAGAGAGAGAGAGAGAGAGGGGGGGGGGGGACAAGGAATTAGCAAGTGAAACACGTAAAGGGCAATGCCTAGTTAGGTGGTAAATATTTGGGAATCATATAATTACATACTTTAGAAATGAAAGAAGCTGATAAATAGTTATGATAACTATAGACGGTATTAAATATAGTAATCCTTATTTATCTGATGACGAAAAAGGCAGGGTCAGTGCTGTATTTTTACGTTATTGATGTTACACACATGCTATCTCTTTTCGACCAATGGAAGTGATCAACGAATCCCCTTCAATCGGAGTGGCAATAATACATAATTACCAACAATACAATTAATCCGCCACATTTCACCCACCAGTTTCTGAAGTATTTAATTATATGATTCCCAAATATTTACCACCAAACTAGGCATTGTCCTTTACGTGTTTCACATGCTAACTGCTTGTCCTCTCTCTCTCTCTCTCTCTCTCTCTCTCTCTCTCTCTCTCTTTTCCCCTCCTTGTCTCTTAGTTTACGTCCTTTTACCTCGTAGCCAACCTTCACGTCACATGAAACAATTAATTTCTTAATTCTTTTACCCTTAGATGATGTTGATTTTCTCGTGGTCTCTTTGATCGTCTGGATGAAATTCACAGTTGTTTATGGATTGCTAGACTTAATCAAACCTTTCACCTTTGGACATCACTAGTGCTTCCGTCACACAAGAAAAATCCTCTAGAATTAATAGGAAGAAATACAAAAGATGTCCGCCATTTTCTAAGAACTAACGTTGGTTTACCTCCATTTTTCTTATACTTATTTCATACAAATAATAATAATAATAATAATAATAATTAATAATAATGATAATCATCATCATCATTATCATCTAATCTAGTGTTGTCCCATGAGGAGCGCAGGAGCCCAGGGCTAGGCTGGTTGGTCCTGACATTTAAGATGAGTGACAAGCCTCACTCATTCCTGAGTGGCATTACGTGAGCAATAAACCCCAACCACCCCGTGGATATAAACCTGCAGCAGCTCAATCCGATTGGAGCGCTCTAATTACCCACCAAACCACCAGGCTCCATAATTTAGTTAAACGATTACCACTCAGCGTAGTAAATGGTTGTCTCGTGTACAGGAAACCATTTGGCTTGTCACTGTATGTAGAGTCACCCGTAGACACGGAAGAGAAAAGAATGAAGGAAAGAAAGAGGAAGGAAGGAAAGAAGGAAGAGAGGATTAGTTAGGCACCCAAGAGCAACACTGCATCGAGTGAGTGATGGTGAGCGCCCCCACCTACCGCTATAATAATAATAATAATAATAATAATAATAATAATAATAACAATAAATCACCCGATATGTGACATCTTCCATCGCCACAGGCTTTCACCCTCCCCTGTCTTGTTGCCTTTTTCTCCCTCCCGTTTCGTTGCCTCCCTCCCCCTCCCCCTCTCAGTCTCTTCTCTTCTCCCTTACTTTGGTGGAAGAGCATTGCGCCCCATATGTGATATGTTTGGAAACATATGCCTGCTAGGAACTGTCGGCGAACTTTTGGTCGTGGGTGTAATATCACTCCTAAAAGTCGGGCGCAGCTCATGAACACCGGTGGCCCTGAACCAATGAATCCCGACACAACGCGCATTTATGCTTGTTTCTGTAATGGCTCTCGGTGTCGCCGGTATCATGTGTGGAGAAAAGGGGGATTTTGGATGGTGATAAGGCGGTTTATCAGTGTTTTAAATATACGATACACATTCATTATATGGAATATCATATACATGCACAGGCAACAAATTACACCTCGTCTGTGGTTAGCATGCACTTGTGTCAGTGGTTTATCACTGAATATTTGTGTTGTCTCTGATGTGTGTCTGACAATGGCTACCAGAGCAGGTGTAGTTTTCCCGAATCATCCTTCCTCACACCTCAGCGCTCCTTCCAGGATGCTGTCCCAGGTTTTTTCCACACTATTGTCAGACAAGAATAACACACACACACACACACACACACACACAAATATATATATATATATATATATATATATATATATATATATATATATATATATATATACAGAGAGAGAGAGAGACTGCTTCACTTTGTTTTACGTATATAACCCTCCTCACTTATCGTTATGCATTCAAAGCATGCACGAGATGAGTTGTCAGATCATGTGACGTTGGACATTGACTTATTTACATCGCCCATAAGTGATGAAGACTTGCGAAGAATGTAGATGCCAAGAGAACAAAATATCAGTAGAATATAACTGACAACTCATTATGTGGAAACTGCGCCCCATTTATTCCGTCATCATTCATCCGAGGACAGTTAAAACACACTGCAGAGCGTCGTACAATGAAAGAATTACTATGGTAATTCCATTTAGGCAACATTTACTTGTTTTAAGGTTAATGCCTCTGTTAATAAACAGCATTCTCTGAGGTAAATATATGAACGATACTCTTATTTACGAAGAGGAATGAGCAACTGTAAGGATAAGTATATCACCCATAATTCATGGAAGATATTTATTTATGCCTTACATATTCCTTTATGTAAATTTAGTGTAATTTATAATAATTTGACTCCACGTTCTCTCTCACGCACTCATTCACACACTCACTAATTCATTCACACACATTCATTCACACACACACTCATTCACACACTTACACTAATTCACACACACACTCACTCACTAGCTCACACACACACACACACACACACACACACACACACACACACACACACACACACACACAGTACTGAGCTCACACAAATTGTCCAGCAATTCATTATTTCTGTCAGTATCGATCCACAATAATGACTTCCGTCACTTTGTATGGTCTAACCACTTACGTAATAACTAGTATTAAGTGAAATGTTAAAACATTTCTAAACAATATGACATCACTACTGTATTCCACACAAATATTTCATGTTTTACCAACTCGGTAAGAACTCCAACCACCACCTGCATCAATGACTTCATTTATACGTCTTGGGACTGATGCAGCAAGATTGAAAATAGTTGGGCATGCGTCTGACAGATTCCCATACCTCGTTTCCCTTCCTCTCAGTATCTTCGTTCGTTTTTCCCCCACATCCCAGTAGTGGGACATCATCCCCCAAATGTTCTCGATCGGACTGAGATCGCATCCCTTGGTAGGCCAGTCAATTAATTCAATTTCTGGATGCTGCTCAAACCAGTTTCGGACAAGGCGACTGATATGAATTAGGTCCTGCACAAGTTTTATGGTTAAGGGTGCAGGAATTAGCATGGTTCGGACCGTCGGTAGTCGAATGTGCTTCAATATGTCAACGTACACAGCTGCTACGAGGTCAGTCGATCTTCAGCAAGTCCCCAGGCCCATACGTTGACATCCAACCCCAGAAAGTTGTGCTGACTCTGACACTAACAGCACGTTCTTGCAGGTGTTCCTCCACGAATCTCGTAGTGGGAGGCCTCCAACCGTGTCTCTCTATAGCCGGTAGTGTTGAGAATGTTTCATGAAAGACGACCGTCTGCCAATACTCAGCTGTTATTGGCATATGCTGCAGAGCAATACCTAGTCTAACTTCTTTGTGTGCACGGGTCAACTTTTATTGCAGGAACCCGACAATGTAGTCCGTATTCATAATGGCGTCGTCGCACCGTGTTAGGATGGCAGCCTAGATGTAGCTGGGCAATTAAGCGCACAGCCGTAGTTTTTTATCGCTCCCGTGTTGCTTGTGCGATCTGGTTATCCTGCTCTTGAGTTGTAACTCGTGCTCTGCCACTCCGAGACCTAGTTCTAAGTGACTTCCTCCTGCCATCGTCTTACCCAAAGGTAGATTGTTTTATGGCACAGTCCCAGTACTCGTGCAATAACAGATACTGGCGTTCCTCATTCCCACATCCCGACAATCCTGCCGCGGGTGGTGATAACACCTGGATGGTTGGCACGTGTGTCAGGCATGCTGAGGAGAAATCATGCATCAATATCTATGGGAGATTCTATGAAGTCATACTTTGCCTTATCGGGATTGTAATAGTAATGCTGATATTAAACGACTTACACTGCTACAAAAACCCTTTTTGACATGACATGATCAAGACAGGTGGCTATTATAAAACGTGTACTGGCCCTAAAGACATACCGTAAATCATGTTATCACATAATATACTGGTATGTGCAAATTTTGACAACTATGGTAACCGATTGTACTGAAGAGAACATGTGTGAAGGTGAACCGCAAGTGATTACTACACTAAATACAATTAATTACTATTACTGATTTATCAAACGTTTGGTTATTGCATAATTGTCACGAGAGGAGATGAATACAGCATTATATAATCCAATTGTCCTGATAAGTCGATGTGACACTAATGAGTATTAAAGGTCACATCCATGTAGTCACGTTATGAAACCTAGGAAGATAGGTGTACTGGTCACTCAAGCAAGGAAACTCATTGGTATACCACCAAAACACGTGGAGAGTGCGGGGGAGCGTAATGTTAGGATAGGTTACGTTTTCCCCAGGAGCTACGTATGGATATACACCGTGATGAGGAGGTCGATAATATTAACTGTTCCTTTTATTAAGAGTTCTATTCGCACCACTCATAATATACACTGAATACATGCATTTATGTTGGCTTATCAATGTAGTTCAGAATCAGTAACGAAGTTCTTTTAAACCTAACTGTCACTTACGTGATTCCTTGGCTAAGTACACTCGTGTAGTGCTAGGCAGAGTAAATATTCGGCTCAAAATGCATGAAACATATGGAAAAACAATCACGAACTCAATAGGTGGGGGAAGCAGATACGGGAATGTGGGTAATCAGATTCCTGATATGCAGTCGCACTTACCACCCAAACCTAAAACCTCAGCATGCCATTGGTTGAAAAGTCTTCGAGATGCAAGAGAAAGGCATGCAAAGTCTCGCACTATGGTACACACGAATAGAAAAACAAGTGCATATTAGTGTGTCCTGCAGAGCAAAGCTGGGCTGTGTTTCAACAGGCCTTCGCGCCCCAGAGTGGTCCGGGGGTAGTGGGGGTGGCAGTGAAACCACCAAATACTTGGAGCGTGAATTCGCTTTTACTCTAGATATCCTTCTTTCAGAATACTTAGCAGTTATGTATATTTGATCATTACTAACAACAGTATTAATGTTACATGAATATTTGTCAGCAAAATATAATTGTAAATGCATATTGCCGAAATACTTTAGAAATATTTAAGCCGTAATGAAGAACCATAACAAATCCTGCCTTCGCCACAGCTGCTTCCTCTTGTAATTTCCTCCGATTTTGAAGACGAAATGAACCCAGCAGTGCAAGACTACAGTGGAACAAGATGACTTTGGAAGATATGATCATTGTACAGAGGTGAGGAGGTACTTCATGGATGTTTGATTTTCATGGGAATGAATGAAAACAAACCCTCAGTCCGTACTCTTTAGATCCACATAGACTTTACGTTCATTAAGCCGAAAATCAATACTTAATTGAAATGAAGAGGGTATTGTAACAAATCTTTTCATTTATGACATGTTAGTATTCAAAATCCGTTCACTCTCCCAAATTACACAGAATAATACCCTGGCATTGAGAGTTCTGTTATCCTTTACATGACTGTGATCTAAACCATTTACGGCTGTCAGATGTCGCCAGAGAGACCCACCTCTCCAAATAGTTCCAACCGCGACGGAGGCCGCAACGACCCCCCCTTCACCCCCCACACTTCGCTCACGAAAGTGCCGTCACGTTCCGTGGCGCTCCAGCTGTTGAAACGCAGCCCTGGTATGTATACCACAGTGCTATACTCATGCACTTGTGACACAGCTAGCGTATTATATGGATTATAATCAGATTGTGCAGTTTGAGAGTTCACTATGTCTTTCATATCTGAAACACAGATTAAACCATTCCCCCCTTCAGGTTTTTGCTAGATTATAATACTAACCCGAGGCATCCCTATAACGTATAGATATGTTGCAATGTTTTGTCATGGTGAATCCTGATAACATATCCATACGTTTTGCAATTGCAGGGTCTGTCATTTCCACAATTTTCAAATTTCGTGCGTGATTTTTGGTACATAGACGCGGGACACCTTCCTCAACCTGCTGCCAGGCGGGGACACTGCCTTACCCTGCGTTACCTTCCTCCCCTGCCGCATGACATTGCCTTGGCAGCTCATCTGTTACCAGTGACCTGGCCAGTAAAGACATGTCGTGCCACGGTACGAAATTCAAGGCAAGAGTGATTCCCCAATTGATGACGATGTGGAGGACAAAGATTACGCGGTTCCAAAGGAAGAAATGAGCTGAAGTGATGAGGAGGTAACGTCACCAAGGAAGGTGCGGTATGTTGATGTGTTCAGTGAGTGAAACAATGCTTATATCGCCAATATGATTTTGTGAAAAACCAATATATTCTTGTCTATCTATCTATCTATTGCCAGATGCCTCAATCCCATAAGAGGTGGCCACAAACAAATCGCCTCCACGTCGCCCTATCCCCCACCATTTCACTGCCCTGCTCCCAACTCACCCCCCTCTCTCATATACCTCTCCACTCCATCCCTCCATCTCATCCTCGGCCTCCCCTTTCCTCTCACCCCCTCCACCTCACTCACATACACTTTCCTCGTCAGTCTCTCACCCTCCATCCTCTTTAAATGGCCAAACCACCTCAGTGTGTACCTCCTAGCGCTTCCTATCACATCCACATCCACACCACAATGCTCCTTTTTATCCTCATTTGTCAGCCTGTCTCTCCATGTGACTCCACAGACTCCTTTCAAATAACTCATTTCCACTGCTCTCACTCTTGACTTGTGTCCTTTCAACAATGTCCAAGCTTCACTTCCATACGTTAGAGTTGGTATCACAATAATGTCATGTAGTAACTTTTTCACTTCCATGCTCACTTCCCTGTTTCTTATCACTCCTTTCAAGGAACCAGCAACTTTTCTTCCCTGCTGTACACTTTCAAGCACTTCACCCTCCAAACTTCCGTCCTTACTCAGCACACTACCCAAGTACTTAAACGTACTCACATTTTTCATTTCCTCACCATCCAACCTCACTGTACATTCACTGACTTCACCTCTCTCAAAGACCATCACTTTACTCTTCCCTACATTCACCTTTAGATTCCGTCTCTTACACAATCTCCCAAACTCATCCACCAAGCCTTGCAGCTCCCGTTTGTCTTCACTCAACAACACAGTATCATCGGCAAACAACAGTGCAGGGAATTTCCAAACACTACCCTCTCTCACCAGGGCCACTCCAACATCCACTGCCCTACCTTGTACCTCTTTTATTTCCCCATCCATATACAGATTGAACAACCATGGAGACATGACACATCCTTGTTTCAACCCTACCTTCAAAGAGAAAAATTCACCCAGTTCACCATCCACACGCACTGCAGCCTTAGTGTGACTCTCTGTTCTTGTAATAGATGTCTTGAGTTTTTATTATTATTTTGATAATTGAATAGCAGTAGGAGTTAAAGATGAATACAGGGAGTTGATCTTGATTTATTATCTTCAGAGAAAGTCTTAAGTTGAGCAGTGTATGTATTACAGAGACTTAATATACTAAGTAACTCTAGTTGGACCCCTCTTCTTGTTCACTCTTTCCACTACCTGTCGGTTCTATAGCTAGCCTCCTTCTGAGCTCTGCTTCCTAAATTCTGGTGTAGCAGGGGTCGTGTCACGTGTGTTATACTGTTGTTGAAATGTTCTAGAAGCCTGTGTGTGAGTATGTGTGTATGTGTGTGTATGGTCACTAGGCATTGTTCGTATGCTTATCTCGCTGACACACTACCTATCTCATCCCCTGACTTGCTGCTTCCGGTGTATTGTCAACATTTCCTCACTTACACTTGCAAGCTCATCTCCCGTTCCCAGGCTTGCCTGGTGCTCTGTCTATCTATCTATCTATCTATCTATCTATCATGTTTTCTGTAATTAATTGTAT
Source organism: Coenobita brevimanus (assembly GCF_032717465.1). Lineage (NCBI taxonomy): Eukaryota > Metazoa > Arthropoda > Malacostraca > Decapoda > Coenobitidae > Coenobita > Coenobita brevimanus. Next base: position 53,449,881 of record NC_137054.1, read on the forward strand.
TTATAATATGGAGTCCTTACATTGCTCGGTCACACACTGAAGGTCCTCTGACAGTAATTATCATTGACATATGCTAATCTATTAGTACATAATAGATTCAATAATTCCAAGTTTTAACATTTCATCGACGTACTGATTTGCAAGTGTACGTTGGGAGTGTGGGATGCGGTAGGCTGGTACGAGAATTGGTGGTGTTTCTGGGTGCACATTAATCTTGTGATTAATCAGGTTAGTACACCCCAATTGTTCTCTGGGTAATGTCACAGTGTCCCTGTGTGTTTCCAGCAGGGTTAACAATCATTTTCTTCATCAAATTCACCTGAGTGAATTAAATTCTCTTTTATGCTTTATCCGTAGATTTTATCTCACTTGTCACTCCAGCTATAACTGTTTCCTTCACAGGGGCGGGACATTTTTCAATATTAACTATGCAAGTCCCCTTTTTCAACTGAACTTCCTCATTCATGTGATTAATTATGAATATCTGAGTTTGCCCTTCGTCGTTCATCTGACATAATGCGTTTTCTACTGACAATCCCTTTACTTTACATAATTCTTCTAAGACAAGAACAGTACTATTCCGTAATTTGCTCTTTATGGTAACTTTCATATAGGAATTAGGTGGTATAACTAAATCATTGGTGAGATGGGCGGGAAAAACTGATAAATCAGTACTGTTATCTGCGTCTCTAATTCTGGAGACTGGGGCTGGTGGTATGAGTGGATCTATACACTCATCTGTTTGTATATGTTTGTTTAAGCTTTTAATATTACCAATTCTTTTTGGTTCTCTGTTACTAATCGGTGAGGGCTCTGATGGTATTTCCTCTATGAATTCATTGTCAAAGTCTATTCCATTCATTTGAGGGAGTAAAGTTATGTTCTCTGCTCTCATGCATCTTAAGCCCAGTAACATATGAGCTTTAATTGCTAAGTTTTCAACGATATAGAAAAATGCAGAGAATGGTCTTGTAGTCTCTGTGAAACTGATATTTAACCTTATCATACCTTTTACTGTAATATTTTTTTTTTCCGTCTACCTTATATAAATCTAAATCAGCTTCTTCCAGAAAAGTTACTTTCTTCTTATTTTTAAAAATTCTATTTATTTCTTCTTGTTTTATTAAGTTCACTGGAGAGCCTGTGTCTAAAAATAAGGAAACGTTTTGATCCTCACATACAGCTGGTATCAAGATACACTCATTTCCCAACATTCCTCCTATGTGAATTTTAGACTTGCTTTTCTTTACGTTTGTTCGTTTTTTGTCATGACTTGGTCTTCCCCCGATTTGAACATAGACATAATTTTTTCTACTGTTTTGCAGTTACTGGTCCAGTGCCCTTGGTATCTATGATGCCTACAGTAAGGACCAAATCCTTGTGTCTTTTGCCTATCCTCGTTTGTTTTGATAAAGCATTCATTCCTTGTGTGTCCTGGTTTTGCACAATAATGACATAGAATGGACCTATCTCTTGACCGTGACCTATGAGGTGACTTCCCATATGTAGTGTTGTTTGTGACGCGAGATCTGCTCGGGCTGCGAGTAAACTTATGAAACTGCCTGTAGCCTGGTGTTTCTGATCGAACCCTCAACACGATTAGTTGTTTGCTCTGCCTGCTTTCGGGTCGCGATCGATTTAGTTCTGTGTTTGGGGTCAGTGTAGATGTTTTCACAGCTGATACTGTCTCAGATACTCTCATTCTACTAGAATGTGTGTGTGTCGATCATCCCTGCCTTACTGCACTGCATCTCTACCTCGTTCATTAAGTCTAGTAAGCACATGCCTGGGGTGTACGCGATCGTCTTGGCGATCTTAAGGGTCCTATCAGGTAATTTACACAAGGCAGCTACATAACCAATGATGTCCACGACGAGGTCTGGGGACATCTTTCCATCACCTGTTATCCAGTTTGAATTTTCCAAAGTAACTAATAATGTTCTTTTGATTGTGGAGACATCAGCAGTTATTTCACTGAGCACATGGTTTGTAGTGTGCTCCCTTACAAGATCTACAATCTTATGTAATGCTGGAATTATACCTGGCAAGAAGTTCATACCTCCAGAAAATTTCTTCAAAAATTCAGTTTTAAATTCGTCATATATCTTAGCCTTGAGGAGCTTATCTGATCTTAGTAAATTGCTTGCTGGACATCTTTCCTGGCTTATGCAAGATGAAAAAATGGCAATTTTCTCTTGTTCATCTAGTGTGTGTCTTTTGATAAAGATTTGTTCGCACTGACTGACCAATGAAATGACGTCAATACGATCTTTTTCTGTGCCAGAGAATTTTGGGGCAGTTTTATCTCCATGGTAAACATAAACATGAGGTGGGGATGTTTGATCCGCGTTATTTGTTGCGTTACTCATTTTCACTGTTTGCTCTGTTAATTTAACTTGGACTTGTTTATCGTTATGTGAGGGAATGGTGGAATAGGTTCGGCCTGAACGGTGAACCCTGTTAAGTATATTGTCATATGTGTGCAAGTCAGCGACAAAGTCCTCACTTGCTACGTCTGAGGGGGTTTCCCACTCATCATCTAGAACTGACGTATTTGTTTCTTGATCTTTAGTTTGTGTTGAGTTTTGTACAATGGGTGTGTTGCCTTGGTGCTTTCCTAATTGTGGATCCACTGTTGGAGCTAATTGTTTATCATCTAGTATTAACGTGGATGGTGGCGAAAATATCCCTGTCATTAAGGTATGGTGTTATGAAATACGCCTTTTGTTTATGTCCTAACTAAACAGATGAGTAAATGAGTTGTAATAAATGATAGATAGTGAGTGTATAAATGTATATATAGAAATAAGTAAAAGAGTTGAATATACCTAATTTTTAGCACTGAGAAGAAATGAGTAAATATAATTTCACCCACGTGATACAGATCGGAGAGGCGTGACGATGCAACTGTCGATCTTGGAAGAAAAATGCAGGGTTGAGTGATGATCTCTTGATAATCCTAGGGCTGTGCTGATGGACGATATTACTCGGGAAATTCCAAGGCCTGGTGCATGTGGTGGTTAACAGCTGCAGTTACAGGCAAACCTCAGCATAGATCGTCGAATTTCCAACTCAATACTGTGGAAATTAATGAGTATGAGTAGGAGCTTTGTGAATAATGAGTAATGAGTAGTGGGTGAGAAGTGCCTGGTGTCAGTCACACGCTGATTGGCGTGGCCGTGTGTCAGCAAACTCGCGCGGTGATGTCATCTCAGCAGATACACACGGTGACGTCGGCTTCCCACACTGGTAGTTGTGGTGAGTAACTGAGTAGCGATGCATAACCTGGACGAAGAAAGGTGAGTAAGATGCGTTATAAATGTGGCTCTGGTGTTTTGCTGTGTGTCTTGACCTCTGCGTCAGTGATGGAGGTAGGCGGGAGAGAGTGTTGGGGCTTTGTGTGCTTGTTGCTTTGGTCTTTCTTTTTCTTTACTTTCTTTGCTTTTTATTCTTCTTGCTGCTGCTTGAAGTTACGTGAAGATTATAGAGTTGTTCTGTAGACTTGTAGGTTCATAGGCTCATAGGCTCGTAGGCTGTAGGAATTCACTGTAGAACTGAAGCTAATCTTGTAGTCTCGCCTGCTTTTGTACAAATTCACTGTAGATTCGTAGACGAGGATCGTACGTTTGCTGCCTCCAATGTGACTCTTTGTTCTTGTAATAGGTAAATCTTGAGTTTTTATTATTATTTTGATAATTGAATAGCAGTAGGAGTTAAAGATGAATACAGGGAGTTGATCTTGATTTATTATCTTCAGAGAAAGTCTTAAGTTGAGCAGTGTATGTATTACAGAGACTTAATATACTAAGTAAGTCTAGTTGGACCCTTCTTCTTGTTCACTCTTTCCACTACCTGTCGGTTCTATAGTTAGCCTCCTTCTGAGCTCTGCTTCCTAAATTCTGGTGTAGCAGGGGTCGTGTCACGTGTGTTACACTGTTGTTGAAATGTTCTAGAAGCCTGTGTGTGAGTATGTGTGTATGGTCACTAGGCATTGTTCGTATGCTTATCTTGCTGACACACTACCTATCTCATCCCCTGACTTGCTGCTTCCGGTGTACTGTCAACATTTCCTCACTTACACTTGCAAGCTCATCTCCCGTTCCCAGGCTTGCCTGGTGCTCTGTCTATCTATCTATCATGTTATCTATAATTAATTGTATTTATAATCTGGAGTCCTTACATTAGCACCATCATACATACTCTTCACAGCATTCAACAACTTCCCATCAACTCCATATATTCTTAATACTTTCTACAATCCTTGTCTATCCACCCTGTCATATGCTTTCTCCAAATCCATGAAAGCCGCATACAACTTCTTTCCCTTCTCTAGAAACTTTTCCACTAAAGATCTAAGAATGAATATCTGATCTACGCAACCTCTTCCCTTCCTAAATCCTCCCTGTTCTTCTCCAACTAATTCCTCTGTTATTTCTCTTACTCTGTCAATAAGTATCCTACCATACACTTTTCCTATTACACTAAGAAGACAAATGCCCTATGATTACCACACACTTCCTTTTCCCTTTTTCCTTTGTACAAGGGAATAATTATACCTGACTTCCAATCCTCCGGAACTCTACCTTCCTCCCAGGCCAATCTGCACGTCTTCCACATCCATTCTACTACTATCTCTCCCCCAAGCTTCAGCACCTCACCACACACTCCGTCAATTCCTGGGGCTTTCCCCAATTTGACTTTCTTCATTGCTCCCACAACTACTATATTTCTTCCTGTCTTCTGAACCCCCTCCTTCTCCCAGCCATTCCCCAGCCACTTATACTCGCATGACTTCCATCCTCTATGTTCAACAATTCCTTAAAGTGTTCTCTCCATCTGCTCACTTTTCCTCCCTTCTCCACTAGTAATCTACCATTTTTGTCTTTCACTCCCGTGCTAACTTCACTGCCACCCTGTCTTACTGTCTTTACCTCCTTCCAGAACATTTTCTTACAGTCCCTCCACTTTACACTCAAATTCCTTCCAAATTCCTCATCCACTCTCTTCTTACTCTCTCTTACTAATCTTTTCACCTCCCTCTTCCTTTCTACATATAACTCTCTCTTCCACCTCTCAACTTCTTCCATGCCCCTATTTCTCATCTAATCATTGTATGCATTCTTCTTTTGTGCCACAGCCTGTCTCACCTCTTCATTCCACCACGCTGTTCCTTGCACCCCCCCTCCGTCTTCTCATCACCTCACACACCACATCACATACTGCACATATTTCTTCTGTGAATATCCTGCACACACCTTCCACGTCCCCCATCTGCTCCAATTCATATTTCCCCAATCGTTCCTCCACTTCTCTCCTATATTCTGCCTCTTTCTCATCATCTTGTAACCTTTCCACTCTCCTTGCAACTACTTCCCCCCGTCCTTCCCTTCTTCTATTTCTCCATCTTACTTGAAACTTAATTCTGGCCACCACCAAGTAGTGGTCAGACAGTACACTCCCCCAACCTCTATAAGCTCTTGTATCCATTACACATCTCATACTTTCACCCACACACATATAAGCAATCATTGCCTTCCTTTCATTCAGTTCACCACCCACCCTTTTCATCACTCACCATGTATACCTGTGGATCATTTTGTGTCTGAAGAGGTATTGGCTATCACCAACCCCTTCCTGGCACAAATGTCCACTAATGCACCGCCATTCTCATCTATCCCAGCAGGCACACCCCACCTTCACATTCCCTACTTTATCATTCATATCACCAATCAAAAACACTCTCTCAATCCTTCCAAACTTTTCTATGCACACTTCCACATTTGTCCAGAGCTCCTCTCTCACTCTGCTTGCACGATCTTGCATTGGTGCATACACGCACACAATCGCCCACATTTGTATTCCAACTTTCAGTCTTACCCACACAATCCTTGACCCAACTGATCCATACTCTCTTATGTTCTTCTTCCATCTTTTACTTACAACAATACACACTCCTTCTTTTGCCCTCTCATTCTTACCTACTCCTGCACATATACCTCATCCATACTCCCATTCTCTCATACTCTCTCCTCTCCATTTAGTTTCAGTTACTCCACATACATCCACTTTTGCATCCTCAAGCACCTGGACACTCTCTCTCTCACCTCATCATTCGCACCCCTTACATTCCATGTTGCGATCCGTACCATGTCTATTGTCCGGTCCTTGGTCGTCATCTTTTGGTCAATCCTTGTCCGCTTCTTGTTCATTGTTTTAGTTAACTGTTTTCCGGGGAGGGGCACTAACCCTCCGCCAACCCTTTTAGTCGCCTTACGACAAGCAGGGATACTGGGAGAGTATTCTTGAAAACCCCCCTACCCCCAGGGGGTACTATATATAAATTCGTACCATATGAACAAATATCTACCTATTCTGAATGCATTACAATAGTTACCGCTACATAGAAAACGCGACACCCGCAGCATGGCTCCAGAGAACACGGTACCAGGTGTTTAAAGGGTCACCTGTTTAGACCACTTCTATGCTCAGGTGAGCACTTTTTCGGGCATTTTCCAATGTTTCTCATAAAAAGTGGGGGTTTTAGCAAAAAAAAAAAAAAAAAAAAAAAAAAAAAAAATCTGCCGGGATCGGGGGTAGGTGGGTCATTGTTGAAGAATCGGTCAGGATGCGGCGGGTTAAACTGATATTGAAGTTTGTGACATTTTCTTGTAGCTGCCACCACCGGATTGCATTTAGTTAAAATAGTACCCCAGACATTTGGGGTTAAACGTTACAGAGGCTGGCGTTCGTGCATTCAGTAATAATCCTCACATAAAGGCTCACCACTATGCATTACACTTATGCATGGCTTAATATGGTAGCTTATGTGTCTCTTTGCTGTCAGTCAATAAATGGTATCGGGGTCGTAAAATGGTTTGTGTGTGTGGTGTGTACGTGTCCGTCTGTCTGTCTGTCTGTCCGTCTTTGTTTCAGCCTGCACGAAGGTTAAGCATTTAGTGAACAGGAACACTGCGTGCAGTATTTGTGTTACCTTGTATAATTCACAAAGGATGAAATGTAAATATTGTAGGGTCAGGTACTAAAGTCGTGCAACTTCTTCCCCACGTTACTATATTAAACACCGGGTATGTGACAGCATCCTACTGCCGACACATGATATTTTTTGATATTTTAAATCAAAGCACAAGGGACAACTACCATACAGACTTATATGCTACCAGTATTGTACTACACATGTGAAATAATGGAGGACAACTACACGACCGCAGAATTCTCAAGAAATGCTTGTAAAACTACGAATTTACTTTGTTAAATCTGACAGCACGACGCATAGCAACGTCAGGAGCAACTGAATCATCCTACTGACATTAATGGTTTGCAAGGTGTGAAAAGAGAAGGTATCATATGCCATAAAATAACCTGCAGAGGTTAATGATTACTACATACAATAAAGGGTGAAAGTTATTGGTGTAATGCTACGTGTTTTAGGGTCGGCCTCCCATCCCTAGAGCTCCTAGTGAATTGCTGGGTTCTTTTTCTAGACTGGAGCTTAGACAAATAAGAAAGAGGCAGGACACAAAAACTCAGGGCAACACCTTACATGTGTATTACTAAATCTCACACAGGAACGAGCAGATGTCACAAATACAAATAAACTGGACAATTATAATTCTTGGGCTGAAGATATGGAATCATAGTATCACGCAGGATACTGTACAGGACCAGATTGGTTAGGGTGAATGACACTTGAGCTAGACACTTATGTCGGTGGGGTAGTTTAGATTTCCTAGGCCAGTGGTGGTGGTTGTCTGATTTCCCTGGGTAGCGTTAATATTTTACACTGGGCCTAAGCGTGGTCTTACCGAGATGTGCCGTCACTGTTGGATAGAGTGTTCACTGTACCTCGGCCCGTAGATCACTATTACACTACTTCACTATGTACCCGGGTGGAGCTGGCGGTACTGGAATATCAACACAGGGGCCTACGTATGATGTTTACGTGATACGGCGGCACTGTTCACTATGGTAGACCCGTCCTTCGCTGCATAACTATTGCGCTATCTTTTTCCACCACTTTCTTTTTAAGCTCTAACCACTGGCTCACTTTATTCTGTCACTCCTACACTGTCTTTATGCTGCGTGTGTTCACTTTCACTCACTGTCAGGTCGGACGTGTCACGGTCAGGTGCACAGGTGGCAGCAGAGTCTCAGCCTCCCTACTGATGAGGCTGGAATCCACCAGGGGCTGCTGTAGGTCTCAGGGGCAGGGGACAGCGCGTAGGGGCGTCCTCTCTCGTCCAGGGCTGCTGGGGGCGTAGGGGCCCGAGGCTTCTGGGCTTGGGGTGGGAGTCCAGCCCTCTGGGCTGGGGCCACACAGTCGCCTGAACTTTTGAGTCAGGTGCCTGTTGGAGGATGAGGATCTCCGGTGTCTGGGTGTAGGGAGGTCCTACCTGGGAGTCTGAGGGGGAGTTGGGAGGTCGCGGGAGCTGCGGTCCTCGAAGGTCAGAGACGCTGTCAGGAGTGAGCTGCGGCATCGGCCGGCGTCGGAGTCCATCAGGGGCGTCTCCACCGGCTGTAGGAAGAAGAGCCCGGTGGTGGTCACTGGGCCTCTCCAATACTCCTCCAGGCTGGGGGCTCCCTCCAAGTCGTGGGTGGATGGACTGGGCTCAGCACCTGACGAAGGAGCAGCTTCAGGCCGTCTCCGGCTGTAGGGCCCAGCTACTGGCCATGCCTGTCTCGGGGCACCTTCGGAGCGGCTACCAGCCATCTTCTGCAGGAGGGTAGAGTGGCCACAGGCTGACTTTCCAGAGGCACCTTCAGAGCTGCTGCCGGCTGTCTCCTGACGAAGGCAGGAGCGGCTACCAGCTGTCTCCTGATTGTCCTCCGGAGCGGCTTCAGGCCTTCTCCTGTAGGAGGTGGAGTGGGTACAGGCCATCTCTCCAGGGGCACCTTCAGAGCAGCTTCCGGCCGTTTCCTGACGAAGACGGGAGTGGCTACCGGCCGTCTCCTGATTAGCCTCCTGAGCGGCTTCAGGCCGTCTCCTGTAGGAGGGTGAGCGGCTACAGGCCGTCTCTCCAGGGACACCTTCAGAGCGGCTTCCGGCTGTCTCCTGGCGAAGGCGGGAGTGGCTACTGGCCGTCTCCTGATTAGCCTCCGGAGCGGCTTCAGGCCGTCTCCTGTAGGAGGGTGAGCGGCTACAGGCCGTCTCTCCAGAGGCACCTTCAGAGCAGCTTCCGGCCGTCTCTTGAGGAAGGCGGGAGTGGCTACCGGCCATCTCCTGATTAGCCTCCGGAGTGGTTTCAGGCCGTCTCCTGTAGGAGGGTGAGCAGCTACAGGCCGTCTCTCCAAGGGGCTGCAGGACATCTCCTGACGAAGGTGGGAGCAGCTTCAGGCTGTCTCCTTGTTTTCTCCAGAGTGGCTTCAGGCCATCTCCTGTAGGAAGGTGAGCGGCTACAGGCCGTCTCTTTGTAGGGCACCTTCTGAGCGGCTGCAGGCCGTCTACTGACAAAGGCGGGAGCAGCTTCAGGCTGTCTCCTGTAGGAGGATGAGCAGCTTCAGGCTGTCTCAGGGGTGCTGTTTGGAACTGGAGAAACAATTCCACCCCCATCTGATTGATGGGCAGCTCGCCCAGCAGGTCATCTTGTATTCCTACTATGGTGGTGGCGGGCGAGTTCCGTGTCATAGGAGCGTGCGGCCGGGTGGACTTAGGTCGTTTCCGCCCAGAGATCATTCACACTGTGTACACTCCTCCGTGGGCTCCTTCTGGTGGATTGTTGCTGTCTGCTTTGATGTCCTGCTGCATTTTACCAACGTCGGCTGTGAAAAAGTTACGACCTCGTGACTGGAGGTGATAAACTCTTGTATCGTAGGTGGCGTAGACTGGCTGGAGGTGTTGGAGGAGGGCGTGCCAGGCTATGTTAGCAGGATTTTCTTCATGCTGTTCGTCACAAGTGATAAACAGTGTGGATTGGTCGGTGGAGGAGCAGAGGAAGCGTAGAAGGTGGCAAGGTCCTCAGACATGCCATTTGTGCCCAAAGGGCGGTGCCCAAATGGCTCGACAGATCTTTATGGTAGGTGTGGTCTTGGGTGTTGGGCTGTGCTGATTGCTGGAGATGGAGGACAAGTGTGGAGTTTTCTGCCGGGGAAATACGGTGTGGAGTCTCTGGGGAGTGTATGTGGTCAGGATCTGAACTTGGTGTATCATGTATGTGGTCAGGATCTGAACTTGGTGTATCATGTATGTGAGAGAGCTTAAGGTAGGGGTCGGCGAGTGGATTTGAGGCGATGCAGGTGGGGTGGGAGAGTGGGCGTATCGGGTGGGTGGGTGGGAGAGGCGGCCGGAACAGGTGGTGATTGTTCTGAGGGTGGGTGTGGGGGGCAATGGGGGGCATGCAGCATCGGCCCATTTATGATGGGCATGGGGCACAGGCAGATGGTTTGGGGGTGGTCGGTTGGTGGATAGTGCAAGGTGGGGAGCGGGCGGTGAGTGTAGGGGTTGGTGGTGGGGCAGGCATGTGGGCGGCTCTGGCGGAAGCAGGGGTGGCAGTTGGGATGGGTGAGACCGATGGGGTGTGGGCAGGCGCGGTTGGTGGGTGTGGTTGTTGGAGGGGGGTGGAGGTTGAGGTGGGGATGTGGTGGGTGGCAAGGGTGCGAAAGCATGGGTGGGACACTTGGTGTCGAGCGTGGGGCCCCGAATACTAGGTGGTGAGGGGGTGGGGGAGCTGCAGGAGCTCGGTGGTGTTGGTGAGCTGTCAGGTGAGGCGCTGGACATGGCGGGGGGTGAGGTGGGGGCGGCGGGAGAGGGAGAGAGAGAAGGGGAGGGGGAGATATAGCAGTTGTAGGAGGTAGAGGAAGGTGGCGCGGGGGTGGGGGGTGGGGTGGGGCGAGGGGCCGGAGCCTGGGAGTTGGGGGTGTGGAAGGGGCGTACATGCCGGTTTCTGAGGGTCACCTGGTAGGGGTTAGGGACGTGAGTGATGGTGTGTAGCCCTGTAATGCGCGGGGCAAGCTTGTGGGGGGTGGGGAGCTGTGCGATCATCACTGTATCGCCTGGCTTGTAGGGATTGGAGGCAGTGTCGGGGCAGAGGTCCAGGTTATTTTACAGGTGTGTCAGCCGTCGTTGGAGGTGATGTAAGGGGTCGGAGGTGGGGGTGGAAGCGGGGGGTTGCAAGTGCTGCTGAAGGGGCAGGAGGAGGGATGTTTCTCTGAACACTTGCTCGTAGGGCAAGATGCCGTCCTCTCGGGGGCAGGAGTTAATGCCCTATTGCACAATTTTTATGTGGGTGGGCCAGTCGTCGTTTTTGGTGGCTTCTATCTGGTTGTGGAGTTGATTCATTAGTGTATGATGGCTGCGTTCGCACATGGCATTTCCTTAGGGCCAATAAGGGGACGAGTGGGAGATGCTATAGCCAGAAAGATTGGCGAGTTCCTCCCAGATTTTGCTGGTGAATTCCGGTGCATTGTCTGAATGGATGGCTTGCGGGATACCAAAGTAGGGAAAAACATGTCAGACAAGGGCATCAGCCACTGCGACAGCGTGGTCTTTTGCTGGCCAGGCTACGACAAACTTAGAGTCATAATCATGTATCTATAGCCCGATTTAGGGGGCAAAGGTCCCACTACGTCGAGTGCCAATAGTTGCCAAGGTTTGTGGGCGATAATACACCCAGCTGGGCCGGTGGTACGGTTGATGTCTTTACCGAGGGCACACTCTCGGCAGGAATGAATAATCTCCTTGGGGAGGGTGGAGGGATTTGGCATCAAACAGGCATTGTTGAGAACCTGTAGGAGTTTTTTCGTGTCCAGGTAAATGCCATTGTGGGCGTGCAGGTGTCGAAGGGCGTCTAGGGCGGCGTCGGGGCCCAGGATGATATGCCCAGATGGAGTTAGCAGATAGTCGCCTTGGCGGTACAATTTTTTGAAGAGGGGCTGAGGAATCCAGGATGGCGTTTCCTTCTGATGCCATTGTTGGAGGAGGTCGGCCCCCGGCGGGCAGTGTTGATAGGGAGTCAGGAAAGGGCATCCTCGTTGGTGTGGAGTTTGCTGGGGGGGTAAGAGATTTCATAGTTAAACTTCTCCAAAGTTTCGCACCACCTGATGAGCTGTGTGTTGTGGGAGTGGGACTGTCACAACCACTGGAGGGACTGGTGATCAGCGAAGATGGGTCCCTGACAGGTATGCCCGGAAGTGCTCGAGTGCCCATACAACACCTAGGCACCCCCTCTTGGTGGCGGCATAATTCTTCTCCGCCTGGTTTAAGGTACGGCTGGCACAGGTGATGATGTATTCGCAGTCCTCTTGGACTGGCGCCAGCATGGTCCCGATCACAATGAGGGAGATGACTGTGTAGAGCCGAAATGGAAGGGTGTAGTCGGGGAAAGCGACGACAGGGGCGGATATGAGCTTATCCTTAAGTTGTTGGAAGGCGGCTCGTCTCTTGTCTGTCCAGATGAACGGCTCTCCCTTTCGGGTCAGGTCATGTAGGGGCTTGGCAATGTGCGCGAAACCCTTCACGAAATGGTGGTAGTAGGAAGTCAGGCTGAGGAATGCTCGGATTCCATGGACATTGTTGGGTGGGGGAATGTCCATGATGGCGCGGAGTTTGTCGGGGTCGGGAGATATGCCAGCCTGGGAGATGACATGCCCCGGGAATGAGATGCACTTGGAGGGCTGGAGTTTGAGGCCTGCCTGTTGGATTCTGGGAAAAACCTGGCAGAGGCGCTGCAGGTGGTCAGCCCAGGTCTGGCTGAACACAATGACGTCGTCCAAGTACGCCAGACAGATCTCCCATGTAAGGCCGCTGAGGACGGATTCTATGAGTCTTGAAAAGGTGGCAGGGGCATTACAGAGGCTGAAAGGTAAAACATTAAATTCATAATGCTTCCTGTCGCTGGTGGAAAATGCTGATTTGCCTCTGTCCTCTGGTCGCACCTGCCAGTACCCCGACTGGAGATCGAGGGTGGAGAACCAGGAGACGCCGTATAGGGAGTCTAGGGAATCGTCTATTCGCAGGAGTGGAGTGGCGTCCTTGATAGTGACATCATTGAGCCAGCGTTAACCAACACAGAACTGCATCGTGCCATCCTTTTTCGTCGTGAGGAGGACAAGGGAGGACCAAGAGCTGGAAGAGGGGGAGATGACTCTGGCTTCAGTCATCTCCTGCACCTGGCAGTCTTCCTCTTCCCGTTGCTTGGGGTTTTTCTGCCAGGATGGCTGTTGGATCGGTGGGCCCGTCGTATGGATCTCGTGAGCTTGGTAGGTGGTATGTCCAATGTCGGCGAGTCCTGCCGCAAATAGGTCCTGGAAGTCCAGGAGATGGCGGCAGAGGGTGTTGGATTGGTGGGCAGAGAGATGGTTGGGGATAGGGGGCAGAGGGGCGGGGGAGCGGAATGGGGAGGGGGCACAAGGCTCGGCTTCTTCCATTTCTCTGATTACGAGCCCTTTCGGGAGGGTGAGGGGCGAGGGAGCAAGATTTGCAACCTGGACTGCAGAGTGATGAGGGGGAATGAAGGTTGGGGGCAGGAGGAAGGCCGAGAGGGTTCCAGGAGGAAGGAGAGGGGAGAATAGAATGGAGGTATCTGAGAGCCGGTTAAGGGGCACCTAAGCCTCGTGATGAGGGGAGATAGTGACAGCTGAGGAGGTGGCAGCTGGGAAGGAGGGGAGGGGGGAAGGGGGTAGAGAGAGGGGGAAGGGGGGGCAAGAGAGGGGGGAGGGGGGGAGCGAGGAGTCTTCCTGCTGTGGCCGTGGCGTGCAAGTGCAGACGGCCCTCGTGGGAGGGGGGGGGGCCAGGGGGTTTCTGGAACTGGAGCTGTTTATTCTGGCAGTCAATGGTGGCATCCAGCTTCTGCAGCAGGTCCAGCCCCAGATAGCAGTTGTAGTTTCGGCAGGAAGTCGAACACAATAAATTTGTGCATCGCCGATGCCGGCTGATGGGTGTCGACGTGCAGGGCCCGTGTTTCCCCACGAATCGGCCGGGGGCCATCCCCCACTAGGTGAGTAGCTGTCGGGAGTCAACTTGTGACGGGAGAAGTAGTGGCTGTATAGGCAAGATCTGGCCACTCTCGTGTCGACCAGCAATCTGGCTTTTACCCCGTTCAGCTTCATCTTGTGGTAAACTGGGGTGTGGTACTTGGGGGAAATGGCCCCTCCCACCGTGGGAAGGTGCGGGGGCGGTCCTAAAAATCCAACTGTCGGGGGCCTCCTTCTTCCTCCGGCTCCTGCTCCCCAGGTTCGGCTTCCTCCACGGGGCCAGGTTCGTTGTCTGGCTCCACAATATCTAGGGAGGAGACTTTACGCCTGCCTGGGGTGGTGGTTTTTCGTCTGGCAGCCTTTAGCTGGTCCCTGATGTGCAGGGGGCATCGGGAGCTGCTTGCAGAGAACTTCCAAGGGTTGACTAGGATGAGGTCGGGGTTCTCCTTGTGACTAGGGCGTTGGTGGGCGGGGTGTGCTCTGGGTAGGCTGGGTGCTGGGGTGGGGTTGGTGTGGGCCATGGGTGGGCGTGGCTTGACTGGGGGAGCCAGAGCATTTGTGAGAACTTCTTTACCACGTTGATTTGCTGGGGTGCAGGGTGGGAGGTCAGGAAGTGGTGTATCAGTTGAATATCCTTATCCATGTCTTCTGTAGGGTCATGGATTGTGCAATGCTCCTTCACCATACTACGGAGCACTCTCAAGAGAATATTGAAGGTGTGTTGTTCCCAGGTGCCACCATCTGCCTCCAGGTAAGCAGCAGTGACCAGGCGTCTCATCTGGATTAGGGTATCATCCAAATTTCCATCGAAAGTTAGGCTATCCAACTGGGACAGCGCTACTACTTTCCCTAGCAAGGGAGTGATAGCTTAAATCATGAGTTTCATGAAATTTTGCCGAGTGAGCCCCGGAACGATTGTCGATGCTATATTAGCTGCTGCTTTGCCTAGTAATGGGAGCGTGACTGCGATTTTTTGCTTATCATCCTCAAATCCAATATCCAGCAAAGGTGTAATAATTGCCAGGTATGTGTGAACATCATACTGTTCGGGGTCGAATATTGGTAATTGCACATGCGGTTTAGTTGCCATTTTGATAGTATTTCCTGATCACCGCTCTCGTATGCCTGGGTCAAGAACCAACGCTGTCCACCAGTGTAATGCTAGGTGTTTTAGGGTCGGCCTCCTGTCCCTACAGCATCTAGTGAATAGCTGGGTTCTTTTTCTAGACTGGAGCTTAGACAAATAAGAGAGAGGCAGGACACAAAAACTCAAGGCAACACCTTACATGTGTACTATTAAATCTTTCACAGGAACGAGCAGATGTCACAAGTACAAACAAACCAGACAATTATAATTCTTGGGCTGCAGATATGGAATAATAGTATCATGCAGGATACTGTACTGTACAGGACCAGATTGGTTAGGGTGAACGACACGAGCTAGACTCTTATGTCGGTGGGGGAGTCTAGATTTCCTAGGCCGGTGGTGGTGGTGGTTGTCTGATTTCCCTGGGTTGCGTTAATATTTTACACTGGGCCTAAGCGTGGTCTTACCGAGATGTGCCGTCACTGTTGGATGGAGTGTTCACTGTACCTTGTCTGTAGATCACTATTACACTACTTCACTATGTACCCGGGTGGAGCTGGCGGCAACACAGGGGCCTACGTATGATCTTCACACGATACGGCAGAACTGTTCACTATGGTAGACCCTTCCTTCACTGTCTAACTATTGCGCTATCTTTTTCCACCACTTTCTTTTACGCTCTAACCACCGGCTCACTTCATTTTGTCACTCCTACACTATCTTTATGCTGCGTGTGTTCACTTTCACTCACTGTCAGGTTGGACGTGTCACATTCAGGTGCAGGGGTGGCGGCGGAGTCTCAGCCTCCCTACTGACAGGGCTGGGATCTGCCAGGGCTGCTAGGTCCCGGGGACAGGGGACAGCACGTAGAGGCATTCTCTCTCGTCCGGGGCTGCTGGGGGCGAAGAGGCCCGAGGCTTCTGGGCTCATGGTGGGAGTCCAGCCCTCTGGGCTGGGGCTGAACAGTCGCCTGAACTTTTGTGCCAGGCGCCTGATGGAGGATGAGGATCTCCGGTGTCTGGGTGCAGGGAGGTCCCGCCCAGAAGTCTGAGGGGCGGTCGGGAGGTCGCGGGAGCTGCGGTCCCCGAAGGTCGGGAATGCCGTCTGGAGTGAGCTGTGGCATCGGCCAGTGTTGAGGTCCATCAGGGGCGTCTCCACCGGCTGTAGGGAGAAGAACCTGGTACTGGTCACAGGGCCTCTCCAATACTCCTCCAGGTTGGGGGCTCCCTCCAAGTCGTGGGTGGGTGGACCGGGCTCAGCACCTGATAAAGGAGCAGCTTCAGGTCGTCTCTGCCTGAAGGGCCCGGCTAGTGGCCATGGCTGTTTCGGGGCACCTTCAGAGCGGCTAACAGCCGTCTCCTGATTGACTTCCGGAGTGGCTTCAGGCTGTCTCCTGTAGGAAGGGGAGAGGCTACAGGCCGTCTCTCCAGGGGCACCTTCAGGGCAGCTTCCGGCCGTCTCCTGATTAGCCTCAGGAGCAGCTTCAGGCTGTCTCCTGAAGGAGAGTGAGCGGCTACAGGCCATCTCTCTGAGGGGCACCTTCCAAGTGGCTGCAGGTTGTCTACTGATGAAGGCGGGACCGGCTTCAGGCTGTCTTCTCGTTTCCTCCAGAGTGGCTTCAGGCCGCCTCTTGTAGGAGGGTGAGCTGCTACTAGCCGTCTCAGGGGTGTTGTTTGGAACTGGAGAAACAGTTCCACCCCTGTCTGATTGATGAGCAGCTCACCCAGCAGGTTGTCTTGTACTCCTGCTATGGTGGCGGCGGGCGAGTTCCGTGTCATAGGGGCACGCGGCCCGGGTGGACTTAGGTCGTTTCTGCCCGGAGCTCATTTGTGATGTGTCCACTCCTCCGTGGGCTCCTTCTGGTGGATTGTTGCTGTCTGCTTCGATGTCCTGATGAATTATATATATATATATATATATATATATATATATATATATATATATATATATATATATCGAGAGAGAGAGAGAGAGAGAGAGAGAGAGAGAGAGAGAGATTAAAATACGTGCCTCCGCCGCCGGATCTCCCACCCCCCCACCCCCTACTCTGCTGCAGAGCAGCAGCCCTACACCCACCCCAGGAGGACACCACAGCGGGCCAGGTCAGTGCGAGACTGGCCCAGAGTGAGAAGGCCGCCGGGGTGCCCCTACCATGAGTCCCTCTTCCCCTCAGCCTACCCAACTGCGACAACGCAGGAATGAGAGATGACCTCACGGACGGAGCAGCCCTCACCAGGTTTGGGGTAGGACTGCTCCAGATTCAGTCCCAAGCAACACCGCGGTAATGGCCACCGTACGTACCGGGGAGGGAGCGGCCGTACGCCCCTCAGCTACAGCCACATTTGGAGACAGCCTCGGTTCATTAGCTATTGAGCGGGCACCGACTGGCAAGGTAGGAGGAGTGGAACCGCGACAACGGCCACCGTACATGTCAGGAAGGAACGGCCACCATACGTCCCTCATTCACCTCCTCCTCCTCCTACGGGAGTAGCACCATGGTCACGGTCACCGTACGTACCGGGGAGGGAGCGGCCATTGTACTCCCCTCAGCTACTTCCCGTTGGGCAGGCAGAGCCGTGACAACGGCCACCGTATGTGTCGGGGAGGGAATGGCCACAGTACGTCCCTCATCTGCCTCTTCCTCCTTCGGGAGCAGCACCGGTCATGGCCACTGTTCATATTGGGGAAGGAATGGCCACCGTACATCCTTCTGCTGCTACCCTTAGAGACTGTGGAACCACCACAACGGCCACCATACGTGTGGGGAAAGGAGCGGCCACCGTATGCCCTTCGTCTGCAGTCTCTAGGGTTCTCCCAGAGGAGAAGGTCCCTTGCGCGACTAGCTCACTACTTCTCGGCTGCGTGGGACGCCCTTCACTCTCTCTCTCCAGGTGTGGTTCGCCAGAGGCGCTGTCGTTCCAGGAGTGGTGGCAAGGTCCTGTTCCTGCCCTGCAGCCAGCCCCTGGACAACGCCTAACAGGAGAGCTGCTGCGGTCTGTTCCTGACGGCACCCCACTCTGTAGGCGACCGCAGCACCTGGTCTCCCAGGGCCAGCCAGTGGACCCCAAGGCAGGATTGCTCAGGCCTCACTCCCCATCGGCCCTCCACCCAGAGTACTAGGCAGCAGGCCTGCCTCTTGAAGTTGTTTCGCCCCAGTCCCGAGGGCCACCTATCAGATCGAGGCCCCCAGACAGAAGGGCCTCCCTGCACCCCAGCTACGAAACAAGCCCGTGCAGTGACGCCCCTGAGAGCTGTGTATTGTCTCCTGTGGGAGAGCTCTCCCAAGGGGCCTCCTCCCATGCCCAGATGACACCTCTGTTAACCCCAGGAGCCAGGGTCCTAGTGACGACATCCCTCACCTCTCAAGTCATGTCAGAGACTAAGTGAATGAAACAGTAGTGAAAGTGACAGTAAAACGGTAACAATATAATATAAAGTGATGATCAGTGCATATTGTTATGCCGGGTGTTTTTAGTCCGACCTCTCGTCCTAAAACCGCCCGCGACTGAGCGGGGTCCTCTTTCCGGACCGGAAGCAAAGCACCAACAAAGGAACAGGGCATAAAAACTCGGCAGTATACCTTAGCACGTCTATTGTCTTAATTCAAAACACCTTGCAATACAAAGACAAAGAGACACTGGATATAGAATGGACAGGGTGACAGAGTTGCTTTTCAGATATAAAGTGTACACAAACACAGCAGTGATGTCAAGGGCAGAATACAGTGATAGTCACATACATAGATACTGTCAGTCACTAGAGCACAGCATAGGTGTTGGGGTTAGGGCATAACTGTCACATAATGTTCTCAACTGGATACACTATATGTGAATGGAATAAAGGGTCAGGTTGGTTAATATTACTATACACTTTGTAGGACGCGAGCCGCGGCACACGGAATTGTCACTTAGCTGCGGCGACACTATTTCACTGGTTCTGTCTCTGCTGGCTGATGTTAGTCTATTTTGGGGCGCCACTAGTATATACACATCATTTCCATACATCACAGTTGCCTGACTATTCGTGCTCACTGACCCTTGATTTCTGCCCTTGTATTCATATGCACTGTTCGTCACTTTATGTTATATTCTTAGGGTTCCACTGTCACTTTCACTTCTGTCTCATTTACTTAGACTTAGGCATGACTTGGGAGATGCGTTGAAGTCGCCACTAGCCCCCGGGTTCCCGGGGGATAACAGAGGTGGCACCCAGGCGTGAGAGGGAGCCCTTCTGGAAAGCTCTCCTGCAGGAGACAAAGTACGGTTTGCGGGGGCGTCACTGCCCGGGCCTGCTTCGTCCGTGGGGTGCAGGGAGGCCCTCCCTTCTGGGGGCCTTAACCTGATAGGTGGCCCTCAGGGCTGGGGCCAAACAGCTTCAGGAGGCGGGCCTGCTGCCTCTGACTCCAGGCGGAGGGCCGGCGGAGAATGAGGCCTGAGCGTTCCTGCTTTGGGGCCTGCTGACTGGCTCTGGGAGGCCGGGTGCTGCTGTCGCCTACAGAGCTGGGCACCATCATGAGTAGACCGCGGCACCTCTTCTGTCGGGCGTCCGTCAGGGGCTGGCGTCATCCAGGGGTCGGCTGCAGGACAGGGACAGGACCTCGCCACCACTCTTGGAAAGGCAGCACCTCCGGGAATCCACACCTGGAGGGAGAGAGTAAAGGGCGTCCCACGCAGCCGAGAGGTAGTGAGCCGGCCGCGCAAGGGACCTTCCCCTCCGGGGAAACCCTAGAGACTATGAATGAAGTGCGTACTGTAGCCGCTCCTTCCCCCACAAGGACGTTGGCCATTGTGGCGGTTCCGCAGTCCCTAAGGGTAGCAGCGGAAGGGCGTACTGTGGCCGCTCCTTCCCAAGTACGTACTGTGGCCCTGACCGCGGTGCTGCTCCTGAAGGAGGAAGAGGCAGATGAGGGGCGTACTGTAGCCGCTCCCTCCCCGACACGTACTGTGGCCATTGTCGCAGCTCTGCCTGCCCAACGGGAAGTAGAGGAGGGGCGTACTGTGGCCGCTCCTTCCCCAGTACATACCGTGGCCGTGACTGCAGTGCTACTCCCGTAGGAGGAGGAGGAGGTGGACGAGGGGCGTACTGTGGCTGCTCCCTCCCCGACACGTACTGTGGCCATCGTCCCGGTTCCACTCCTTCCTTTGCCAGTCAGTGCATGTTCAATAGCTAACGCTCCAAGGCCGTATCCAGATGTGGCTGTAGCTGAGGGGCATACTGTGGCCACTCCCTCCCCGGTACATACTGTGTCCATGACCGCGGTGCTAAAGGGGGAAACAACTGAGGGGCGTACTGTGGCCGCTCCCTCCCTGGTACGTACTGTGTAAGTGACCGTGGTGTTGTTTGGGACTGTATCTGGAGCAGTCCCACCCTGAACCTGGTGAGGAGTGCTCGTTCGTAAGGTCGTCTCTCATTCCTGCATTGTTGTCGCTGGGTTGGTTGAGAGGAAGAGAGACTCAAGGTAGGGGCGCCAGCTAGGGGCCCCCTGGCGCCCTTCTCGCTCTGAGTCAATCTTACACTGACCTTGCCCGCCATGGTGTCCTCCTGGGGTGGTGGTGGGGCTGCAGCTTGGCAGCGGAGTGGGGGGTGGCGAAGTGGGTGGACCGGTGGCGGCGGAGGTGTGTATTTTACATATAAACACAAGGGCAGAAACCAAGGGTCAATGAACAAGAATAACAAGGCAGCTGTGGTATACTAAAGTACTGTGTCTATACCAGTGGCACCCCGAGTAAAGTACACACCTCTGCCACTGCCAGACCAACCACCCTGCCACCCCCCACCCCACTGCCGACTCCCTGACCCACCACCACCCCAGGAGGACACCACAGAAGGCCAGGGCAGGGTAAGACTGACCCGGAGCGAGAAGGGCGCAGGGGCGCCCCCACCTTGAGTCCCTCTTCCGCGGAACCAACCCAACAACAACCACGCAGGAAGAAGAGTCGACCCTGCGAGCGGGCAGCCTTCACCAGGCTCGGGGTGGGACTGCTCCAGAAACAGTCCCAAACAACTCCGCGGATACAGCCATCGTACGTACCAGGGAGGGAGGGGCCACTGTATGACCCTCAGTTGTTTCCCCTGTAACACCGCCACAACGGCCATTGTGCGTGTGGGGGAAGGAGTGGCCATCATAAGCACTACAGTTACAGACCCATCTGGAGACAGCCTCGGTGGAGTAGCTATTGAGCGCACACTGACAGACAAAGAAAGGAGAAGTGGAACCGCAAACACGGCCATCGTATGTGTCGGGGAGAGAGCGGCCATTGTACGTCCCTCATCCACTTTCTCCTCCTCCAACGGGAGTAACACCGCCACAACGGCCATCGTACGTGTGGGGGAAGGAGTGGCCACCGTACGTCCTTCAGTTACTTCCTGTTGGGCAGGCAGAGCCGCGGTAACGGCCATCGTACATACCGGGGAGGGAGCGGCCATCATACGCCCCTCATCTGTCTCTTACTCCTTCGGGAGCAGCACCGCCACAACGGCCATTGTACATGTGAGGGAAGGAGCGGCCACTGTACGCCCCTCAGCTGCTGCCCTTAGGAGCTGCGGAACCGCCAACACGGCCATTGTACGTGTGGGGGAAGGAGTGGCCATCATACTCCCTTCATCTGCAGTTCCTAGGGTTCTCCCGGAATAGAAGGTCCCTTGCGCAGCCGGCCCACTACCTCTCGGCTGCGTGGGACGCCCTTCTCTCTCTCCCTCCAGGTGTGGTTCCCCGGAGGTGCTGCCATTCCTAGAGTGGTGGACTGTCCCAATCCTGCAGCTGACCCCTGGATGACCCCGGCCCCTGATGGACACCCCACGGAAGAGGTGCCGAGGCTCACTCCTGACTGTGCCCCACCCTATAGGCGATTGCAGCATCCGGACCTCCAGGGCCAGTCAGCAGGCCCTAGAGCAGGGCCATCTGGGCCCCACTCCCCCACGGCCCTCCGCCAGGAGTAAGAGGCGGCAGGCCCAGCTCCTGGAGTTATTTGGCCCCAGCCCCGAGGGGCACCTATCAGGTCGAGACCCCCAGACCGGAGGGCCTCCCTGCACCCCACCGACGAGGCCCCAACATGAGGGCCCACCTATCAGGTCGAGGCCCCCAGATGGAAGGGCCTCCCTGTACCTTCCTAACGAAGCAGGCCCGGACGACGACGCCCCTGCAGGTGGTCCACTGCCAGGAGGGTTCCCCAAGAGGGCCCCCTCCCACACCCGGGCGCCACCTCTGTTAGCCCAGGGACCCGGGCTTTAATGGCAACTTCAATACATCTTGCCTGTCATGCATAAATGTAAGCCCCAGAGACAGTGATAAAAGTGACAGTGAAACAGTGAGGGAAATAATATAAAGTAACACACTATCTCAGTGAACACCAAGGCAGCAAACAAGGGTCAGTAAACATGTATGGTAAAGTGAGTGGATGTAAAGAAACTCCAACAGTGGCAAAAGAACGAGAAAACAAGTATAACAGTGTCGCCGTGGCTAAGTGACAGTTCCTGGTGACATGCCGCGTGCTGTAACAAGTGTATGCAAATATAAGCCAACCTGACCCTTTGTTCCGATCATATATTGTGCATCCGGTCCAGAACACTAAATGACAATTATTCACTGTTTATAATACCAGTGCCATGTTCTAGTAATTACCAACACCTAGATACATATATGAATTCTGCCCTTGACATTCTTGTGTGTACCGTGTACATTGTGTGTTAGTAAACCCGCTCTGTCTTCCTGTTCATGCCATATCCAGTGTCTCTCTCTTCATATAATGTAAGGTCTATTGAACTAATGCAATACATGTGTTAACCCGAGACGTCCCATCGACGTATGGGTACGTTGCAACATTTTGCATTTGCCAGTCCCGTCGACGTACTGGTACGTTTTGCAATTGCAAGGTTCCTAATTTGCACAATTTTCAATTTTCGCACGTGATTTTTCGTACGTATACACGGGACACATTCCTCTATTCCTCTACAAGATGCCAAGCAGGGACAATGCCTTACACCATATAACCTCCCCCCGCCCGCATGCCATTGTCTCGGCAATTCACCTGTTACCAGTGACCTGGCCAATAAAGACATTCAGGGCCAGAGTGATTCCCCAATCGATGACAATGTGGAGGACAAAGTTTACATAGCGTTAGAGGAAGAAACAATCAGAAATGATGATCAGGTAATGTGGCAAAAGAAGGTCAGGAATTGTGATGAGTTAGTGAGTGAAACAATGCTTATAATGCCTATATTACTGTTTGAAAACCAATATACTCTCATACTACATATAAATAAATAAATTCCGTTTAGGAGTGGTGTGGAATAGTTATCCTCCCATAGAACTTGTTTTCTTTGCAGCCAGCCTGATAGAAAACCCTGTAAGGTAAGGAGGTACTCCTACCTGTATCGAGTATTTTAAACCTCAGTTGAGCGATTTCTCTATGAATTTTCGATGTTTCTCATCAAAAGCGGAGGTTTTAGCCAAAAAAAAAAAAAAATCCAAAAATGGTCGGGACTAGGGGGTGTTGGAGGTGCAAAAGTGGTCGGGACGTGACGGGTAAAGGTGTAAGGCCGAGTTTTTATGCCCTGTTCCTCTGTTGGTGCTTTATTTCCGGTCCGGAGAGAGGACCCCGCTCAGTCGTGGGCGTTTTTAGGACGAGAGATCAGACTAAAAAGCACCCCGCATAACACTGGTGGCCAGCGGTGGTTCTGGATCCGATTAAAGCACGGAACACAATAAGGGAAATTTGCACAATGGCAGCCAAATTTTACATCTAATTGCCAAAGTTCAATCCCGAACAATATGACATTGACGTCTTCTTAGATATGGTAAAACCTCTCTTAGATATTGGGTTTGACACTGACAGAGAGAAAATGGCAGTCACACTACCCAACCTGGGCAAAGTAATTGCAACTGTTGCCTCAAAAATCGTCCTGTAGTTAACATGGGATCAATTCTCACACATCGTGAAACAGGCCGCCATGCTTTCAATGGGCCAAGTTGTCGCCCTGTCGCAACTCGATGCCCTCACCTATGACAGTAGCCTAGACCAACTTTCGTCCAGGCACGGCAACTCATCACCGCCGCCTATCCCGAAGCAACCGCAGCCACTCGGGATCAACACACCTTTAATACCGTGCTGAGAATCCTCCCAAGCACATTCAAGGAGCATTTTACTATCCATGATCCCTCTGGCAATATGGATCGTGATCTACAACTCGTACGACGCCTCCTTGCCGCCTGCCCCAGCCTATCCACGCTGTGAGCAAAATCCCCACCACCAAGGCTCCACCACCCAAACCTAGGATGCCACCTACCCAGCCTACCATGGAGTCATCACTCACCGTCCCTAGGGCCCACCCCCAGAAGAAACATCCTAACCATAGGGAAAATCACAATCTCATTTCCATCAATCTCTGGGAATTTATGGCCTGCAGTCGCACCTGCCCCCTGCACGACATCAGGGAACACCTGAAAGCTAGCCGATGCAGGCCCTTCACACAAGGGCGCTGAAAGGTGTCCTCCCTGGAAGACGATGCCCCACAAGATGACGCCCCATCCATAATATACTCAGAGCCAGGCAACAAGGAGCCCAACTAGGAAGACCACACTCAGCAGATGGATTTTTAGGTCCGCCCCTCCACCTCCCCACGGTGGCAGAGGCCACTTCACACAAGTACAGACCTCCAGTCTACGACAAAATACGCCTGAACGGGGTCAAGGCAAGGCTACTGGTGGACACAGGAGCTGCCAGGTCATACCTGTACCCACACTTTTACTCCCACCACAGTTCCACCTTTGGCCCCCTTCTCTCCACCTCAGCCAACCTCGTAGACGCGGGGGACCGCCCCATGCCTATCCGTGGAGAAACACGGGCCCTGCAAACTAAAACTCACTAACAAGCTTCCACCAGATATCCCTTCATCATCTTTGACTCCACCTGCCGTGCATACAACGGGTACCTGGGGCTGGACCTCCTACAGAAGCCGCATACCACATCGACTGTTACCAACGCCACCTCCACTTCTGTCCAGCCCCCAACAACAATAACAACAACATAACCCTTCATGCTCCACACACACACCATCATCACCCACCCCTCATCTTCCCCAACCACTCTGCACATGCAACCCACCAATCCCATCACCCCACATCTCACCTCCTCACCCCCACCCCTCACACTCTCCCTCACCTATCCCACCTTCACCTCCAACTTTTCCCGCCACCATCACTTCGGCTGTCACCATTCCACCCCACCATGAGGCTTGGTTACAACTCAACAGACCCTCCGGTATCTCTGTCCTCTTCTCCCCAGCCCTACCAACCAGACCCCTCTCATCCTGTTTAGTGTCCCCAACCTTCCTCCCCCCCTCATGTCCGTGCAGTCTGCATCGCGAACCTCGCCACCACACCAGTTACCCTACCACAGGGATTGATCATAGGCGACATGGAGGAGGCAGAACCCTGTGAATCACCTCCCTCCACCCCTCCCACTCTACCTACTCTACCTTCCCACCTCTCCACCTCCCAAACTAACAGCCTCCGACAGTTACTCCTGGATATTCAAGACCTTTTCCCATCAGGCCCAACAGACATCGGACACACTACCTATTTCAACCACGAGATCCACACCACCAGCCCACCCATCCGTCAACCCTCACACCACAAAAACCCCAACCAGCAAGCAGAGGAAGACCGGCAGGTCCAGGACATGCTCAATGCCGGCGTTATTTCTAACTCCATCAGCTCATGGTCCTCCCCGTCGTGCTGGTTAGAAAAAAAGATGGCACCATGCGGTTCTGTGTTGATTACCTCAAGCTCAATGATGTTACCACCAAGGACACCACACCCCTACCCTTAATTGACGATTCCCTCGACTCATTACATGGCTCATCATGGTTTTCCACCCTCGACC
The DNA here is from genome assembly GCF_032717465.1 of Coenobita brevimanus. Lineage (NCBI taxonomy): Eukaryota > Metazoa > Arthropoda > Malacostraca > Decapoda > Coenobitidae > Coenobita > Coenobita brevimanus. The sequence continues at coordinate 53,475,777 of NC_137054.1, forward strand.
TGCAATCGGGTTACTGGCAGGTCCCCGTCCACCCAGAAGACAAACAAAAAAAGGTCTTCTCAATCTCAAACAGCAAACACTATGAGTTCAATGTCCTACCCTTTGAACTCTGCAATGCCCCAGCTACATTTTCCCATCTCATGGAATCGGTCCTGAGCGGCCTTACCTGGGAGATCTGCCTGGCATATCTCGATGATGTCATAGTATTCAGCCGTACTTGGGCAGACCACCTCCACCACCTCAAACAAGTCTTCATACATATACGCCAGGCTGGACTTAAACTGAAACCATCCAAATGCGTCCTAGCCGAAAGATCCGTCTCCTTCCTAGGGCACATGATCGGAGCCGAGGGCATCTCTCCTGATCCCGACACTCTCCACGCCATAGCCGACCTCCCTCTACCCAAAGACGTTCACGAAACGCGGGCCTTCCTAGGCCTAACCTCCCACTACCGACGTTTTGTCAAAGGCTTCGCGTACATCGCTAAACCCCTACACGACCTCACAAAGAAGGGGGAACCATTCGTGTGGACGGATTCAAGGAAAACAGCATTTACCACCCTCAAATCAAAACTCATCTCAGCCCCCATTGTAGCCTTCCCAGACTACAACCTCCCCTTCCGTCTTTACACCAACGTCTCCTTCATTGCCATAGGGGCTGTACTAGCTCAGGTACATGATGGGCGAGAACACATCATCGCCTGTGCCAGCCGCACCCTCAATCAAGCCGAACGGAATTACGCTGCCACCAAGCGCGAGTACCTTGGCATCGTCTGGGCGTTGGACTATTTCCATTCATACATCTCTGGCACCCACGTAGTCATTATTACAGATCACCAATCACTTCAATGGCTATGACAGTCTAACACCACCAACGCCCAACTCATTCGTTGGCGAGAGGCTCTGGAGGAATTCGATTTCGAAATATCCTACTGGCCCGGGAAACTACACACCAATGCCGATGCCCTTTCCTGCCTCCCCATCGGCGTTATTCGCCCCGACACTGACCTAATTCAAATGTGGCAGAATAAACAATGCCCCACCTGGATCCCGCCACGTACTTTCGCCAAACTGTACCAGCAAGGCAATCAACTCTTCAACCCAGATGGCCACACCGTCCTCGACCCTGACACTGTACATGATGCCATGCTCCACCTTTACACCGACAATGGCATTCACCTTGGCACAAAAAAGCTTCTGCAAGTCTTCAATGACATACATTGGACACCAAACCCCTCAAACATCGCCAAAAACATCATTCAAGCATGCCAAGCCTGTGCCATATGGAAGGATATCAGGCTCATGTCTGGACCATTGGGGAAACTGACAGCTCAATAACCATGGCAGCTACTCTCAGTTGATGTCGTCGGCCCTCTCGCACCTAAAGTGGGATACAAATACATCATCACCTTCGTTGATGTTTATTCAAAATTCATCATCGCCTGCCCCGCTAAAGACCACAGCGCCGTCACAGTCGCAGACACCTTAGTCCGCCATGTCTTTCCCTACTTCGGGATTCCCCAAGCCCTACATTCAGATAATGCCCCAGAATTCACGGGCAAGATCTGGGAGGAACTCGCAACAATCTTTGGTTACCATATTTCCCACTCCTCTCCATACTGGCCACAGGGAAATAGTGTCTCCGAGAGAAGTCATAGATCCCTCCTAAACCAAGTCAGAACCAGAATTGGGCAAACAGGCAATGACGATTGGCCGGCCCACGTCAAAATTGTGCAGTGGGGCCTCAACACATGCCCCAGAGACAACGGCAAAACACCCCACGAGCGAGTCTTCGGGGAAGCCCCGCTCCTCCTATCCCTCCGTCAACACCTCCAACCCCCCACCCCACCCTCCACCACTGACCCCCTACACCACCTCAAAAAACGTCTCCACCACCTCCAAGCCCAACAGAACCTACAACCCGACACACTCCCCTCCAACCCCTACAAACCAGGAGATTCCATCATCGTGACACGTCTGCAAACCCCCAGCAAAATCTCCCCCCGATTCGACGGTCCCTTCACTATCACCAACATCCCCAACCCCTACCAACTCACTATCAACCACCAGGGACAAACACGCACATACCGCAACAGGAACGTGCGTCCCTTCCGCCCCACCAACAATGAACCCACACTCAGCCGTGCGCCACACATTTCCCGCCGCGCACCACCCGCCTTGGCGTCTTCCGAGAATCACCCCCCTGATTCATACACCTACTCCTTCTCCCCCCCCCTCCGCCTCACCCACTGCCACCTCGCCGCCCCCTACACCGACACCCGACCCACCACCAACTCTCTCCGATTCTGACCCCTCACCACCTCTATCCATGATTCCCCTATGCCCACACCGCCATCTCCACCACGCCACTCTCAACCACCACTCGCGGTGCCCACCACCCACCCCACACCCCATCACCAGACGGAAATCGCACCCAACACCACCACAACACCACCACCGCCCCGACACCCCTCCTGCACCCCTCCACGCACCACCCCACGCAACACACCACCTACTGACCCACCACGTGTACACACTCCACCTGCCAACCGCACCACCCACGCACCCACTCCTGCCCACCCCTTACCCACCGACCATTCTCACTACACATGACACCCCACACCCTCACCCACAACCACCCCTGACCAAATTAGAACGCCCACGCCACCATGTGCCTCCCCACCTTCACCAACACCCACCCTCACCACCACTACCACCAGATCAGTACGCCTCTCACGCCCACCATCAAGATACCTCCATACACCGACCCCTACCTCCCCTACTACCTCACATTCCCCGACACATACCACCCATACCCCCAACACCACCCCCATCACACTCCCCATCCATCAAGCAAGGTGGAAAGTTCCCAATTCCCAATTCACCAAAGGACAACGCTCCTCCCACCATATCCTCCCACATAAAAGACCCGACCCCTCCTCCCTCGCCAGCATACAGCCTCTACCTCTGCACCATGCACCACCTCCAGAGATGAGAATCGACCGCATACTATGGCACCCACACGACCGCCCACCTGTCAGACTATGGGGGACCCAACAACTCCTCCGTATCCTACACCACACCACGCACCCTTCGTTGCTCTGGCTCACCCTTAACCCCCACCAGGAGCCAAACACCACCACTTACCACTGGACCACCCTCCTCCAGCACATCCAACCGGCTCACCAGACGTCCACCACCAGCACATACCACTTCCAGTCACGGGGCCGTGACTTCTTGACCGCAGAAGGTGGTAAAATACTCACCTCCGCCACCGCCAGACCAACCACCCCGCCACCCCCCACCCCACTGCCAACTCCCAGCCCCACCACCACCCCAGGAGGACACCAAGGCAAGCCAGGGTAGGGTAAGACTGACCCAGAGCGAGAAGGGTGCCAGGGTGCCCCCACCTTGAGTCCCTCTTCCGCGGAACCGACCCAACAAGGACCACGCAGGAAGAAGAGACGACCCTGCGAGCGGAGCTGCCTTCACCAGATTCGGGGTGGGACTGCTCCAGAAACAGTCCCAAACAACACCGAGGATACGGCCATCGTTCGTACCGGGAAGGGAGCGGCCATCGTACGCCCCTCAGTTGTTTCCCTCTGTAACACCGTCACAATGGCCATCGTACGTGCGGGGGAAGGAGCGGCCATCGAACGCCCTTCAGTTACAGGCCCATCTGGAGACAGCCTCAGTGGAGTAGCTATTGAGCGCACACCGACAGGCAAAAAAAAGAGAAGTGGAACCATGAACACGGCCATCGTACGTGTCAGGGAGGGAGCGGCCATCGTACACCCCTCATCCACTTTCTTCCCCTCCTACGGGAGTAACACCACCACAACGGCCATCGTACGTGTGGGGGAAGGAGCGGCCACCATACGCCCTTCAGTTACTTCCCGTCGGGCAGGCAGAGCCGCGATAAAGACTATCGTACTTACCGGGGAGGGAGCGGCCATCGTACACCCCTCATCTGCCTCTTACTCCTTCGGGAGCAGCACCACCACAACGGCTATCGTACGTGTGGGGGAAGGAGCAGCCACCGTACGCCCTTCAGCTACTGCCCTTAGGAGCTGTGGAACCACCAACACGGCCATCGTACGTGTGGGGGAATGAGCGGCCATCGTACACCCTTCATCTGCAGTTCCTAGGGTTCTCCTGGAGGGGAAGGTCCCTTGCGCGGCCGGCCCACTACCTCTCAGCTGCCGGGACACCCTTCTCTCTCTCCCTCCAGGTGTGGTTCCCCGGAGGTGCTGTCGTTCCTAGAATGGTGGTGTGGTCCTGTCCCAGTCCTGCAGCCGACCCCTGGACGACCCACGGAAGAGGTGCCGCAACTCACTCCTGACGGCGCCCCGCCCTATAGGCGACCGCAGCATCCAGACCTCCAGGGCCAGTCAGCAGGCCCCAGAGCAGGGCCATCCAGGCCCAACTCCCCCACGGCCCTCCGCCAGGAGTAAGAGTCGGCAGGCCCAGCTCCTGGAGTTATTTGGCCCCAGCCCCGAGGGCCACCTATCAGGTTGAGACCCCCAGACTGGAGGGCCTCCCTGCACCCTACTGACGAGGCCTCAACACGAGGGCCACCTATCAGGTCGAGGCCCCCAGACAGAAGGGCCTCCCTGCACCCCCCTGACAAAGCAGGCCTGGGCGACAACGCCCCTGCGGGTGGTTCACCGCCTCCTGCAGGAGGGTTCCCCAAGAGGGCCCCCTTCCACGCCCGGGCGCCACCTCTGTTAGCCCAGGGACCCGGGCTTTAGTGGCAACTTCAATGCATCTTGCCTGTCATGCATAAATGTAAGCCCCAGAGACAGTGATAAAAGTGACAGTGAAACAGTGAGGGAAATAATATAAAGTAACGCACTATCTCAGTGAACACCAAGGCAGCAAACAAGGGTCAATGAATATATATAGTAAAGTGAGTGGATGTAAAGAAACTCCAACAGTGGCAAAAGAACGAGAAAACATGTATAACAGTGTCGCCGCAGATACATGACAGTTCCTGTTGATGTGCCGCGTGCTGTAAGAAGTGTATGCAAATATAAGCCAACCTGACCATTTGTTCCGATCGTATATTGTGCATCCGGTCCAGAACACTAAATGACAATTATTCACTGTTTAGAATACCGATGCCATGTTCTAGTAATTACCAACACCTATATACATATATGAATTCTGCCCTTGACATTCTTGTGTGTATTGTGTACATTGTGTGTTAGTAAACCCGCTCTGTCTTCCTGTTCATGTCATATCCAGTGTCTCTCTGTTCTTATATTGTAAGGTGCATTGAACTAATGCAATAGATCTGTTGAGGTGTACTACCGAGCTTTTATGCCCTGTTCCTCTGTTGGTGCTTTATTTCCGGTCCGGAGAGAGGACCCCGCTCAGTCGTAGGCGTTTTTAGGACGAGAGGTCAGACTATAAACACCCCGCATAACACCGAGATAAACTGAGACCAGCCAGTAAAGGCAGAAGCGCCGCGGGCATTCCCGGTGCCACGGCTCGCGCCCTGTAATATGTATAGTAATATCAAACAATCTGACCGTTCATTCCATCCAAGTATAGTACATCCTGTCGAGTATATTAAATGACAATTGTGCCTTAGCTCCAGCACCTACGCCGTGTTTTAGTGACTGATAATATCTGTGTTGATATAGTAGTATTTTGCCCTCGACACCATTACTGTGCTTGTGTACACTTTATACCTGTAATTGCAACTCTGTCACCCTGTCCATTCTGTATCCAGTGTCTGTTTCTGTATTGTAAGGAGTTCGGACTAAGACAATAGATGTTAAAATGCCCGCCGTGCCTGCCGCCGGACCTCCCACCTCACCACCCCCCACACCACCACCGAGCCGCCACCCCACCACCACCCCAGGAGGACACACCGGTGAGTTTAGTGACCTCAGTCAAGAGGGTCATCAGGGCATCACGGTCCTAGGTCCCTATTCCCCGCAAGTGCCCCAACCCCAGGTGATCAGGAGAAGTGAACTACTTCGCGGGCGGAGCAGTGATCGACAGAATAGGGGTGGGACTGAACCAGATTCAGTCCCAAGTAACACCGTATTGATGGCTCTGTTACACCCTCTAGGGCGGAGGCCCAAGGGCAAGAGGCCCAAGGCTACGGCCTAATAAAAAGTGTGAAGGGGAAAGCGACCCCAGGCTACGGCCTAATAAAAAGTGTGAAGGGGAAAGCGACCCCAGGCTCCGGCCTTAACACACTAGGGAGAGAGAGTTGCCCCAGTGCATCACTCTCTTGTTGTTCTCCCCTTCAGGAGCAACATCCCATTGACGGTCCTAAGCCGCGGCGTGAGGGCGACCCCATTTGCCTGGCAGATGTTCCTGCTGGGGCTGATCGGCTCCCGGCTACGGCCAGAGTACGGATCAGGGTAAAGAGCCCCTGCTACCGTACGTGTAGCACTTTCCTATTACGGAAGCAACACCCCGTTGACGGTCCTAAGCCGCGGCGTGAGGGCGACCCCGTTCGTCCGGCAGTTGTTTTCCGTACGGGTATACACTCGGCTCCGGCCGGGGCACGTACCAGGGTAGAGAATCCCCTGAAGGTAGACTCAATCCGTATTGGAGAGAGTGTGGCCTCTGTGCCCCTCACTCCGGCTTGTCTCCTACTACGGGAGCAACACCATGCCGGCGGTCCTAAGCAGCGGCGAAAGGGCGACCCCGTTCACCCTATAGGTGTCCCCCGTACGCCGGGCAAGTTCACGGCTACAGCCAGAGTGTGTGACAGGGGAAGGCGACCCCAGGCTCCGGCCTCCAGACACACCCGAGAGGACATGGGTAACGTGAGTCCTCCTCCAGCCTCTTTCCCTTCGGGGAGCCCTTCGTCACCACCCGGGAATATAGTCCCGGAGGAGACACTAGAGTGGTGGCAAGGCTCGGTATTGGGCTTACCGCCTACACCCAGGAGTTCCTTGTTCCTGTCTGAGCCCCGTAGGAGATGCTGCCGCAGTCCAGTCCTGACGGCGCCTCTCCCCCTTGGTGCCCGCAGTCCCAGGACGCCCAGGCTAGGCTCTCCAACTCCCGACGAAGGCGATTCGGGCTCCCTCACTCCCCGGAGTCGGAAGAAGCAGGCCCGAATACTCCGGCTGTTTGGCCCCAGTCCCGAGGGCCACCTATCAGGTCGAGGCCCCCAGACCAAAGGGCCTCCCTGCACCCCACCGGCGCGGCCCTAGTACGAGGGCCGTCTCCCAGGTCGAGGCCCCCAGACGGGAGAGCCTCCCTGCACCCCACCTACGAGTGTGACTTAGAGTGACTATTACCCAGGAAACAGGGAAAACAGTGACAGTGACTCCGCAAGAAACCGTAGTCAATAGTGGCCCATCAGAACTCGGTGTTAACAGGGCAGAAAGTGAACTTTGTGAATTATCCTAGTCCCTCCCCATATAAGAGAATCAGAGTTTTCTATGAACATCTGAGGTAAGAGCGCGGGCGAGTCAAAAGCTAAACGTACGTGTCTCCGTGACAAGGTGACAGAGTCGAGTGTCGCTGTCCGCACCCTACCTCTTTTATAGTAATATTCCCAAACCAGACTCCCAACCTTGTTCATTCCTAAAGTGAACAATCCTATTTATATACTGCCTCCAAGTGACGTGTAAACCATATTATAGAAAACTCACAATCTCCCTGTGTGACCATTGTAGTGTATACGATTGCTCTGTGGAGTCAAGTGTTAACTCTGTATCTCTGTGCCCCTGTATCTTAAATATCATTCTATGTGTATTGTTACGAGTAGGATTAAGGTAATAGATGTTTTAAACTGCCTGGTTTTTATGTCCTGTTCCTTTGTTAGTGCTTTACTTCCGGTCTAGAAAGAGGACCCCGCTTCAGTAGCTAGTGTTTTTACGACGAGAAGTCGCCTTAAAAACACAGCATTACAGATGTGTTAAGGTATACTGCCCAGTTTTTATGCCCTGTTCCTTTGTGGGTGCTTTACTTCCGGTCCGGAAAGAGGACCCCGCTCAGTCGCGGGCGTTTTTAGGACGAGAGGTCGGACTAAAAACACCCAGCATAACATATATATATATATATATATATATATATATATATATATATATATATCATCCGGACCTCCTTCGCACCCTAGGGTAGGGTGAGGAGTAGCCTAGCTGCAGACAGCCCAAATTTGCCCAGTGCAATGGGCGACGTTTCCATTCACTCATCATTTTAGCCCCCGGAATCCTGGCTCCATCGGATACGCCAAAAACATTCACCACGTTTTGTACCTTCACATAAATGTATCCGATAGAGTCAATCCTGACGCTGCCATGTTAAAAATGGATGCAAAATCCCTGATCATGCACTTCTTACGACATTCATATTTATCCAGGTAAACGCAAGGAAATACCAGTTAGACAGGGAAGGAAATTTATTGACCAAAGATGGAGATATTAAAAATAGATGGAAAGAGCATTTTGAGACAGTTCTTAATAGACCAATACCACCAGAAGAGGATATACCGTCTGCTCAGGAAGATTTAAATATAGAAACAGGAGAGTTGAGGCTTGCAGAAGTGGAGAAAGCAGTAAAACAGTTAAAGAATAATAAGGCACCAGGGGAGGATGGTTTATTTCCGGAAATGTTTAAAGTGGAGGGGGATAGATTAATAATGATCTTGACCAAGCTATTCAATAAGATATGGGTGACGGGGTTACTACCATCAGTTTGGAAGAATGGTGTAATTGTTAAAGTTCCGAAGAAGGGAGACCTGAGTGAATGTGGTAATTGGAGGGAATCTCTTTGTCACCGATAGCTTTGAAAGTTTTCAGTAGAGTGTTGTTAAATAGGTTGGAGCCGGTGGTTGAAGGTATTCTGAGGGATGAACAGGCTGGTTTTAGAAAGGGACGTGGTTGCAATGATCAGATCTTTATAGTTAGGCATTTGATGCAGCAAGTTAATGAAATGAGAGTACCGTTAAGTCTTTGTTTTGTTGATTTTGAAAAGGCTTTTGATAGTGTTTCGAGAGAGACTATGGGGAAGATCATGAGACATTATGGAATACCAGAGGAGTTTGTGAGGGTCATTATGAACATGCATGAGGACACATTTTGTAAAGTGATGGTTGATGGTTGTCTGAGTGATTCGTTTGAAGTCAAGTCCGGAGTAATTCAAGGTGGTGTTCTATCGTCTTTACTATTTATATTGGTCATTGATTACATTATGAAACGCGTTGGAACAGAAACCGGTGCAGGTATACTCTGGGGAGAGAACAGGAAACTTTTGGATTTAGATTATGCAGATGATATAGTTTTGATTTGTGATGGGCCAGAAGAGATGCAGAGAGTGTTGGACTGTTTGGTGAGTGAAGGTCGCAAGGTGGGTTTGGTTATTAATTGTGGAAAAACTGAAATAATCAATATGAATATGGAAAATGCGCAGGAATGTGTAATTGGAGGTATGGTTGTAAAGCAAGTTGATAGGTTTAAATATTTAGGTACTTATTTAGCCAAGGATGGTTCTTTGAACTTTGAATTCGAGGAAAGGTTAAAGAAGGCTAATCAGGCAATGGGAATGCTTAAAAATATTTGGAATAATAACAATTTTTCTGTGCATACAAAAATCAAACTTTATAAGGTAATGGTTAGGAGTATCTTAATTTATGGACACGAGTCTTGGTACAGCACAGTGACTATGGAAAATAAATTCTTGGTGTTTGAAAAAAAAGCACTTAGAAGAATATTAGGAGTTAAGTGGTGGGAAAGGATACCAAATAGTAGAATTAGAGAAATAACGGGAGTGCAGCCGGTCGATGAATATGTTAGGTTCTCACGATGGAAGTGGCTAGGACATGTGTATAGGAGACAGGGAATAGTACGAGGTACACAAGGGTGGGTGGCACTTGGTAGGAGAGGTAGAGGAAGGCCAAAAGAGATGTGGGTGAGGACAATGAGACGGGAAGCTGGAGATGAGTGTTGGGGAGATCTTGAGGAGTTAGCACAAGATAGGATGTGGTGGTGTGAGTTCATCGAGGCCCTATGCATCCCCGAGGGTGCCACAGGAAATGATTGATTGATTGATTATCTGTTTCTTCATCAATCTATCTATCTATATCTATCTATCTATCAATATGGATGAAACAAAAAAAAAAAAATGTCATTTGTACCCACAACTTTGGTCGAAATACTCACAGGCATCTGAGACTTGGCATGAACTTATCCGAAGTATGTAATTAATGCTCTATTAATATGAATATCCATTTCCGAGAATTGTTACAGTACATGATACGAGTAACTGCCTGTTCTCACCAGCACAGTCCTATATTATCTCATTTTCAGCTCCTTTTGCGCAAAGATTTGCAAGTTTAGCTTTCCTCATACGGACCGCAGCAGCCTGGTGTGCTTTTGATCGCTTTGACATCTTTCTAACACCAATAATCCGTAAAACACTCGAAATATCTTCAAAATACCTGGCAATAAAACACGAATTTTTTCCTTAGTTAGCCCTGGACAGTGGAGGGATGCACTATCGTTTTCAATAAACATTTGCCAGAAACAAAGAAAACTCTAGAAAACTGTAGGGGTAACAAAAGTATCCTTTCCCGAGCTGTCTACTACGAAACAAGCCGCACGCAGGTTAGGTGGTGCCTGGGAGGAGAAGCGCGGGCCACTTATACAGGTTTTAAACCTCGTTTCCACAACAATACGCCCAAAATAGGTATTGTTACTGATTGTGTGTGTAATGCTAGGTGGAAAAGGCCCGACTCCTTGGTCCCAGAACACCTAACGTGTAGCGAGTCCTCTTTCGAGACTGGGGCTTAGTGCAAATAAGAGAGAGGTAGGACACAAAAACTCCAAGCAATAACCTTTACACGTATATTACTTCAGTCAGACACAGGACAAAACAGTAGACAGTACAACACAATATTTGGTGGATGATAAAACCTTAACTAGATAATCAGTATCTCACAGAATACTAGCTTAACAGGCACTGATGCTAACACTCTAGATTTAGTGTACAGGTTTACTTAGAACACAGGGTCGCGGTGCACGTGGGGGAGCCGGGGGTGGGTCTCACACGGGGGGGGGAGGGGTGACGCACTGAGGGTCCGATTATAGTTATAGTAGTATCGAGTGGGAATTGATGTTAAAGAGTTTGACTTGATATTTTCTGGTAGCAAGGGGGTTTTGGTAATTTCTTATATCACTAGTCCAGGTTTTCACATACGCGTCGAATGCCAAGAGGAGATTTACTAAGGGAGGGTGTAAGGCACTGAGAGTCTCGTTGTGTTTATGGTAATAAGAGTGGGAAGGTGTTATCAACACTTTCATTCACTATTTTTTGGTAGCAAGGGACGTTTGGATATTTTACTAATGGGAATCTCTCGGGTTGGGCGTCTTACTGATTTCATACAAGGGCGTCACTTCGTGAGTCTGATTCACCAGCACTTAAGACTGCACTCGTTATTATTAGTCCGCCCCGTGGTATCACTTATTCCCCCTCTATCTTCTCGCTAACATTTGACCTGTTATTCGGGGTGCACTATGTCACTATATCTCTGTTACACTAGCTGGTGGCAAGATCAACTCAACATAAGTCGCTTATACGGTGGGGGCGACGGGGAGACACGCCGGCGACAATTTTGCCGGAACTGGGGCACAGCCAGGGGAGGGCGTGCCAAGATGGCACGGGACGACTCGCAGGGGCGTCTTCTCTCGTCCGGGGCTGCAGGGGGCGAAGGGGCCCGTATTCTCCGGGCTGGGTACAGGGGTGTGGCCCTCAGGACTGGGGCCAAACAGGTCCAGAAATCTCTGGCTCAGGTCTAGGCCGAAGGTGGAGGTCTTCCGCTGTTGGGGTGTAGAGAGGTCTCGCCCGGGCGTCCTGGGGAGGGCCTGGAGCACCCTAGGGCTGCGGCCCCCAGAGTCAAAGGGGGCCGTCAGGGAGGGACTGCGGCACCGACCTGAATCAGGGTCCGTCAGATGGGTCTTCTCCAGGGCCAAGCATAGGGAACAGAGGCCAGAGGAGGCATTAGGGCCTCTCTGGAATCCTCCTGTGTCCCCTACGTCGGGAGTCCGGGTCCTCGTCTAACTCTGGGGTGGCAGTACTGCTCTCGTCTGTCTCCAGCTGTGGAGCCCGGCTACTGGCCTTGGCTCCCCAAGGGCGTGGCTATGAGGCGTCAAGGTCCGGCTACTGGCCGTGACCTGAGTGGGGGAATCAGCGTGCCTCTGGGCACCACTGGAGCAGCTACCAGCCGTCTGACGAAGGTGGGAGTGGCTCCAGGCCGTTTCCTGCAGGAGGGAGGGGGGAGCAGCTGCAGGCCGACTTGGGGGCAGCACCTTCGGAGCGGCTATTGGCCATCTGATGAAGGCGGGAGCGGCTACAGGCCGTCTCCTTCTGATGAAGGCGGGAGCGACTACAGGCCGTCTCCTTCTGCCAAGGGGAGGAGCGGCTACAGGCCAACTAGGGGGCAGCACCTTCGGAGCGGCTACTGGCTGTCTGACAAAGGCGGGAGTGACTACAGGCTGTTTCCTTCTGCCAGAGGGAGGAGCCGCTACAGGCCGACTCCTGCAGGAGGGGGTGTAGGGTGGCTGCAGGCCGTCCCTGGAAGAACACCTTCCAAAGAGGAAGACACCTTCGGAGAGGCTACAGGCACACTCCTACTGAAGGTGGGAGTGGCTACAGGCCAACTCCTGAGGGGCGCTGTTTGGAGCTGGATAGACAGCTCCACCCCGATCTGATACGACGGTACCTCTCCCTGAAGGTATATTCTATGTCTGCTAGGGCGATCGTGAGGCGGCTGCGTGTCATAGGAGTGCACGGCCTGGGCTGACTTGTGTCGTTGTTACACTGTGTCTTGCAGTTCGGCTGCGGCTTCTCCATGGGGTCCTGATAGGGGTGTCGGGGAGTTTCCTGGGGCACTATGCTGTAACTCATGCATTTTATCACCTTCTTCCTGGAAAAATCACGTCCCCATGACTGGAGGTGATAAACGTGAGTGTCATGAGTGGCGTATACAGGTTGGAGGTCCTGGAGAAGGGCCTGCCAGGCAGTGGTGGCGTGGTTCTCCTCTTGTTCCACGTCATAGGTGAGGAAGAGTGTGGATTTGGTGGAGGAGGAGCGGAGGAGGTGGAGTAGGTGGCGAGGTCCTCGGAGCTGGGGGTTCCTGCCGAAGGCAGGCGCCCATACTGCCCATCACACTTTCATCTTGCTGGATGTCACTGCTGGTGTGGTGTGGTGCTGTATGCTGGACACCGAGGGTAGGAGCCGGGTTTTGTGACATGGTAATGCGGCGTAGGGTCTCTGGGGAGTATAGGTAGTGTGGATCTGGGCTTGGTGTAGCATAACAGTGTGAAGTTGTGGGGAGGCGGGTGGTGTAGGGAAATAGGTGTATCGGGCGGGTGGGCATGAGAGGCGGCCTGAGCGGGTGATTGTGGTCTTGAGGGTGGGAGTGGGTGGGGAGGTGGGTGTGCGGGGTGGGCGCAGTTGGGCGGTTTGTGCCGTTGGGCGTGTGGGGGGCGTGGTGTGGTGTGACGATGTTCGAGTTGGCGTCTGTAAGGGTGGTGGGCAGGAGGTGGTGGCAGTTGGGTGTGGTGAAGGTGTGGTGGTGTGGGCGGGACACGGGGGGCTGGGTGGCGAGGATGGGGTGGCAGGAGGAAGCGGTGATGGAGAGCGGTGGGAGGCTGGTGTGGCAGGTGAGATATCAGGTGAGGTGAGGGGAGTGGTGGCAGCCGGGGAGGCTGAGGTGGTAGGGGTGTGGAGGGGGAGGGGGAGGAAGAAATGTAGCACTCATATGTGGAAGTGGGATGTGGCACAGGGGCAGGAGGAGGTTGGGGGTGTGGGGCTGGGGCAGCAGGCGCGGGGGTGTGGAAGGGGCGCACGTGACAGTTCCGGAGGGTGTGTGGGGGCCGTGATGGTCGATAACAACTTGATAGGGGTTGGGGACGTGGGTGATTGTGTGGGGTCCCGTGAAGTGGGGGGCGAGTTTGTGTGGGGTGGGGTGTTAGTGATGATGACGGTGTCACCAGGGTGGAAAGGGTTGGGGGCTGTGTCGGGGCTGTGATCTAAGTTTCTCTGTAGGTGGACCAGTCGGCCCTTCAGGTGGTGTGATGGGTCTGTGGTTGGAGCAGAGGTGGGTGGCTGTAGGTGTTGGCGAAGTGGCAATAGAAGGGGAGCCTCGCCGAATATCCTCTCATAGGGTGGAAACCCCATCTTCTCGGGGGCAGGAAATTATGCCCCACTGAACAATTTTTACGTGAACAGGCCAGTTGTCATCTTTTGTAGCCTCGATGCGTGTGCGCAATTGATTCATGATGGTGCAATGGCTACATTCACACACTGCATTGCCCTGTGGCCAGTAAGGAGAGGAGTGGGAGATCCTGTATCCAAATATTCTGGTGAGCTCTTCCCAGACTTTTCTGGTAAACTCTGGGTCATTGTCCGAATGAATAGCCTGTGGAATGCTAAAATAAGGGAACACGTGTTGAAGGAGGGCATCGGCAACGGCGACGGCATGATGCTCTTTGGCTGGACAGGCTAAGACAAATTTTGAATATGTGTCCACGAATGTGATCACATACTTGTATCCTGATTTTGGAGGGAGGGGGCCCACTACATCAATTGCTAAGAGTTGCCAGGGCTTGTGGGCGGTGATGTGGCCTGAGGGTCCTGCGGTTCGTGTGACATCTTTCCCCAGTTCACAGGTGCGGCAACTTTGAATGATTTCCTTGGCAAGGGTGGAGGGGTTTGGTGCCCAGTATGTGTCACTGAACACCTGCAGTAGTTTCTTGGTGCCCAAATGGATGCTGTTATGAGAATGAAGGTGGCATAAGGCATCAAGCGCCATCTTGGGGGCCAGGAGGATATGACCGGATGGGGTTAGGAGGTGGTCACCCTGCCGGCATAGCTTGCTGAACAGGTGGGAGGGGATCCAAGGGGGTCACTCCTTGCAGCGCCATTGTTGCAGGAGGTCTGTTTCCGGCTGTATGGCGTGGACGGGGAGGCGGGAAAGGGCATCCGCATTAGTGTGGAGTTTTCCGGGCCTGTAGGAGATCTCGTAATGAAATTCTTCCAGGGTCTCGCGCCATCTGATGAGTTGGGCGTTATGGGAATCAGATTGGCGTAACCACTGGAGAGACAGGTGGTCCGTGATGATAGTGACCTGGGTCCTGGAAAGATAAGCCCTGAAGTGCTGGAGAGCCGACACTATGCAGAGGCATTCCTGCTTGGTTGTGGCATAATTCCTTTTGGCTTGAATCAGGGTGCGGCTAGTGCAGGCGATGATGTGTTCCCGACCGGCTTGCACTTGGGCTAACACCGTGCCTATGGTGGTGAGGGAAACATCGGTGTAGAGGCGGAAGGGAAGGGAATAATCAGGAAAGGCTATGATGGGGGTGGAGACGAGCTTGTCTTTGAGCTGTTGAAAAGCAGCTCACCTTTCTTCCATCCGGAGGAACGGTTCCCCCTTCTTGGTTAAATTGTGAAGGGGCTTTGCAATGTGGGTGAATCCCTTCACGAAGCGGCGGTAATAGGAAATTGCATATAATGGAAAACCTCTTCAGGAACCCAAAGAACTCACCTGTAAGGTTTCAGTCAATTCTATTAAATAGTCCAGGTGTTAAAGCACACACACGAGAGAGGGGGGGGGGGAGAGAGAGAGGATTGAACTGTGATGGCCACACCTCCTCTACTGCCTGCAACCTGTTGTGGGGGACAAACAGCAGACCACAGACTCCAGTGGCCCAGACAAAGATCAAAGGGACCATGGTTTGGATTAATGTCAGGGTGGGGTATGGCTTCATCAAGTTTCACGAGACTGGCATTGATGTTTTCGTGCACAGCCAGGCTATGATGAAACCAAACTCACGGCACCTCCAGTGCTCCCTTGGGAATGGTGAAATGGTTACTTTAGTCTCTTTGGGACTCCAAAGGGTCCTGAGGCTTGAGATTTTACTGGGCCAGGAGGCGTTGTCATGCAAGGTTCTGCCCATGCTCGGCCATGTCTCACGGCCCAAGGACGCCAGGCCAGTGGTCATGGGAATCCTATGGAGATAACTTAGATAAGGACCCTTGTGGAAATGTTCATTGCAATGGCGAGGGCTTTTTATGGAGGTGATAAGAGGGCTTTGCATGTTTTCCTCCCCAAAATCTTTGAAGAGAACGGACTGCCTCACCTTGTCATGCCCGAGTGCTTTTCCCACGGTGTACAGTATATTCCGCCCCTTGCCACCGGAAGCATCAGGCCCAGCAGCCACAGCCTGCCACCTGCCTCACATTATCACAAAAGAGACTACAGCTCGAGGTTCCTCTCAGTAAGAAGACTGCCAAATCAATCACTGACCCGGCTCCAGACATGGCCTCGATCAAGACTGCTGCCGATGTGCACCAATCGCCGTCAGTGACCGAGAAGAGGCAGCAGGACTCTTCTGCCTCATATCCATAGCCGAGGATGTGTCAACCAGTTCCTCGACCAGAGAGGAGGTCGATGAGCCCTCCTCTCCTCAAGCAAAGGAGGGCTGTCCATCTCACCCTGCTATCATGGATCTCAGAGATCGGCTAGATGTCCTCCTACCATTGCCTCCTGACGCTCAGCGCCCACACCTGGTCATACCAGCTTGGAATTTCTACCTACTCCATCTTATATGATCTTCTCTGGGCAGCCGAACTGGGTGAGGGGATTCCACCTTGCCTGATTGTCAGGGGGGAGCAGATGCGTCTAGCTGATCTTCGAGTTTTTTATTTCATGCTGCCTCCAAGACTGGCCCACTAGGCTGGCCATATTGTGCAGTGTGCAAGCCTTTTTGTCCTGCTTTTGTTTTTTATAATTTATTTAGCATAATGCCCCACATTGTGAGTGATGGCCATAAAGCTTTAAAAAAAATAAAGCACACACACACACACACACACACACACACACACACACACACACACACACACACACACACACACACACACACAGCCTGAGTTAAGTGCTATGGAATATGGTTCCCAAACGCGATATCATCCAGCTTCCCAGGAATGGTATTGCTGAGAAGTATTTGCTAGTTAGGTAGTACTGGAGGGTTCCCCGTGGTTCTTGCAGCTCCTGTTATGTGGCAGAGTTGCCAGTTGGTCTGCTATTGTGTACAGAGTTATTTTCTAAAGTTATACATTAATTTTTATTCTCTTTTCCTCTACAGTGCTTTATTTTGGTGTTTGTTAAATTATATAATTTTGTTATTTTGTATGCTGAATAATTCGGTGCTACATAAAGTTAGAAACCTTTGGTATGTTTTGGATGCCTGTGATTAGGCAACTGTTGCAGCTAGAGTAAACTAGAAGATTCGAGTATAATACAAGATTATTTAGGGAAGCTGGACAGAAAAGAGGAGATCGAGTTTAGCTAGACTTGTGGCCTTGCGACGTTAGTGTAGCTCTGGTGTAGTTGGCAGACATACCATGTAATTACTTGGGTAAATAAAGACCGTAAACTTGAGAAACCACTGTTTATTTACCACGCCTGTGCACACCTAAATGCTGACCATGGAGAGAACAACTCACTTGGCAACGTCCGTCCTATACTGAACTACTACTGCTGGAGCCTGTGGCAGTGCGAGGCGGGGACATAACAAATGCTGTCAGAAGTGGGATAGAAAGTGCTGCAGTGAGTCTAATCTTCGACATGGAAGCAGAAGATGTATAGACGACAAGCCAGGCCAGGCAAGAGGAGGTGTCACTGACTGCAATCATGAAATTTCTGCAAGCACGAAGTGAACAATTAAGAGCACAAATTGAAGGGCTGAAAGAACTCGGTGACCAGGTACAAGCACAAAGTGAACAACTATAAGAACAAAATGAAAGGCAGAAAGAGCTCAAGAATGAACTCAGAGAACAACTACAGGAACAAGGAGAAGAACAAAAAGAAGGATATGAGTGGCTTCAAGAGGCATTACAGGAGCCACAGAAGGCGTTACGACTGAGAATGCAAGGACAGTTATATGCTTTCATGGGAGAAATGAAGAACAACAACAGTTTAAGGAGGAAGTATATGCTGAGCTACAGCAACAGAAGTGTGAGTTAAGATTAACATGATGGAGTGCAGACAGCCTGTAGACAACAAGTTGAAGATTATTGAGGGAATTGTTGTGGAATGCAGACAGCATGTAGACGATAAGTTAAAGATAATTAGTGAGAGAATGGAGGCTGTTAAGAAATCTTGCAATGCTGAACCTCAGGTTAGTTTACAGGGTGCATATATATATATATATATATATATATATATATATATATATATATATATATATATATATATATATATATATATATATATATATATATATATATATAAATGGACAGTGTATAGCGAATCTTGACAAATCCCAAGCATCTAAAGGTAGCATTACAGAGATGAATCCTCAGAATGTAGTTCTGAGTCCTGGACTTAATTATGATGCCCCAGCTTTTAGGCCCCAAACCGATAAAGTGCATGTCTATAATGGGGGTCCAATCAAAAAGAAACTTCAGGAATTTGAGTGCAGAGAATCTTGGGAAACTTACCGTGCGCAGATTGAGTTTCTTGGTTGGGATGATAGGCAGAGGGCAGTGCAGCTTGCTACTACAGTAGCCTTAAGGATGCCACAATGGACATTCTTGGGCAGATGTCAGTGGAGGAGAGGAACAGTTATCAGACCCCAGCAGAAGAGCTGGAGTGCAGATATGGGACCAGAGCAAGATTCCAGAGCCATGTGCAGGCTCGAGGAGAATCCCTACAGCAGCTTGCTCATGACCTGGAGAGTATGCCACACAAGGCATACCCTGAAGCAGCACCTAACCTGTTGGCTATTCTCCTGAGGGACCAGTTCATTGATGCTCTTTATATTGCAGGATTGAAAGTGCAAGTGAAGCAGGCACAACCCAGAAGCGTGCAAGAAGCACTAGACAGGGCTCTGGAATTCGAGTCCTACGTCAGGTCTAGTATGTCCAATTTGCAGGCAGATCGTAGAGCAGGATTCAAAGCAAGAAAGGGGCAGCTACGTGAAGAGGAGAAATTTGATGGAAGGTAGGTGGTACTGTGAAAAGCCAGGACATAGGAAAGATGCTGCTACAAGTGGAAATGGGAACAGGAGAAGACCGGAGGAAGATGCTGGTTCTGCAGGTCTGACACAAGAAGGAGGATTGTTACAATTGGATGATGGAGCAAAAACAGAGCAGTGCAAGGAAGTCTACAATTGTAACAAAAGGGTGTGGGACATGTAGTGAGGTGGGACACTTCAGTTCTGAGTGTCCGAAGAAGAAAAGGGAAGATAAGAAGAAGGCTGCAGAGGACAAGAAAGAAGCGAAAAAATAGTGAAAGCTGGTGTTAAGGGGCAGTCACCAACCAGTTTTTCCCAAGTAACCCCACCACCGAGAAAATGCAAGAGAACTGTGATTGACAGTGTGCAAGTAGAAGGAAGAACAGATGGCAAGAGGTGTTCCCTGGTGATTGATTCAGCCTCAGAGCAGACTTCTGTGAGGACTGATGAGTACATCATTGGTATCTGCCTGAGTCATCAGAACAACTGTTTGCTGTAACTGGGCACTGTGCAGAACCAAGGAGATCCTTAGACGTCTGGACTGAAATGGCTTCCACTGTACGTGGCTGACATGGAGGAGCCTTGCCTTCTTGGTCTGGACTATCTGATCTTCCTGTGATGTGAGCTGGACTTTTGCTCCATGAGGCTCAAGGTTCATGGAAAGCCAGTTCCTGTCACGGCAGTGAGATGTACCAGTTCTGGTGCTGAGGTGAGAGTGCTGCACACTGCAGTGTTACCCCCAAGATCAGAACTGCTACTCCAGTGTAAGGTGAATGGCTCTTTTGACAGTTGTCAAGGGGTGGTGGAGCCTGATGGATGGTGCAAGATGAAGGTTGGAGTGATGGTGGGGAGGACTTTGATGGAAACAGGCATGGGCGAAGTGCCAGTTGTGGTGGCCAATTTCTTCCGTGAGACTCAGATCAATGAGGAAGAAATTGAGAGAGTGTGCCGGGCAGTAGATCCTGAGCGGTAGCAGTCGAAGGCCTGTAAAAGGAGTGTAGTCAGAGAAGATGGGACTCTGCCAGACCTTTTACAAGACCTGTTTTCAGGGAGTTGCCTGTGCCTGGATAACTCACCAGTGTGGCAGTTAAGGCAACTGCTAGTGAACGGTGATGTCTTTTCCACCAGAGATGCCCAGATCTGGCAGAACATCAACACCAGGGATCACCCCCCAATTAAACAGCCAGCTCGGAGGATGGTGCCAGCTCAATGGCATGAAATGGAGAAGGTGATGGAGAATCTCTAAAGTAAAGGAGCGTTAAAAAAGTCCAGCAGTCCTTGGGCATCAGCAGTTGTTCTGGTAAGGAAAAAGGATGGCTCTGTAAGGTGCTGTGTGGATTATCGAGCACCGAATGAAGTGACAGTGAAGGATGCGTACCCCTTGCCAAGAATTGATGACAAGCTGGATGATCTGTTAGGTGCCAATTGGTTCTCCACCATAGACATGAAAGCCTGATATCATGAGGTCAAGGCTGCGGAAAAGGACAAAAAGAAAACAGCCTTCTCATACAGAGGGATTTATGGCAGTTCAAAGTGATTCCTATTTAACATCCTGGCTACTTTTGAGCATCCCATGGATCAAGTACTGGATGGTCTGCACTGGCAGACGGCTCTCATCCATCTTGCTGATGTTAATGTGTGTGGACGAACTTTTGACCAGGAACTGGAGAGGCTGTTGGAGGTGTTCAACAGCATCTGAGCAACTCATCTCAAGCTGAACCCTAATAAGTGCTATTTGTTCTAGAAGGAAGTGAAGTATCCAGGACATACTGCATGCGAGGGCAGTGTCCACACTGATCCAGAGAAGGTGGCAGCTGTGAAAAACTGGCCGGTTCGAACTTGTGTGAAGGAGCTCTGAGTTTCCTGGGTCTGTGTATCTACTGTCGGCGTTTTGTCAAGGACTTTACAACGATAGCTGCACCTCTACACAAGTTTTTGGAGAAGAGGCAGATGTTTACGTGGACTGTAATGACTCAGAAGGCCTTTGATGAATTCAAGCATGCACTGTCAAGCTCTCCAGTGTTGCTGCACCCAGATCAGAGTCAGCCATTCATCCTGGGCTGTGACATCAGTGACCATGGCACTGGTGGAGCCCAGTAGCAGAAGCATGACAAAGAGTTTGTGGTGGCTTATTACAACAAGAAGCTTAGTCTACCAGAGCAGAACTACTGTGTGACCCGTAAGGAGCTCTTGGCAGTGATGATGAGCCTTGACTTTTTCCATCCCTATTTGTATGGGTGCTGTTTCTTCATAACAATGGACCATGCCACTCAAGTGGCTGAAGACACTGAAGAATCCAGAAGGACAACTGGTTTGCTGGCTCAGGGAACTGGACCAGCACAACTATGAGGTGCAGCACCATCCAGGGTGGGTACATGGCAATGCTGACAGCCTGAGTCATCAGCCTTGTGACTCAGTTTGCAAGCAGTGTACTAGGAAAGAAGATCATAGCAAGAATTTTTTTTTTTTTTTTTTTTTTTTTTTTTTTTTTTATTTTTTTTTTTTTTTTTTTTTTTTTTTTTATGTGTCCGACTCTGGGCATAGGCTTCATAGCCTGCTTATCAAGGGCCCAGCAGTCCTCTATCCTCTCACCTCTGTATGTCTGTAAACGCTAACATACCATACACCTCTACATGTCACCACTTCAGCGCTAACACCCACCGTCCATATTGAATACATACTGGAGCTGTCACATACCAGTCCATACAGGACTGGTGTGTTGGCTCATTATGAAATTATTTTACGACATGTCGAGCATGTCGCAGCCGCACTGCTGTTACAGGGCCAGTGTCAGCTGAAAAAGACCTAAAGAGGATGCAAATTTACAACTAGTGCTAGAGTGGCTGCAACGAAGTACAGTGCAACCATCTTGGGAAGAGGTTTCCAGATTCAGCCCTGTGGCTAAGAGCTACTGGGGTCAGTGGGACCTTCTTCATTTGAGCAATGGACGACTGGAGTGTCAATGGGAGACACCCGATGGCCCCAGCAAGTATAGGCAACTGTTGGTTCCCACGAAAATGAGGTCTGAGGTCTTAGAAGAGTCTCACAACCAGATCACTAGTGGGCACCTGGGAGTGAAGAAAACTTTAAGTTGGCTGCGACAGAGGTTCTCCTGGACTGGCATGTGTCAGGAAGTTGAAAAGTGGTTTAGGGCCTGTGATGTATGATGTGCCAAGAAGGGACCCAAGAAACGTGGTTGCGACCCCTTTCAGCTGTACCAAGTGGATATACCAATAGAAAGAGTCACGGTGGACATTGCTGGACCTCTGCCACTCACTGAAAAAGGAAACTGGTATATACTTGTTGCCATAGACTACTTCACAAAGTGGCCAGAAGCCTATGCATCTCCGATCAAGAGGCCGCGAATGTTGCTCAGGTGTTGGTTGACCAGTTCTTCTGTCATTTTCGGATGCCACAAGAGCCACATTCAGATCAGGGTAGAAACTTCGAGCCTGCTGTGTTCCATGAGTGCTGCAAGATACTGGGGATCGAGAGGACCTAGATGACCACACTAAGGCCACAATCAGATGGGATGGTGGAGAAATTCAATCGGACTCTGGGACAAGACCTGGCCAAATACTGTATAGAGCGACAGATGGAATGGGACCAGAAATTACTTATGTTGCTAATGGCATATTGATCAGCATCCCACGGGTCTACCGGCTACACCCCTGCAAAACTGAAGTTGGGCCACGAGTTACAATTAGTAGATCTGTTAGTGGGAAGGCCACCTGGTGAAGAGCCCCAACACCTCCAGCTGTGCGAATTATCTTCAGGAGAGACTGGCTGAGGTACATCATCAAGTTCAGAGCTCTGAAGTTTTCAGGCGAAGTGATGAAGCACAGGTATGATGCAAGCCAAGTGAGGTGAGCTTCAAGGATGGTGACAGAGTTTGGTTGTACAATCCTCAGTGGAAGAAGGGACAGTCACTGAAGCTGCAGAGCGCACATGGGATGGGCCCTACACTGCGATGGACTGCCTGTTAGACATAACGTACTGGATTCAGGGAGGCAGAAAATCCCGCCCAAAGGTGGTACTCGTGAATCATCTGTGGTACTACCATGGGCCAGGACAGTACAGCTGGGATGTCCCCAAAGAATCGTGCACACCCGTAGCCGATGATGTTGAGCCAGAGTACAAGAAGAGGGGGACAATTTCCCGAGGGAAGAAGTGAATCAGGAAGAGACCAAATACTTACTGGAGGAATGGACTGTGTGGAGAAGCAAGGACGTTGTCGGAAGCGTCATAGGTAAAGACCTGATAAGTTGGAGGGCAATTTTGTGTATAATTGAATGTTTAGTATGGATAAATTTATGTTTGCATATATTGTGTAGTTTTATAGGGATAACAAAAGGACTAGGGAGGGAGTAGTTTTGAGAAGTGGGATTTGCTAGTTAGGTAGTACTGGAGGGTTCCCGGTGGTTCTCACAGTTTCTGTTATGTGGCGCAGTTGCCAGTTAGCCTTCTGTTGTGAGCAGAGTTATTATGCAAAATTATAAATTAATTTTTATTTCCATTTTCTCTATGATGCTTTATTTTGGTGTCTGTTAAAATATATAATTTTTTTTAGTTTGTATGCTTAATAATTTAGTGCTATGTAATGTAAGAAAACTCTGGCATGTTTTGGGTGTCTCTGATTTGGCAACTGTTGTAGCTAGAGCAAACTAGAAGATTCGAGTGTAATGCAAGATTATATAAGGATGGAGAAGAGAATAGAGAAGTTTGAGTTTTGTTTGACTTGGGGCCTTGCAAGGTTGGGGTAGCTCTGGTGTAGTTGGCGAGCATACCATGTAATTACTTGGGTAAAATCAAGGCCGCAAACTTGAGAACCCAGTGTTTATTTACCACGCCTGAACCGATCTTGCTGTCGCATACGGAGAGGCTGACCACAGGGAGAACAACTCACTGGGCAGCATCCTTCCTATACTGAACTACTGCTGCTGGAGCCTGTGACAGTGTGGGACGGGGACGTAACAGTATCGGGTCTGATCATTTGCCAGTGATTCTTCATATATGTATTCTTTGCAACAATGTTATGACTAATGTGTGTTCCGGCAATCCTGAGGAAAAAGAAAGTATTGATGCTAATGTTAAATGGAATTCTTTGTCAGGGTCGGAGATTAGAGAGACTGATGGTTCGGCATGTCAGCAGCTGAGTAATTTGTACCCTTTACTCGAGTGCTTTACTGTTGGCTGTCATTACCCACAACATCTAACTTGGATAGATGGTATATATAACTGTATTTGTTCATCAGGCAGAAATGCATCATTGGCCTTTAAAAAGAAACATGTTAAACCAACAAATATTGTACAAAGTTATTATCACTCGCCTTAACAAGGTGGAGCGATAATGTTTTTGCCCGCGTCTGTGTGTGTGTGTGTGTGTGTGTGTGTGTGTGTCCACTCACACGCATACATGTGTGTTGATTCTTTTAGGCAGAATCTTTTCTGTTTATTTCTTATTGATTCATTGTCACTGTTTTTAGTAGTATTCCTTTTAGTTTTAGTTATTTATTTATTTATTTCACACTGACTACCGTTACTTTTACTTTTTATTTTTTGTTACTCAGCTCTTAATGACTTCAATTATAGTCTACGTTTTTAGTTTGTGTACATTCTCAGTTGTTACTTTTTAACTGTTTCTACTGCATTACTAGGCCAGTGTAACAAAGACATCAACGAGAGATTCTCTAATATAGTAGTAGTGTTTTGTCGCACACATATTTTTGTCAGTATTTTTACGTTCATGTTATTATTAGAATTTCTGTTTTATTATTATTAGTTTTAGTTGTATTTATTAGTATTATTATTATTAATATTCTTGAAACCCCCTACCCCTCCTGGGGGTAGGGGGGTTTCAAGAATACTCCCCCAGTATCCTCACTTCTCGTATGAGGCAACTAAAAGGGTTGGTGGTGGGTTAGTGCCGCACCCCGTAAAAAGAACTAACTAAACAAGCGAATAAAGCGCCTCGGACCAGGACAGACCATACGTTGACGACTAAGGAATGGACAAAAGACATTGTGTGGATGGGGACGTGGAATGTGAGAGGAGTCAATGATGAAGTGAAAGAGAGAGATTGTTCAGGTGCTTGAGAATGCAAGAGTGGATATATGTGGATTGACTGAAACGAAATGGAGAGGTGAGAACGTGGGAGAATGGGAATACGGTTTAGGAATATATGCAGGGAGTTAACGAGGAATGAGAGGGCAAGAGAGGGAATATGTCTGATGATAAGCCCAAGAAGTGGAAGGAGAATATAAGAAGTAGTATGGAACAGTGTGTGCAAAGGATTGTATGGGTGAGGATGAAAGTAGGTACCCAACA
This sequence comes from Coenobita brevimanus, assembly GCF_032717465.1. Classification (NCBI taxonomy): domain Eukaryota; kingdom Metazoa; phylum Arthropoda; class Malacostraca; order Decapoda; family Coenobitidae; genus Coenobita; species Coenobita brevimanus. Next base: position 53,501,092 of record NC_137054.1, read on the forward strand.
CAACATGGGCGATTGTATGTGCGTATGCTCCAACAGAGGACCCAGTGGCAAAGAGTGGGAAAAGATGAGTTTTGGAGGCAAGTGTAGAAGCATGTATGGGACAAATTTAGAGGAGGAGCAGCGAGAGAGTGCTTTTGATTGGGAGACATGAATGGCAAAGTTGAGGAATGTACAAGTGGATGGAGTGGTTGGTCAGTGGGGTGTGCCAGCTGAGGTAGTTGGGAATGGTAGTGTTTTGGTGGACATCTGTGCTAGGTAGAGGGGTTAGCAATAGCGCAACACCTTCTTTTGGCATAAGATGATCAACAGGTATACATGAGAGAAGCCATGAGGAGGATGGATGGTGAACATGTTGAACGAAAGCAGCAATGATAGACTATGTGTGTGTGGATGAACGAATGAGGAAGACAAGTGTTGGATGCAAAGAGTGTGGAGAGGGTGGGGGCATGGAATTCTGGGACCATCACTTAGTAATGGCCAAGGTAATGAGCTGCAAAGAAATTGGTTGAAGAGACGAAGGGGAAGACAGAAGGCAAGCAGCTCCTGTGAGAAAGAGTGAAGTTGCAAGATAGTGAGAAAATGGCAGAGTACAAGAGCACAGTGGAAGAAAAGATTGGGGAAGGTATGAATTAGCGCTAGATGGAAGAGGAGTGGAAGAGAGGTATGTAAGATATTCTAACAGAAGAGAGATAGACACAGCATGTGAGGTGGTTTGTGGGGTGAGGAGGAGATGCAGGGGTGTGCAAGGGACAGCAAGATGAGAATGGGATGAGGTGAAACGGGCTGTGGAACAAAAGAAGAAGGCATATAGTGAATGGCTGTAAGCGGTTAGAGGTAAGGGAAGAAGATGAGAGAGAGAAGAAAGAGGTATATGTAAGCAGGAGAAAGGGAGGTAAAGAGATTGGTGAGGGAGAGTAAGAAGAATGTGGATGAAGAGTTTGGGAGGAATCTGAGTGTGAAATGAAGGGAGATTAAGAAATTGTTTTGGAAGGAGGTAAAAAAAAGTAAGGCAGTGTGAAGAAGAAGGGGTAATAGTAGGGGATTGAAAGATAGGAATATTAGATTGTTGGTGGTGAAGTGAGTGAAATTGAGAGAACATGGAAGGAGCACTTTGAGGATTTGTTGGAATGTAGGAGAGTGAGAGCAGTGCAAATATAAGTGGTTGGGGAATGGCTGGGAGAATAAATGAGAGTGAGGAGGAAGAGATTAGCTAGGAGCTGGAAATAGTGGAAGCAATGAAGAGAAGATCAAGATGGGAAAGGCCCCAGGAATTGATGGAGTGTGTGGTGAAATGCTGAGGTATGGGGATGAGATTGTAGTGGAGTGGATATGGAGAAGTAATGTAGATTGGCTTGGGAAGAGGGGAAAGGGGTTCCGGAGGAAATCAAGGTATAATACTGTTTCTTTATACAAAGGGAAAAGGGGTGAGAGAGAGAAGCATGTGGTAACCATAGGGGTATTTGCCTTCTTAGTGTGATTGGCAAAATATATGGTAGAATACTCACTGATAGGGTTAAGCATATAACAGAGGAGCTAGTTGGAGAAGAACAAGGGGGATTTAGGAAGGGAAAAGGGTGTGTAGATCAGAAATTTGTTCAAAGATGTTTAGTGGAGAAGTATCTAGAGAAGGGAAAGAAAGTGTATGCTGCCTTCATGGACTTGGAGAAAGCTTATGACAAAGTAGATAGACAAGGTATGTGGAAGATATTAAGAATATATGGAGTGGAGGGGAAATTGTTGAAGTATTGGTGGGAAAGAGAGTATTGTACGAGGGAGCTAGGGCTGCGGTGCGAGTGGATGGTGAGCTGAGTGAGCTCTTTTATCTCAGTGTGGGACTGAAACAGGGTTGTGTGATGTCTCCATGGCGGTCTAATATATACATGGATGGCGTTGTAAAGGAGGTGCAAGGTAGGGCAGTGGATGTGGGGGCAGCTCTTATGAATGAGGGTGAGATTTGGAAGATTCCGATGTTGCTTTTTGCTGATGATACAGTATTGTTGAGTGAAGATGAATGGGAGTTCCAAGGTTTGGTGAATGAATTTGGGACAGTGTGTAGGAAGAGTAACTTTAAAGTTAATGTAAACAAGAGCAAGAGCAGTTTATGGTGTTTGAGAGGTAAGTGAAGTCACAGAATGCACAGCAAGGTTGGATGGCGAGGATATGGAGAATGTGAGTGCATTCAGGTACTTCGGTAACGTGATGAGTAATGATGGAGACTTTCCAGGGGGGATGGAAGTGCTTGAAAGTACAGCAGAAGGAAGGAAGGTTGTTGGTTCACATGAAAGCAGTGATGCCATAGGGAGGTGAGTATGGAAGTTAAGAAGTCACTGCATGACTACCTGATGTGACATGATCCCTGCCCTGTGACGTATGGAAGGGATGGACATTGCAAGCAAGGGGGGAACAAGTCAAGAGTGAGAGCAGTGGAAATGAGTTACTTGAAAGGAGCATGTGGAGTGACATGGAGGGACAGGTTGACGAATGAAGACGTGAAAGAACGTTGTGGGATGGATGTGGATGAGATTGAGAAGATTAGGAGAAATACACTGAGGTGGTTTGGACATGTGGAGAAAATGGAAAATGAAAAGGCTGAGGGGGAGGTGTAGGTAGGAGGTGGAGGGAGGGACAGGAGGGGAAGACCGAGGATGAGATGGTGGGATGGAGTTAAGAGGTATATGAAGGAGGGGGTAGGTTTGGGGGATTGTGGTAGTCATATTGTGAGCGACAGGCAGCCTGGAGGCGTTTGTCTGCCACCCTTTGCAGCCCTTAGGGCGTCGGGCTATAGATAGATAGATAGATAGTTATTATTATTATTATGACTTATAATTTTAGACATTTTTACATAATGATTTTATTATTTATCAATATTAGTTTTAAAGTGTGCGTAATATTTGTACGAAACATTTTGGCTGTAGAATGTTTTCCTTTCTCTTCCTGTACCAACACATTTGGATTTTGACTATTATAGACTATTAGAGCATACGGTTTTATTTCAGTGTAATGTAATGTGAATGTGTTTATGCTTTTATTCATTGTAAGTCAATCTTCTTGTTTTCCGCAATAATTATACATTTGTATTCCCAATATATCATGATACATGAACATTGAAGGTGAAGGTATTGAGTGACTGAGTGACTCTGCCTACTTGGATACAGAAGCAGTCATACAGGTAACAGCTCTGCTTGATATTAAGCAACAGTGCATAAAAGCAAAGTGCAACACTGTGTGTTACGTGGCTTTTACTAAAAACACAGATGCATGCATGCCAGTATACTGATTTCTTGTAAATACTTTTGCATTTAACAATAAGAATGAGAATATAATTTGAATAATTTATTGAGTTTAACTTATTTTGTCCCCATGTGTTATATCTTAATTGTATATATTGCGAAATAAAGATTGATTTATTGATTTACTGCTGCTGCTGCTATTGCTGGTGTTAATGCTACTGCTGTTGCTGCTGCCATTACTACTGCTGCTGCTACTGCTGCTGCTATTGCTGCTACTACTGTTGATGCTACTGTTGTTGTTGCTGTTGCTCTTGCAGTTTTGCTACTGTGGCTGCTGCTACTAGCTACTACTATTGCTGTTGCTCTTAACTCAGTGGCTACTGCTACTGTTGCTGCTGCTACTATTGCTGATGCTGCCACTACTACATCTGGTACTGCTGATGCCGATACAGCTATAGCTGTCGCTACTACCACTACTACTGCTGCTGCTGCTGTAGAAGTATATGGCAACGAAATAAAATCTGACTCGTATAAAGAGTCAGATATTATTCTTCTTTCATCGTATCAATTAAAATTTAATATATATTTTTTCCCGAGTCATGCACAATCAATGAAAAGCACACCCACACATCTCTCTCTCTCTCTCTCTCTCTCTCTCTCTCTCTCTCTCTCTCTCTCTCTGTACTATTGAATAACTAACATTCGCAAACCATTGTTACCCGTGACGTCAGAGGAGCCAATTCCAAACAATGAGAACGTTGCCGTGTAGATGTTCATGATTGATTAGATTTTGCGCAACACCAACGCAATTTGCATCACTGGACGTACGTGTTGCCTTTATTGCTGTGCCATGTAGCTGCCCAGGCAAGAAAAACAAATGGGGCTTATTACCGTCATAAGTGCTTTTTTTTTTTGGGGGGAGGGAGGTGCTAGACACGATATTTGGACAAGTATGACACATCACATTTCAGTGATGTTGATGTTTTACTGTTTCAGTTCATGGATATATTGATGTATACTTCCAGCTGAACAAAGACTCATGCATGAATTTGCCACCAAACGTGACCATTTTTTTCTGCTTAGACAACAATAAAGTTTTCAGTCAGTCCGTCAATCAGCGCAGTCTTTGCACGAAACATTTTTACTTTCAAAATTTTTTTCTTCTCTCTTGCTTTCGTTCTAAATTATAGGAGCATGCAATTTATATTCAGTGTAATCGTTATGCTTTATTCATTGTAAGTCAATCTTCTTGTTTTCCGCAATAATTATAAAAATTTGTATTCCCAATATACCTCTGAACATTGAAAGTGTATTGCTTGAGTGACTGTCTTTGCCAGATACAGAAGCAGTCATACAGGTAACAGCTCTGCTTGCTATTAAGCAACCAGTGCATAAAAGCAATTTACAGACAATTAGTGCTACTAGTATCTAAAACACAGATGCATCATGCCAGTATACTGATTTCTTGTAAATACTTTTGCATTTAACAATAAGAATGAGAATATAATTTGAATAATTTATTGAGTTTAACTTTATTTTGTCCCCATGTGTTATATATTAATTGTATATATTGCGAAATAAAAATTAATTTATTGATTTACTGCTGCTGCTGCTATTGCTGGTGTTAATGCTACTGCTGTTCTGCTGCCATTACTACTGCTGCTGCTACTGCTGCTGCTACTGTTGATGCTACTGTTGTTGTTGCTGTTGCTCTTGCAGTTTTGCTACTGTGGCTGCTGCTACTATTGCTGTTGCTCTTGCAGTTTTGCTACTGTTGCTGCTGCTACTATTGCTGATGCTGCCACTACTACATCTGGTACTGCTGATGCCGATACAGCTATAGCTGTCGCTTGGCGAACTACTACTGCTGCTGCTGCTGTAGAAGTATATGGCAACGAAATAAAATCTGACTCGTACTCGGTCAGATATTCTTCTTGTTCTTTCATCGTATCAGTATTAAAATTTAATATATATTTTTTCCCCGAGTCATGCACAATCAATGAAAAACACACTACATCTATTCTCTCTCTCTCTCTCTCTCTCTGTACTGTTGAATAACTAACATTCGCAAACCATTGTTACCCGTGACGTCAGAGGAGCCAATTACAAACAATGAGATGCCGTGTTCATGATACATTAATCTGCATCATCAGCACACCAATTTGCAGTGTCACTGGACGTACGTGTTGCCTTTATTGCTGTGCCATGTAGCTGCCCAGGACGAAAAACAAAGGGCTTATTACCATAAGTGCTTTTTTTGGGGGAGGGGTGCTAGACACGATATTTGGACAAGTATGACACATCACATTTCAGTGATGTTGATGCTTTGGATTGTGTGAAGTTCATGGATATATTGATGTATACTTCCAGCTGAACAAAGACTCATGCATGAATTTGCCACCAAACGTGACCATTTTTTTCTGCTTAGACAACAATAAAGTTTTCAGTCAGTCCGTCAATCAGCGCAGTCTTTACTTTCAAAATTTTCTTTTTCTCTGCTTTCGTTCTAAATTATATAAAATTTATACGTTTCGTTATTTTCTAACCTCACTATTTTTATTGTAAAAAAAAAAAAGCCGTAAAACCTCTAAGAATTTTATCTTAGTACTTTTTGAGAGAATGCAAATTTAATCCCTTACTTATGTCAACCAGTTAAACCAATTTACAGACAATTAGTGCTACTAGTATCTAAAACTATAAGATGATCACCTTTTCCTCCGTAATATTTGCACTCTTTTAATATAAAGTATGTTTATTGGTGATGGCAACCATCTTCCACTTACTTGATGTAGTCCTGCCTGCTTCTTCCTTTGCCTTCATCGTTCTTCTTCTGTCTGCCGTCTCTCTTTCTATTTCTCCCATCATTCTTGTCACTTTTTATTACTCCTCATTCCTTTTCAGGTTGCTTTACATTCAATGACAAACCAAATGATTTCATTTACATTGCTGGATGGTAACCATATAACCAACCCATACGTGTTCCCTGCGTGTCAGCAAGTGGGTTGGCGGAGGAATAGTATTTCCCATAAAACAACAAAGACAAACGACCATCCCTTTCGGGATTATGGCTTCTGGCTATAGACAGTATATTTTCAAACACCATTAACTGATTACTTTTACTGCTATTGTTATTACTAATATTACTACTACTAAATAATAATAATAATAATGATAATAGTAAAACAGATAAGCACATTCATCATCATCATCATCATCATCGGCCGTTTGAGTGTCCACTGCAGGTCCGGCCTATCCCGACCGAAGGGGGGACGATACAGTGTATCTCTACCAAGTGGCTTAGAACATCGTAGAGATTGTATGTATAGTGAGAAATGCTTGTATAGTGTATATTGTAGTGTTGTAGTGGCTTTGGATGTGTGTGAAGTCTTTCAACCAAGTGTAATCAGCCCGCGCTTGCCGACTAGGTGCAAACATACTTTATAGAATGCGACACTGGTTCAACCGCAGCGCCCCTTATGTCCGCAAAGCAGTACGTGGTCAGAACAACGCTCCCAAAGTTTATTACACAGGTGGGGCGCGAACCCTCGTTCTTCAGTGTACGAAAATGCACTTTACCACTGCTCACAAATATACATATATATATATATATATATATATATATATATATATATATATATATATACATATATATATATATATATATATATATATATATATATATATATATATATATATTTTGAGCCTCTGTGGTAGAGTGGTAGAGTGTGCATATATATACACGGGTGGGCCAGGAGTCATACGCCCTATAATAAACTTTGGGAGTGTTATATATACTGCATTGGCGGACACAAGGGGTGCTGTATTGAACCAGTGTCACTTGCTATAAAGTATGCTTGCACCAGTCGGCTTGTGCTATATTACACTTATATCACAGACTACACACACATATATAGCCATCCAACACTACAATTACACTTACAAGCACTTCTCACCCTACATACAATCTCTACTAGACAGCCTAAGCCACTTGGTAGAGATATATTGGCTGTATCTCGACTTCAGTCGGGATAATATTTATAATACTCATAACGGCTGATGATGATGATGATGAGATATATCCATCATAAACCTATTTATGAGGAGCATAGGATAGGCAGTTGTGTGTGTGTGTGTGTGTGTGTGTATATATATATATATATATATATATATATATATATATATATATAATATGGCCTGGCGCCTTTAGGCGCTAATATTCATCTCCATAACATAGGCCTTTGCGCCAGTTGCGGGTTTTTATATATCCCGAGTACAAGGCCATTGCATCATCAAAAGTTACCACAGTTTCTCTCTCTCTCTCTCTCTCTCTCTCTCTCTCTCTCTCTCTCTTAATATATATACAGGATATATATATATATATATATATATATATATATATATATATATATATATACTGTAGTATTATATATATATAATATATAAATATATTATATAATAATTATACAATATATATAATAAATATATAATATAATTATACATATATAATATATATAATATATATACTATAAATATAATATTAATATATATAAAATATATATAATATATATATAATATATAATATATACATATATAATATATATATATATATATATATATATATATATATATATATATATATATATATATATATATATATATATATATATATATATATATATATATATATATTTCAATGCTGGGAACGCTAATAATAAAAAGTAGCGGCGCTCCCATTCCCGTTACTTGCTCGAAAAAGTAGTGACGTTACTGGTTTCGCTACTTGATAGGAAATGTAGCGGCGCTCCCGTCCTGCTCCCGCTACTTTGGATAAGAAAAAGGTAGACGAAGGAAAGGTTAACAAAAATCTATGATATAGCAATGCACTATATACTGTTTTGATAATATTAGTCAGTCTGAGTGGTTATGTTGTGTACCAGTAATGTCAGTATATACTTATATTGAAAGAAAAAAAAATCACAGACATTTGGTGTCACTTTAATGAATCTTAGAGCCGAAAATTCAGCAAGAAGCTATTTACTGTATAATGTAACAAATGTTCTTATACATTGGTACCTAGTATACCTACTGAAAGTAACATACGTAAATAAAAGGCAAAAAAATGTGGCCTACCATCGATACATATTATATAGTTATATTTTCAGTGATGCCTATTTAAGATATGTGCGAAAACGAAAGTAAAAATGAACTGGGGCTTTCTTTTAAAGGCTGTTTATACAATAGCAATGTTTTTTTTTCCCCATTACTTTAAACTAAAAGTAACATACTGTTACGAAATAATAACGTAGTGGGTAACAATTAGTCTAAAAGAGAGAGTGGGGGAGAGAGCGGCAGACGGGGATAGAGGTGTCAGTGTGTGTGTGTGTGTGTGTGTGTGTGTGCTTCCTACATCTAGCCGACATCCTTATTCATCCTTACTTAATTTAAATGATCGATAATTAACTAGCAAATTCCTGTCTAATTATTGCACATTACTAATAAATAACAATTAATAAATTACTTATGTAATGTAGAACAAACATCATTAACTGACAGAATTGACGAAAGTATTATTTTTCGTCATTAATAAATACAACCAAACCATCGGCATATCTGTATGTACTCACCGACTCCGGACCTGTATTCGTTACGTGAGTAGCGAGGA
>NC_137054.1:53510083-53583002 GCF_032717465.1 Coenobita brevimanus
ACTTAGCTGGGATAATTCTTTTGACTGTTATATTAGTGGCTGTCTACTTAACAGTTCAGGTCACTGTACACTGTTCCACCTACTCTTACGCCCCGCCCACACAGTGTTACCAGCTCAGTTGACACATACGTGGTCGCGAACTTCTCGGGCAGTTTGTACAAAATAAGCCTTGATAGCTGTTTTATCACATCTGACGGCCTACTTTCATTATTCGGTTTCTCTTGCAGTTACACAATTGCTGAGCCCTTCATGAACTAAAGTAATCAAAACATTCCATTCCTTCAGCTTGCGAGGCTCCAGTGTGTTGGCACAGTACACACTATTAAGATGATGTGTACAAGGCAAATTGGTAAAGTTGCTAAAAACCCAGCCCCTTGAGTCAGGTGGCGTGTTTAATTATTTCTTCCTCCAGACGGTTTTATTCATCTGTATGGGGACCTGATGCAGTGCAGGGGTAAATGAAGGATATATCTACCCTCCAGTTCCTAAAGTTTCTACAAACCTGAGAAGAACTGTCTGGAGATAGTGAGAATAAAGTAAATAATACGTTCTTGGACTGAAGGAGTTAAAGTGACACGTAAGCCATATCGCTATGGAGGAAGTGGTCCTTCGAGCCTTACCACATATCATTTTATTCATACACATTGAGGTTCTTTCAACGTCCGGAAAAATTACAAAGGGTGACGGACTGACGAATCAAACGAGCGATGGCAGCCGCAGTGAGTCCAGATGTTGAATACTTGAGTTAACTCGTAGCTGTGTGGTCAGTCGGCCATGAAATATAATACAGCTCCTTTTATTTTTTATTTTCAGTCGGTGAGTCGCATGTCACGAGTCGAAATAAACATCTGCTATCAGTTTTAGTGAGTATATTGATGTTTCGTGAGCTGTTATAGACTCTGAATATTTCCTATCCAGAGCATTACCAGATGTGGAATGTTTGATGCATGAAGGCCGACAGGGACAAGACACGACTAAAATATTTGCATACATACTAACCACAGTTCGTGTGTGTGTGTGTGTGTGTGTGTGTGTGTGTGTGTGTGTGTGTGTGTGTGTGTGTGTGTGTGTGACAGACAGACAGACAAACGGACAGACAGAGAGAGAGAGAGAGAGAGAGAGAGAGAGAGAGAGTAACAGTGGTATGGTTGGCTGCACACAAGGAACAGAAAGTAAAAAAGGAAATATTGGTAGTAAAACAGTGACATGGTAGGAAAGCCACAAGACACAAACGAAGAAAAAGTACATAATGGTAGGGAGACAGTGGTATGGTAGGACAAACAAGGCAAAGACGGTGAAGCAAAGGGTAATGGTAGTGTGGTGTATGTTTGGTTGTCTGGGTGGTGCTCCAACCCAGTCCAGTCTCTCCCCAGCTTGAGCCCTGTGTTACACCGACCCAGCCACCTCTCACATCACTCCTCCCTCCCTTCTCCTTCCCTCTCATTACCTTCATCATCACTCTCCCGTCAGCGTCTCTCTCCTCCTCAGTCTTATATGTCATCACTCTCTTGCTTTTCTTTCTCCTTAACAAAAGCTTTCCCTCTAACACTTATTTATTCCACCGGTTTTCTCTCTTTACATGAAATCCTTCGACTTATTGGTTTGTTGAAAACTTGAATGTTATAACACACACACACACACACACACACACACACACACACAGGTAGAGAAGTAGATAAGTATCGTAGATATTCTTTTTGTCAACAGGCGAGTTGATTCATCTTTGTAGATGAGTATTCAAAGTCTTGCCTTCAGCTTGAAAATAACATAAATAAATAAGCTTGTTAGGAGATGGCGACTTTAAAACGGAGAAAGTTCATCTCCAGGGTGAGTTATTCAGCTTCCCTTATATTGAACACCATTATTCTGAGTAAACTTGTATTTTGAGCCATGACCAGAAGGAGACTTTATTTTGAGTTTATTTCCTCTTTAATTTGCATATTTCCCTTATTCTTTCCAATATATCCAGCGATTATTTACTGTATATCAATTTCCGGATGAATTTTCACTTGCCAGTCGTTGTTTTTCTTGCTAAAATCCGCCCGGAGCATGTACAATACTTACCAATAAATCTAGTTTTGGTTAGATTAGGGTAGTTAGGGTAGTTTAGGGTAGGTTAGTTTCCCTCGTGGGTGATCTTATCAGCAATGTTACTTAAACCAATCGCATAAATATTGGAATAGAATACGGCCCGTATTTTCGTCTCCTCGTCAGTGCTTTACTTTTGGATGTGGCTGGTTAATAGCATTTGGTGTCTGATTTGTGCAGAGTAATGCGATATAAGGATGATTTAAGCAACACAAAACACGACTGTAACGTACATTAAGCTAAATCAATCGCTTAGGAAAAGGTGTTCGGAAGCTGCCTTAACCGACGAGAACGTGACCCAAAGGAGTATTCACTGTGATGTCTCCAAACCTCAGCTTTCCTGTCTATCTATCTATCTATCTGTCTATAGCCAGACGCCATATTCCCGTAAGGGGTGGCCGCTTGTCTTTGAGTTAGTTGTTTTACAGGGAGGGACACTAACCCTCCACTTGTTGACACGTAGGCAACACGAATGGGTTGGTTATATGGTTACCACCCAGCGTTGTAAATGGTTTCCTGGCTTACAGGAAACCATTAGGCTTGTCACTCAATGTAAAGCCACCTGAAAAAGAAAGAGGAGTAATAAAAAAATGGGGCGAAAGATGGTAAAAATAGGAAGTAAGGAGGGCTGACATAAAAACAAATAATATGATACGGGTGAAGGAAGAAGTAGGCAGCACTACATCGAGTGAGTGGATGACAGTGAGAAATAGGAAGAGAGGAGAGCAGACACTGAAAAAGAATGATACGGGTGAAGGAAGAAGTAGGCAGCACTACACCGAGTGAGTGGATGACAGTGAGAAATAGGAAGAGAGGAGAGCAGACACTGAAAAAGAATGATAAAGGTGAAGGAAGGAGTAGGCAGCACTACACCGAGTGAGTGGATGATGGTCTTCACCACCTACCACCCTTTCCATTACTGTGTTAGTCTTCTAAAGTCCCGTCCAGACGATCGAGCAATGCCCGCGGGCACAAGCGAGCAGTTTGCCTGTTGACGGGCTCACCGCTTGTGCCCGTCAACAGGCAAACTGCTCGCTTGTGCCCGCGGGCATTGCTCGATCGTCTGGACGGGCCTTTAGTTGCTCTCGCCAGCTATTTTCTCCCACTTTATGTTACTATGCCGTTTAGTTTAACTTGCCTAAAACCACCATCTTTCCATATTGAATGCCGAGTTGAAGCACTACATTAAAGCTAGTTAATGATGCTTGTCACGAAGAAGTGCTCTTGATAGGATGTAGAGTCGTAGTATTGCCTCGGTAAGGACTAGGTGTTAGCGTGCTTCCTTAACAGACAAGAATACGCATCGTAAAAAGAGAAAAAATTTGCTCAACTCAAAAACTACAGGATGGTCCAAAAGTGTGCATACACAGGAATAATATTGTCTGCCATTTCCATCTCAGTTGGCAGATATCGTCCCCTCGTAAACAAACTGCCTAAGTCATTTTTCGGCTGTGTCTGGATTTCTGCCACAATTAATTCTTCATCATGCGGCACACCTATTGGCACACCTTTGTCATGTCTAGGGTGTGAGTGGTCTGAAGTTTATGAAGTTAATGGATGAATGGAGTGGAGAGGTGTATGAGAGAGGGGGGTGTGAGCTGGGAGCAGGGCAGTGAAAGGGCGGGGGTGACATAGAGGCGATTTGTTTGTGGCCACCCCTTACGGGATTAAGGCGTCTGACAATAGATAGACAGATAAAAGGATGAACATCGAACATCAGTGTGTAGGAGAGGTGTAGCATTTAGTACATTTGACAACCTTCATATAATCTCCTGTGTATTGGTGGCACTGATAGGAATGAAGGAAGGTGTTAAATACTGGGTGAAATGAACAAGGTACTGTGAGGCATAACGTTGGACATTGTACCAAGACCTCCACTTAACAGACATTGTCCCAGGATAATGTGCGGCCAACTGTACCATGTACTATTGCGACCAGGAGTTGTTAGCCACCCTCGTCCAGCCAACCCGTGTATGTGGCAGAGTCGCATTCACGAGCACAGAAGTTGCCTTCGATGCATTTCTGTCGAAAAATATCCCTTCAGCTTTGGGCTTGTACTAATGGATAAAGCATTAGTAATATTTACTTTGAAGGTTTGACTCTGATATCACGAATATATCATACTGATTATTTAATAACTTGTTCCTCGTATAGAGCCAAGCAAGTGACTAATATGTATATTTGGTTCTACTCCACGACGTCCTGTAGGTTTGAACCAGCGAACACAGAGTGAACAAGTTCGAAGCATTCATTTGTTAACAGGAAAGAGAGAGAGAGAGAGAGAGAGAGAGAGAGAGAGAGAGCGTGTATGGCAGGCGCCTATGAATTTTGGAATAATGAGGTGGAGGCAGACTGGCGCAGGGAAATGCAAGGGATGAGAAACCCTGGATTCCTGTGATCCATTGAAAACAGGCCACAGCGTGAATATTTCTTCCATCAGTCACTAGAACTTGCCTTGCTTTGTGATATATATATATATATATATATATATATATATATATATATATATATATATATATATATATATATTAGGATTGCTTTCGTTGGAATAATGAATTATATAGGAGATAAATGCTGTTGATTTAACAAAAAGCTGTGCTTAAGAAAGTAATTTGCCTCTCTATCCAGAGAGAGAGATCCAGTTAATGAGAAAAATACTCATGAGTTTGCCAAAAATCTCCAGGTGCCAACCACCAGAGAGAAAAATAATGCGAACATAAGGCATTTAACAGAAGTTACGCGGTCTGCCAAATTATTTGACAAAGTCAACTGGCGTTACCCAGAATAAAATCCATCTTTCTATATGTCCGACGAGACGTCATCCTGGGATTAAACTCCTTCGTCATCAGCCAAAGGAAAAATTCCCTGTTTAGCTCGAGCACCTTATTTACTCGTATCGCATAAAATCATGTGTATGTAGCCGGAATGAAGCCCCTTATCTACGGCCTGGCAAACTCCCTGTAAAGAGTACCCGGTACTATTTTCTACCGACAGAGTTAAGCGGTGAGACTCATCTTTCGTGTATGGAGATCCACCCCGCCTGTGTGTGTGTGTGTGTGTGTGTGTGTGTGTGTGTTGAATTGCAAGTATCTGACTTGTGGAGCATGGTATGCGGGTTGGTAGGTCGGTGACTGGGTGGATGGATTAGTTAGTGTAGGCTGGTTGTTTCACAGGCGGATTAGATGGCGTGGGTGGGCGAGAGGGAGGGAAAGGCTTGTTGGACTGGTTAAGTGGGGTTCGTGCATTAAGTGGGGTGGATGGTGGGGCTACCTGTAGGACAAGGCAAGAGACGGGTTTGTGTCGTCCTACTTTTGAGACATACTGTATTGAGTAAGGTTGTGGGTATGTGCGTTGATGGGTGGGTGTGTAGGTGGATGGACGGATTGTGGGCAAAAAGGCCTGCTGGGGTTAGGTGATTTGAGTTAATGTCCGAGCTGGGAAAATCGGTGCTCAGGGGATATTATTCTGGAATCATGCTGAAGTAGGTATATACTCGTACAGTATATCCAGTGAGTTACAACAGGTCCATCGTGCAATACGTCTGTTGGTTAAGAGGTCTGTGTTTCAACTGCACGCATCAGTGGGTGATATAACCACGTCGATAACAGGTTTATGTCGGAAAATAGGTTCATTTATGAAAAATACATCCATGGGTTTACGTCCATGTAGGAAACCTGTATCCATGGAGAGATTCAAGGTCGACGGAAAAATTGGTCCGAGGAAAGAAAATACATCAATGGGGAAAATCAGTTTGTGGGAAAATAGGTTATGTAGAAAAGTTGGTGTCTTTGAAAAAAAAAAAAAATCGTTAAGGAAAATAGATCCATGGGGGATTGTGCTCCGAGTGGTGAAAATGTCCATTGATAAAAATATTCATGGGGTGAAAATAGGTCCACTGGGGCATACACGTACCGTAAACATACATGGAGATATTTACAATAAATGGGACCTAAAATATCCAACTTTTAACAGTGACCGTTGCCTGGAGTAAGGCTTACCACTGCACACCTTGGAGCAAACAACCATTAGCCAGACCCTATTACCACTTCGTCATCCAGTCATTATATTTCATAATTTACCTTCATTTAGTCATTTAGGCATAGAAACCCAACCGAAACGAAAGGAAAAATCCCTGTTTAACTGTGTTGTGCACCTCATTTCTCCACCTCATTCCTCTAAAATTCACAAGCACCCGCTACTCTCTCTCTCTCTCTCTTTCCTGTTAACAAATGAATGCTTCGAACTTGTTCACTCTGTGTTCGCTGGTTCAAACCTACAGGACGTCGTGGAGTAGAACCAAATATACATATTAGTCACTTGCTTGGCTCTATACGAGGAACAAGTTATTAAATAATCAGTATGATATATTCGTGATATCAGAGTCAAACCTTCAAAGTAAATATTACTAATGCTTTATCCATTAGTACAAGCCCAAAGCTGAAGGGATATTTTTCGACAGAAATGCATCGAAGGCAACTTCTGTGCTCGTGAATGCGACACTGCCACATACACGGGTTGGCTGGACGAGGGTGGCTAAGAACTCCTGGCCGCAATAGTACAAGGCCAGGTGTGTGTGTGTGTGTGTGTGTGAGAGAGAGAGAGAGAGAGAGAGAGAGAGAGAGAGAGAGAGAGAGAGAGAAGGTATATATTCGCTATGTATGGAAACTTTGATCACCCCAGACTCGTATTCCTGTCGGGTAAAGAAGCTCCCTAACACTCCAGCCTTAGCGATTTATTTATGGATACACCTGGTTAATATCCTTCAGTACGTTATTTGTGCAGAGTATGGCGATATTGGAAGGAATTCTATAAAACAGGGTAGGACAGTAAGGTGTAAGAAGTGAAATAAATATCTTAGTAAAAGATGTTACGGAGCTTCGTGAATCAGCGGGAATGTGGGTGCTAGAGTTGACGCGAACGTGACGCGGATCAAAACTATCTCGCTAAATGCTTTCGCTTCAGCGGGTAATTGAGGCAAATCTTGAGGTGCGATGCTCCTAGGAACTTAGGATCTCCCTGTCGTACTTAAGATTTATTTTGGCAGGAAGGACGAGGACAGACGTGTGCAGAATGTGGCCAAGTCTCGAAGATATCCAACAAAAAAATAATCTTAGTTACGAGAGGAAAAAATAGCGACAGATTGTAGGTGTTGTGTGTAGGATGGACGTGGAAAGGAAGAGTGAGAGTGTTGCCGTGTGTCTCGTTGTTCCTGGATAAAGAAATCAAGGTAACGACAGCTAATGGATCCTAAAATTAATGTTAGAGAGTTACCAGCTAGACTGGTCAACCCTTTGCCTCAAACCCTATCAGTAACATGACGGTCTTTTGTGTATATGCTGCTAAGCTTGTCTAATTATTGAGGGGTTTCCTATAGGCTTCATTATCCCCTTCACTACCAGGGGGTTGCAGTGAGAGGGATAAGGCATGCGGTGGCAAGAGGAGCATGGTGGTGGTGATGGTGGTAATAGTGGTAGTAGTAGTAGTACTAGTAGTTGTAGTGGTGGTGGTGGTAGTGGTGGTGGTGGTAGTGGTGGTGGTGGTTCACTACCAGGGGGTTGCAGTGGGATGGAGAAGGCATGTGGTGGCAAGAGGAGCATGGTGGTGGTGGTGGTGGTGACAGTGGTAGTAGTAGTAGTAATAGTAGTTGTAGTGGTGGTGGTGGTTTACTACCGGGGTGTTGCAGTGAGATGGATAAGGCATGTGGTGGCAAGAGGAGCATGGGGATAGTGGTGGTAACAGTGGTGGTTTACTAACAGGGAGTTGAAGTGAGATGGAGAAGGCCTGTGGTGGCAAGAGGAGCATGGTGGTGGTGGTAACAGTGGTAGTAGTAGTAATAGTAGTAGTAGTGGTGGTAGTGGTGGTGGTGGTTCACTACCGGGGTGTTGCAGTGAGATGGATAAGGCATGTGGTGGCAAGAGGAGCATGGTGGTGGTGGTGGTGGTGGTAACAGTGGTAGTAGTAGTAGTAATAGTAGTTGTAATGGTGGTGGTGGTGGTAATAGTGGTAGTAGTAGTAATAGTAGTAGTAGTAATGGTGGTGGTGGTGGTGGTTCACTACCAGGGGGGTTGTAGTGAGATGGATAAGTCCTGTGGTGGCAAGAGGATCATGGTGGTGATGGTAACAGTGGTAGTAGTAGTAATAGTAATAGTGCTGGTAGTAGTAGTACTAATAGTAGTAGTAGTGGTGGTGGTCGTGGTAATAGTAGTAGTAGTAGTGGTGGTAGTAGTAGTAGTAGTAGTAGTAGTAGTGGTGGTAGTAGTAGTAGTAGTATGAAAATACGTTCTCGGGCTGAATATGTGTTAGGGACACTTCCAGCATATTTTCCAACTTAGCGCCAAACAATTTCGTTCAGCTGAGAAAAATGTTACCAGTCTCGTCGGTTAAGGATGCTCCCCAACACCTCTTCTTCAGCGATTTATTTTTGGATATGAATGCTTAATATCCTCTAGTACATTGTAGGTACAGATAGGTGGTGGCGACCATCATCCACTCACTTGATGCAGTGCTGCATACTTCTTCCTTAGCCTTTATCATTCTTCTTCTGTGCCTGCCCTCCTGTCTCTTCCTATTTCTCCCATCTTTCCTGTCACTTCTTACTACTTTTCTTTCCTTTACAAGTGGCTTTACATTGAGTGACAAGCCAAATGGTTTCCTGTAAGTCAAGAAACCATTTACAACGCTGGGTGGTAACCATATAACCGAACCATGCGTGCTCCCTACGTGTCAACAAGTGGGTTGGTGGGGGGTTAGTGCCCCTCCCCGTAAAACAAATAACTCAAAAGTCAAATGTCCACCCTTTACGGGATTATGGCGTCTGGCAATAGATATATAGATAGATAGACATTGTTTGTGCAGTGTATGGTGATATCAGAATGATTTATATAACGCAGAAGAGGGCAATAAGGTATAACAAGCAACGTAAATCGCTTAGGAAGGTGTTAAGGAGCTACCTCATCTGACGTGAAGACGGCCCCAAAGCTTTACGTTGCAGCATTTCTCTGAGCACCTCATGTCTCTCCTCTCTCTGCCTCTCTAGTTTACCATCACTCACATTTAATAACCTCGGTGAGATTTTGTGTAGTCTTGCTGGCTTCACACGATTATATTCTGCTTAGGGAAGGCGTTTCGTTTTACAAATTCTATATTTTATCCTTCCAGTTAGAAAAGTGTCGCTGAAGCTGAATAGACTGCATATAGATAGCAGAAAGGAAAGAGAAGATAGTAACTGGTATTGTAAGACGTGAGTCTCTCTCTCTCTCTCTCTCTCTCTCTCTCTCCGGTATGTCTCATTATTTGCCAGAATAGTTTCATTTTCTCGTCATTTTTTTCTTTGTACGAATGTCTTTCTTCAGTCACTGTTTCACATTTCCTGCACACCACGTCCCTCCTCCATGTTTGGGTCTCACAGTATTGACATTCTTTATCTTTCCTTCCTCATCAAAACACTTGCACAGTTCCCAGCGTTGCCATTTCGCCACGGATTTTTACCCATGGACCTGTTTGTACCATGGACCTGTTTGTACCATGGACCTGTTTGTACCATGGACCTGTTTGTACCATGGACCTATTCGTCCCATGGACCTAGTCCCCATGGACCTACTTTCACATTACCAACCCACCTACCACAATATTTAATCGATTTTTTTTTTTTTTTTTTTACCAGCCTCTGGGGAAGGGGTCAGGATATTGAGAACATTCAGCCAAAGATCAAGGTCACAAGGAAAGGCCAAAGGTAATGTATAGTGAGCAGAGTCAACTGAAACAGTTTAATGGGTGGAAGGGTTAAGGGTTAGCCAAGAATAAAGGAAATTCAGTGTTGAGAGGAAGTAGTCAGAGGTTAAGGTCACACGGCAAGGGCAAGTACTGGGCCCTCAGTTCACCTGGTGGGCGCGGGTATGGCACTCTGTATACTACTTGTTGTTCTGGCTGTCCACACATGCTTTTAGTCAACGTAGGAGGGCTTCTGAAAAATAAAGGGTATTTCTGAGGCCATATTAATCTCTTGCCAATCGATATGTCTCCCCTACGCTAAACCAGAACGTTTGTAGTGGCAACATTAACATTACTTCACAGGGTTGTCTTCGTAAACTCCTTCAGTATGGTCACATTTTTATTTCCTTTTTCGTACTTACAGACGATTTTATTTTACCTTAAGATAAAGTTTTGCAACGGGGGAGGGGGGTAGCTTAAGCCTTCATTACCCCTTCACTATAAGACAGTGTTTTCGGTTCATATTACGTCGGTGGAGGAAGCTCCCTGACACCTAGCCTAAGCGATTTATGTTGTTTATTAGCAGCGATTTATGTTGTTTATTAGCAGCGATTTATGTTGTTTATTAGCAGCGATTTATGTTGTTTATTAGCAGCGATTTATGTTGTTTATTAGCAGCGATTTATGTTGTTTATTAGCAGCGATTTATGTTGTTTATTAGCAGCGATTTATGTTGTTTATTAGCAGCGATTTATGTTGTTTATTAGCAGCGATTTATGTTGTTTATTAGCAGCGATTTATGTTGTTTATTAGCAGCGATTTATGTTGTTTATTAGCAGCGATTTATGTTGTTTATTAGCAGCGATTTATGTTGTTTATTAGCAGCGATTTATGTTGTTTATTAGCAGCGATTTATGTTGTTTATTAGCAGCGATTTATGTTGTTTATTAGCAGCGATTTATGTTTTTTATTAGCAGCGATTTATGTTGTTTATTAGCAGCGATTTATGTTGTTTATTAGCAGCGATTTATGTTGTTTATTAGCAGCGATTTATGTTGTTTATTACGGCGCACTGTCTAATTCTGTTACACAAATCCTTCCAACATCGCCATACTCTGCATACATTACGTACATAGGGTATTAACCAGCCATATCAATAATAAATCGCTAAGGAAGAGGTGCTAGGGAGCTTTTTTTACGAGCTTAGGCCTTCTTGAAATTGCCATACAGAAGGTACAAGAAAATATGAACATGACATAAATAGAAGAATTGTAAAGGAAAGATACTGTGATTATATTTTCATCGATTACTATATGCTGTTTACTTTAACTTGACCTAAAACTACCCTCCCTCCATGCTGATTGCTGTGTTGTTGCCAAACAAAAAATAGTCAGTATTGTATTTTAACTTCTAAAGGTCTTACTTTGATCAGCTGGATTGGTGATAACTATAACAATCACCAGACTCTGTAGCTACTAATTGTGCGGTGGAGGAAAAAAGGAAGAAGTGACTAAAGTGGTTGCAGAACAGGGGTTCAGTTGAAATTAGAACTGAATATGCTGAGAGCAAGAAGCACGAAAAGAGACTAGTGAAGAGGAAAAAGAAGGAGGTAAATGAGGTTCTAGGAAGAAAAATGAATGCAAACTACTTTGAAAATATAAAGTTATTCTGGAAAGAGATGCGGAAATGTAGAAGTGAAAGAGAAAGAAGTGTGATGATGTGAAGGATGTAGGTGGTAGATTATTAACCCATGGAGATGAAATAAGGACAAAATGGAAAGAATATTTTGAAAGCCTGATGAATGGGAGCAGAGAGCAGAGCAGCTGTAAACATGATTGGTTTTGGGGATGTGCAGAGAAGGAACGCAGTACCAGACGTGACACTCGCATAGGTGAAGAGTGCTGTGAAGCGGCTGAAAAATGGGAAAGCAACTGGGGTTGATGAGGTGTATGCAGAGATGCTTAAGTGTACTGGAGAGAGTGGAATGAAGTGTTTGTTGTTGGAGATATATAAGAAGTCATGGATGAGTGAAACTGTACCAGCAGAGTGGAAAAAGTCTGTGACTGTACCCCTGTACAAAAATGAAGGTGAGCGAAGTGAGTGCAAGAATTATCGTGGCATAAGTTCATTGAGTGTGGTAGAGAATGTATATGGAAGAATTATTATAGAGAAAGTAAGAGAGATGTCAGGACTACTAGTGAGTGACGAACAGGGTGGCTTAAGGAGTGGCATAGAATGTGTGGACCAAATATTTGCAGCGAGAAAGATAGTAGAGAAGGCTTATGAGAATTACCATAAGGTGTTTATGGCATTCATGGATCTGGAAAAAGACAGAGAAGGATTGTGGAAAGTTTTGCGCATGTACGGTGTAGAGGGTAAGCTGCAAGGTGCCGTCAAGAGATTTTATGATGGTAGTGAAGCATGTGTAAGGGTTAATGGGCATCTAAGTGATTGGTTCACGATCGGTGTGGGCGTGCGACAAGGTCCCATGGTTGTTCAGTATATATATGGATGGGGTGATGAGACGTAAAAACACGAGTAATGGAGAAAGGGATGGCGTTGGTAATGAATGGTGATGGATGGAATATCTCAGATTTGTTGCATGCTGATGATGCAGTACTGCTTGCAAGTACTGGACAGGAACTTTGTAGGCTAGTGCAGAGTTTTGCTGATGTCTGTAAGCGTCGTGCCTTGAGAGTAAATGTAGAAAAGAGTAAAGTGATGGTTATTGAGAGAGAATGTGACTCCCAGTGCGATGTAACAGTGAATGGAGAAAGACTGAATTTGGTGAGAGAGTTCAAATACCTGAGTATAATGATAGAAAAGAGAGGAAAATGTGCAAAAGAAGTTGAAAGTAGAGTGACACAAGGAGGAAAAGTAGCTGGTTCAATGAAGGCGTTGATAAGAAACAGAGGCTTGAGTGTTGCAGTTGCACGAGGCTTACATGAAGGAGTGTTAGTGCCAACTTTAACATATGGATATGAGACTATGGTGTGGCATGAAAATAAATAGTCAAGAGTAAGAGCAGTGGAGATTGGGCTGCTGAGGAATGTATGTGGAGTACAGAGGGTGGATAGGATACGAAATTATGTGATTCGTGAAAGATGCGGAGTAAGGAAGTCAGTGGACACCAGAGTCGAAGAGAGTATACTGAGATGGTATGGTCATGTGGAGAGAATGGATAACAATAGAGTGGTGAAAAAGGTATATCTTAGCGAATTCGAAGGAGGGAGGAGGCGAGGTAGGCCATGGAGAAGGTGGAGAGATATGGTGGATGAATGTGTGAGGAAGAGAGGTTTGGAAGTCGGTGAGGCTGGGAAACTGACAGGAGCAGACCGTGAAGCCTATGCCCAGAGTCGGACCAACTATCAAACACTGGAACTAATATGTTCATCATTCAGTTTGTGTTTTTCAGCAATTTCTCTTTTCTACACATCTATCGCATCTGGTTAAAATCAGGTTTGGTCAGATTAGGTTAAATCAGGTTAGGTTAGGTTATTTTAACGCTGATGCAATAAAAGACTTAGGAGAATGAGACTCTCCCCTCCTCCTTATTTACTAAGTACAGTACGTACAAAAATATTTACCACGGATGTTTATTATGGCGGCCTTAGGATACTACACACGGGATGCTGTACACACCATACACTATACACGGGATGCTGTACACACCATACACTATACACGGGATGCTGTACACACCATACACTATACACGGGATGCTGTACACACCATACACTATACACGGGATGCTTTACACACCATACACTATACACGGGATGCTGTACACACCATACACTATACACGGGATGCTGTACACACCATACACTATACACGGGATGCTGTACACACCATACACTATACACGGGATGCTGTACACACCATACACTCTGGGTAAGATAAACCACTTCTTCCATCCTTGTAGCAGTTTATTTCTATAACTGCAGACTGGCCGTAAAACTGAAGAGGCGAGAAATACCCGCAATCAGGACATTTGTAGGTATTTATCAGCTTATATTAGCTTCGTAATTTAGCACCAAAGGTTACATATTGCTGAGTATTTGCAATCAAACACTTTATCACACCTAAGTCTAAGATATTACATGCTACACAAATACATTTAGTCTATATTTACCTGTACTTCCCCTGTTAAATATCGGAAACTCGTGAACCCCAGCCGCTCACTTTGGTTACTTGGCGCCACCACTGGTCACAATTGATGCCATGACCACAAGCGGGAAGCATATTTCCGTTCTGTATGGGTATTCGTCTCAGCACCACAGCCAGCCACCTCAGCCAAGCAGCCCTAGTGGCATAGGTAAGGTGTGGGTATAACAAAGCAGTAATTTAGCCTGGGAAACACACTGAGCACATTATCGAGAAAAACCTATGATTAGTTTTGAAACGACGGGGCGAGCGTTGTTCCTGGCTGAGGGTTCCTGGTGATGAGATGATTACCCATAAGAACGGAAATATGCAAGCGGGAAAGGTATTGAGTCCCACTAAGCAGACAAGGAGGCAAGGAGTGTAAGCCTAGAAGGTAGAATTCTATTCCAATGTTCGAAAAAAAAAAAAAAAGTTATCTTAATTTTAAAGGATCAACTAAACTATTACATTTACACTTACAGAAGAAAAAAATGCTTAAAATTACAAGTTGAGTAACGAGCTTATAATTTTCAGTGGCCATCAGTTGGGTGTAATTCAGAAAGTTAACCCCAGACTAAACATACAAGTGGTAGGCGTTTGGCTGGATTGTACTGCCTTACTACAGTACTGCACAATCCATCACCCCTGGGGGTTCGCGTAAGGAATTATCATCAATCTGACGGTTTTGTTTAGCCAGGGATGGGCCTCTTCCTCAGTCTCCAATTCCTTACAACCCAATTCCTTGTCCAAGAACTTCAAGCAAGAAAAGCAAGGCAAAAAATACTGCAAAAAGTATACGATAAAATGAAGAGTTATTTCTTGTCAAAAACTAAGGTAAGACAGAAAACAATTCGGATCAAAACCAACCGCTCAGGGATAGTGATCATAAAAGAGTTTTTTTGCCATAGGTAACGGACAGGAATGGGTTACCTGTTACCACTACCGGTTCTACTTGCCTTAAAGCCGCGCCTCCCTCAGTTTCCTTCTCAATAACACACCTTTCCGTGCCGGCCATCTGCTCCACAGCTTCCCAAAACTGCTTTTCTGCCTGCCTCATTCTGATCTCGTAGCACACTGTCAGGAGTTCAACATCCCGCTGCCAACGATATACGGACCACGATATACGGACCACAACACCAAAATACAAACACCATACTGAACAAATTACCACACAAACACCCAACCCACATACGTTACCTCGATATTCCACAGCATGCCAAATTCTGCCACTTCATCCTGGTGAGGAAGCAACATTTCAACATAAAAAAAAAAGTGAGCTTCTTGCCCACTGCAAGGGAAAATACGGAAGGATTTTCAGCAGCACACCAACTACCATGACCGGCAACAGATAAAGCACCTTCCAAAAACACTTCATCACACATCCCAACATTACAATCAATATTTCAGCGATAAAGTAACACCAAATTTCCATCCTAAGTCTAGGCAGGACAGGTCCACCCAGCCAATCCTGTTTGTGAAGTTCAGGCGGGGATCCAATCACTTCATCGGGATTCCTGGCAAGAATATTAAACTCCAGGATAAAAACACAAACAACATTACACACAACTACTGACAAATAGACTAGTTCAATTACCCATTGCCAAAAGGGTTTGGGAATCAAACATTTTCCAGCACAAAACCGCTCTTCACCACGGTCACCACCGCCTTTTTCCACGTCGGAGGAAGACATTTTGATGTCTCGAAAAATCCGATAAAACTACACCTTAGTGGATAATAACACAGTGATAAATGTATACGACTTACCACTTTTACAACGCTAAGGAGAGTGACTCGCTCACACAGGTGCTCACCTTTTATAGTCACAAGACGCCGGAAGTGGATATTATGGATACTTCGCGCTGCCAATATTTGGTTACTTCCTTCCATAATTACCCCAGTGCCATTCAGACCCTTTTCACTTATGCGTTTTAAGAAAAAAAAGAAATACTCCTGATATTTGTAAAGTAAGACTGAATTATTGTTAATATCAGATTTTAAGAAACGTCAAATAAACTTTTCGAGATTGTCATTTTTCGGTCGTAGAAATTTACATTCAAATCTGCGTTCGTACAGCACTTTTGAATGTACCACATTTAATGCAAAATAAACTAGCCATAGTATACTTTTTTCTTTTATTAACTGTTCTTATAATAGTCTCTTCAAAAAAGAGTGGGATAAATAACTATTTACACAATGAGTTACCCAACCTCCATCATGCAGTTATGACACCTACCACAATACTAACCTACTGGCCTGTGGCTCCATATCCTTTCCATGGCATCTCTTCTTGACTAGCACCACAGTCCAAGTTAGTGCTAATCTCTTATTACAGCACAACACTGAAGATGGTTAGATGGCAATTTTACGCCAAGTTAAAGGAAACTATCGTCACTATTATACTTTCCTCTAACTTCTCTTAAAAGCCTTACTTTGATCAGCTGGATTGGTGATAATTACAGTATAAGGGAAAAACATTCAAGCACCAGATTCTGTAGCTACTAATGGTGCTTTTAATAACAAAATCAAACATTTTATGGATGCTGTGAACTCTCTTCACGGTGAGGTGGGGGTCAACCGTACTATTAGTCGCAAAATATTCACCAAACATTCAGATAAAGGTTTTATTACCTCTGCCAAGGAGGTTATGTTTTCACCCCTGTCCGTTTGTTTGTTCATTGGTTGGTTTGTGAGCAAGATTACACAGAAACTACGGGACGGTTTTCCTCGAAACTTGGTAAAAGATCGGGCCTTGGCCCAGAATAGATTCCAATGTTTGGTGCGGATCCGGATAAAGGTGCGGGTCCAGATTTTTTTTTTTTTTTTTTTTTTAACATTGCAAGACGGCGTTTTTCGACATTTTCGTAAATTTTTCAGTGACTATTGCATAAATCTTGATTTTAAAAAAATCAGGCATATTTAGGATGTTGGTATCTACGAATGTGTACAGTTTGGCGCGGATCCATATCTTGGCGGAGGTATGCGCTCTACTGAGTGCCATTCTAGTTATGAAATGTAAATATCAAAGGAAGCATCAGGAATAGGACTATCTTTGGTATGGTTATCACCTCTTTTGAAAAAAGATGACTTGAAAGTGTATTTTCAAAAAGGTAGCCATGTGTATAGATACTGTAGTGGGGGGTGAAGCCTACATCCTATTTGACAACACTTAATGTGTTACCAAAGTAAATCAAAGTTTATATATGAAGTAGGCAATGTAAGAATTCAGAGCAGAGACATTTATCTACTCCATTACTTTCATATTGCCTTACAAGCAACACTAAAATTTAATATTCCATTGTCAAATGTTTAACCTGGCTGAATACTGAAATGTGGTGCTAAATTATTGTAAAAGTAAAGGACATATGCTGTCCCAGTACAAAAATGTTGGCCACATGTTACAGAAATATATATGCCATGAATGAAGAAAAACAGGCCAGGTTAAGACGTAGGACTGATATTACTTAAAAAAGATATATGCTATAACACTACATAAATGAAGGTGAAGTTACATATTTCACTCTTTAATCTACCTCAGGTGTTATGCCAGCATGTTAACCTGTCGTTACAAGTGTACTTCATATTGTACTGAATTAGAGCCACATTGTACTTGATTTGTCTGGCAAACCTCTGTTTTACCTCCCCGCCAACCCAAATTTACAAACAAGGCACCTTCACAAAATCTGTGAAAGACATATTACTTGAGTTCTTCACATACAGATGTGTTACCTACTGTGTATTTTGCAAACTGTCGTGGTGGACCGTACAGAAATGAACTGGTACTGGACGCCCTGCAAATATCGGTAAAAATAAAATGACACTACTTATATTGGGCTATAAGCCAAATAATTTAATTTGTAAGGTTCAAGTGCATATGGCAGTCTAACAAAATTATGTACCTGCAACACCTACAACAGAACCATATCGTATTTTGACTGAAAATCATGCTGCTCTTGTACATAATTTCATGCTGGATTGCTACCAATAATGTTCTGTGTGTATCCAGGTACTTTCATGGTATTTATTTGTATGATACGCCCACTACCCACGCCATATTATAAATTCGTCACACAGGAAACGGCTTTGGATGGTCACCAATTTCTTCAAATTCTATAAAGACAGACTCTAATTACGATAGAATGCCTTACCATCTGAATCTACCAGTAGTCATAGTCGATATATGCTATATCAGCAGTGCTAAATATTACTGTATACCAGACATCCAAAAAACTGAACTACTCACCTTCCCCATCCACCTTTCCAGTTGTAAACATGGTGCTACCAGGCAGTGTTGCCAAGCAGTGACAACCAAAATTCCCCACAGCTCCAGGCTAAAATTCCCCAAAATTCCCCATTCAGTAATAATATACAATAATCTCCAATTATTAAGGTACAGGTTCAGTCTAACAGACAGAATATTGCAAACATATTAAGAAGAAATGGTTACTCACAATTGATTGATTAAAATACAGGTTTTTCTAATTGTGTATCTATTATTTTGAGGGAAATAAATGCAATGCCTATAGAAGTAATGTACTTTTTGGGTTATGACGAACATAAAGCATACAGTATCAACAGTATACTCTTGGGTAGTGTTACACTTCACTTATGAACGGTAGAAACAATATCACCCATATTGTTTTTGAGTTAGCCTTGGACTATGCTTCAATATACGAAACAAATATAGATTATACTTCATCAAAGTATCCTTGAATTATGAAGAAAAACATTACACCAATTAACTTCACTCCAATTTCTCTTGAGTTAGCTTAGCCTATGTCTAATTTCTTTTTCTGTACAGTTACTTCTGGACGGGAAAAATAATAATGGGTACGGTTTGTGGAAGGTATCATTATCATTATTATTATTCAGCTGATCTCTGCTACTGCTGCTGCTGTTGTTGTCAAACATTTTCGTTCATTCGAATGCACACGAAATATCGAATTTATTGATGAAGAAAAGCAGATGCGTTATTGTTTCATTTTAGAAAATATAGTCACTATGAAATTACGAAATATATAGATAACCTATTGCAATTTCTACGGCCCAGTTTATGGGTTAAGTATCCTGCCTATGGCAAAAAAAAAAAAAAAAAAAAAAATCCCCAAATTGAAAGCCGATTTTCCCATTTCCCCATTTGTACCCAGAATTCCCTAAATCTGGGGATAATTCTCCATGGTTGGCAACACTGCTACCAGGCGGCCCAGCTGTCGTGCCGCGTTTTCTTCTTTTTTAAGCGGTTGCTATTCTAGGTGGTGGTAGGTGGAGGTAACCATCATCCACTCACTTGATGTAATGTTGCCTACTTCTTCCTTCACCGTTATCACTCTTTTCCTGTGTCTGCCCTCTTTTTCTATTTCTCCCATCTTTCCTGTCGCTTTCAATTACTCTCTTTCCTTTTCAGGTAGCTTTAGGATACAATGAGTGACAAGTCAAATGGTTTCCTGTAAGCCAGGAAATCATTTACATTGTTGGGTGGAATTCATCTAAGGGTAACAAAGGTGTCTTGGAGACCAAACATCAAAGGAGTCCTACACCAGGGAGATGACACAGGAAGATGTGACTCGGCCAGTTACTTGCATGGGCAATGAGAGAGACGGAGAAGGAAGGCATGGAGAACCTACACCCGGCGTCCATTTCCCCAGCAGACAGTCTAGGGAAAATGACGCCGACGGCAAAACACAAACCCGAGTGAAAGCATCAAAATTAACACCTCTATGGATAAGATGCAAGAAAAACAGTAAAAACACAGAGAAAACAATCAGAAAACACAAATAATAAACTACAAAGGAAAAGAAATAACTGAAAGGGAGACCAACAAAAATGAGGCAGCATATTGCATGGCGTACATCAGCAGGGGAAAGCAGTCTGTCCTCAAGATAAATGGAAGAAACAGAAAATAAGTACCTCAGTTCAAAGGGATGATAAAAGAAAACTGAAATGTGACGCAAGTCACGACAAGAAGAAGCTAAGAAACCAACCTAGAGAAGGCTCTGAAAAACAAAAGTAAATAAAAAACAATGGCAGCAGGACTAGATGCGAACACAACATACAAGTGAACAGTGCTATGCACCTATAGTTCATGGCTGTGTTGGAATGCACATTCCATCCCAGCGGAGGTTAATGGCAAGGAAGTATATGCCTTGCCAATGATTTTGCACTGACAATTCTCTTCCCTGCTGAGCGATGTAAAGAAGTTTACCACATTTTAGGCTGTGCTCGGGTATACAGCACTACATCCTTTGTGCCAATAAAGAGGGTTTTATTCTAAAACCTGCCAGTTTCACCCAGTCCATCTGCTTATGACATTTCCCATTCTCAATCTGAATACCAGACCCAGCTTTTATACATGAATACACTTGCACAATTGAGGCCAGGGATGGTAATTGTACCATACCTAACAGCTCAAGCACCATTACAAACTCCTCAGTGTTACAAACTCTTACTACAGATGTTTATGATACTGACTCACAGCACAAGTGAGATGGAAGATTCTCTTCGTTTTGAGCAGATGTTCTAAAATGCCAGCCGCCGGACCACCCACACCGCCACCCCCCACCCCACCACCGGGCCACCACCACACCACCACCCCAGGAAGACACAATGGGGGGGCTAATGACCCAGGGCAAGAGGGTCACCCGCCCACTACTGACTTGCGCCCCTTTTCCCCGCAACTGCCCCGACACCAGGTGAACAAGGATCGGCAACGACCTTGCAGGCGGGACAACCATCGCCAGGAATTTTATGCATGGTTGCGGAGAGAACAGACGTGTTTCCTGAGCTCTCCTCTAGCTATAGGGCTGCCTCACCTGCATAGATTTTGCTTTTTCTGCCACTAGGGGATTTTTAAAATAAAGTTAGGATTAGTTAGTTCTCATTTTCCTCCCCTCCCTGTTAGAGATACAATAGGTTTTTGTATCTATTTCCTGAGTTTACCTTTGCTTATCGCCCACGGAGGGTCCCCCTCACTGATCGCTCTGGGGCGTGAACGAACACGGTCGGGCCTCCCTGAAGTAGTTTGAGAGGGCAACCTCAGATTGAGGTGTTTTGCCCCTGGTTGTTGGTCCCTTGTTTGTCTTCTCACCTTCCCACTTCCCCCGTTAGGGGGGAGTGGTACTATGGAGGACGCCCCTACTGCCTCCCCCCCCATCAGGGGGGAGGTAGTCTTGACCGACCCCCGACTAATCAACGGACGGACTGTCCCCTGACTGAACGGCCCCGGACCAGAGCTTTAGATATAAGTGTACATAACGCCGAGTTTGTCTTGATTCACGCGGTTGGTTCTACTCCCCTGTCCAGCCTCAATCCCTTCATCATCAAGAAGGTGATTGATGGGTGTGCAGGTGAGGTGGAACAAGTTAAAAAACTTGCAAGTGGAGATCTCTTGGTAAAGACTATCAATTCTGCCCAGGTAAAGGACTTGCTGAAACTGAGGAAGTTCCACAGTTACGATGTCCAGACGACGATCCCCCACTCCATGAATTCCTGCAAGGGTGTTATCACCTGCAGAGATCTGGTGCTTATGGAAGAGGAAGAAATCGTACAGGAACTTACTCAGCAAGATGTAATAGAAGCCAGATTTATTACAAGATTTTCGGAAGGTATAAGGACGAAGACCGCAACAGTTGTTTTGACTTTTGGAAAAGTATCTCTTCCAGCCAATGTGAAAGTTGGATACGAAATTTTCAATGTCAGACCATACATCCCGAACCCCCTTCGTTGTGCAAAATGTCAGATATATGGACACCATGAAAAGGCTTGTCGGTCTTCTAACCTAGTATGTGGCAAGTGCGCGGCTGTAGGCCATTCTGCTGGCCACTGTACATCAGAGAATGAATGTTGCTTTCACTGCCAGGGCGCTCACCCCACTTCCTCTTGGGTTTGTCCCAAGTGGAAGGAGGAGAAAGAGGTCTGCACAGTGAAGGCAACTGAGGGCATATCCTTTTATGATGCTAGGAAGAAGGTGAAGGAGTTGCATGCAACTCTCAAACCTAATGTCTCCTATGCATCGGCGGTTGTGTCCCGTCCTGTGATGTGCACTGTGGAGACACAGACTGACCTTACATTCGCTCCTCATGCCCCACGCCCTACCTCTTAGTCTAAACCTCCTGTACGTTCCAACTCTCTGACAGATATCCCTGTTGCCACTTCATACTCTCAGGCTGCCGCTGCTCCTTCGCAGTCAGTGCGGCCAAAACAGAAGCCTGACAAGTCAAATAAAATTAACTTGACCACCCTCACCAAACAGTCACGTCCTCATGTCCTTCCCGCTCCTGGTCCAGCGAGGGAGAGAAAGAATAGCTCTTCCTCGGTGGATTCTGGGAGCCTTGTTGTTGATGAGAATATGGAGATCTACACGAGTAAGCACCAGGAAAGGTCCCCCAGTAGCCACTCGCCTGGTGGCGGGCGGCATAAAAAAACTAAGAGCACTGGCCACCCTCGTAAATCTTAAACCGTCGCTTTCACTGTATTACAGTGGAATTGTAGAGGTGTCGGGAATAAGTTACCAAATATAGCAATCTTGCTGTCAGTACACAGGCCAGACGTTATTTGTTTACAGGAGACGTGCCTGGAGGATCACCCTGATCCTCCACAGTTAAAACACTACCACTCATATAGAAGATATGCAGGTCACGGAGTCGCCATATACACACACAAATCACACCCACAAACGGAAGTGATTCTAAATTCTACTCTGAAAGCTGTCGCGTGCAGAGTAAAATTTAATAACATGTATCTGTCTATTTGCTCTCTGTACTGTCCTCCACACGGCCCCATTGATGTTGATGCTTTAAATTCACTAGTTGAACATCTACCTGGGAATAAGTTAGTGCTGGGTGACTTTAACACCCATCACTATCAATGGGGTAGCTTGAGGATCGATGGTCGTGGGAAGCAAGTAGCCGACCTAATACCACAGTCCAACCTCTGTCTTCTAAACGATGGTAGAGCAACTCGTGTAGATGATCGTACTGGTAACTTTTCGGCCATTGACTTATCTTTGGCCTCCCCTGGTATACATCAAGATCTCTCGTGGGACCCTTACGACGACTCCTTGGGAAGTGATCATTTACCCATCTGTCTTTCTTATACACGCGACATTGTTTCGGACCCTCCACCTCCAAAATTTAACTATAAGAAAGCAGATTGGGGATCCTTCTCAAGGATCGCCAATTTAGATATATCTGGGGAGACCATAGATGTTAAGGTCGAAAATATAACTACTTCCATATTACACGCAGCTGAGGCTGCTATTCCCAAGACTTCTACACTTCATGCGAAACATAGAGCACATTGGTGGACGCCGGATTGCCGACAAGCATTAAGAAAACGCAATAGGAGATACAGGATTTTTGATAGTCAGCCCACTGAGGAAAACTTTATTGCATACAAACAGGCACGGGCTGAGGCAAGGAGAATAATAAGAAGGGCCAAACGTGACTCCTGGCGGTTCTTTGTGTCCGAGGTGACTCGTACAACATCATTTCATAAAGTCTGGTCCACTATAAGATTATTAAATAATAAACGCCCATACTTCCCTGTGACCACCTTGCAGGTGAATAACACCACCTATGACGAGCCCGTGGACGTTGCTAACATCCTCGCCAGGAGTTTTTCTCATGTAAGTAGCTCAGCCAATTATGACCCGCGTTTTCAACATCATAAACGCATGGCTGAGCTACAGATATTAGACTTTGCCACAGAAGACGTAGACTCTCCGTACAACCAAGACTTTACGCTAGATGAACTGCTCCTTGCCCTTAAATCCTGTAAAGACACCAGCCCTGGACCAGACACCATCACGTACAGTACGATCCAGCATCTTAATCAGGACAACCTGATTAAGATGTTAGCATTGTACAATGAGATTTGGGCGTCTCGAACGTTCCCAAACTCATGGCACTTTGCGCACGTCATACCGATACCCAAAGAGGCTGGTCGTCTTATGAATCCCACTTCATTTCGTCCTATTGTGTTGACTTCTTGTCTATGTAAGGTCATGGAACGTGTGGTTTATCAATAGGCTTCTTTTTGTTTTAGAGTTGAAGAATTTGTTAAATGATCAACAATGTGGCTTCCGTAAATACAGAAGTTTACTAGATCATTAAATGAATTTGGAGCATTGTATTGCAGAGGCATTTGCCAATAAAGAATTCATGATAGGGGTGTTCTTGGACATCCATAAAGCCTATGACATGACATGGCGATATGGTATACTAGTGAAGCTCTATGCTTATGGTTTAAGAGGAAATTTGCCTGTTTTTATTTCAAATTTCTTAAGGGACAGGACTTTCTCTGTCAAATTGCCCCGTAATGTAACATCGGATATATTTATCTAGGAAAACGGGGTGCCACAGGGAAGTGTGCTTAGTCCTACTTTATTTAGTATTATAATCAATGATATTCTGTCATCAGCTCCCATCCTGAGGAATCTTAAATACTCGCTCTACGCTGACGATTGTGCAATATGGCACTCTTCCCGTAAAGCACAATTTTCGGCTGGGCTGATTCAAGCAGCCCTTGACTCCGTCCACCAATGGGCCTTGCAGTGGGGATTTAAGTTTTCAATACGTAAGTGTGCCGCTATAGTCTTCACTAATCGTAACGTACCTAATTTGTGCTTAACTTTGGATAATCAGGCGGTACCTCTTCAAAATTCTGTAAAATTTTTAGGAATACATTTTGATCGTTGAATGAATTTTAAACTTCACGTTAATACTTCGCTTGCTCGTTGTGATAAACCGTTAAATGTCCTCAAGTACCTAGCGGGTACTACCTGGGGTGCCGACAGAAAATCTTTATTAATGGTGTATAAGTCCCTTATTCGATCGAAGCTAGACTATGGGGCACAGGTGTATGGCTCGGCATCCGATGCCACGCTGAAAGGATTGGATGTGTTACAGAATGAATGTTTGCGAATGTGTCTTGGAGCCGTCCGGTGTACCCGTGTGGCTCGTATGGAAGTGGAGGCGAATGTGCCTCCCCTCAGTATTTGTCATGACCACCTGGCCTTGTCCTACGGCATAAGGACGTTTAGGAAAAGTAATATCGGCAATGTGGCCTGTACCTCCCTGCGTCAATACCACCACCTTCTGCGGGGGGGGGGTGCGTCGGCCACTTGCCGTTCGCCTCCACTTACTGACTCAGGAGCTTGGTGTGGACCCCAGTGACTGTGACAAGTTGGTGTTTAACCCGCCCTGTCCCGTCAACGTATGGGTACGTTGTAACGGTTTGCATTTGCCAGTCCCGGCGACGTACCGGTACGTCGTGCAATTGCAAGATCCCTAATTTGCACAATTTTCAATTTTCGCACGTCATTTTTCGTATGTATACACGGGACACCTTCCTCTATTCCTCTACAAGATGCCAAGCAGGGACAATGCCTTACACTGCATAACCTCCCCCCTCCCCCCCTCACGCCATTTTCTTGGCAAAGGACCTGTTACCAGTGACCTGGCTAGTTAAGATATTCAGGGCCAAAGTGATTCCCCAATTAATGACAATGTGGAGGACAATGTTTACATACCATTAGAAGAAGAAACAGCCAGAAATAATGATCAGTTAATGTGGCAAAAAGTCAGGTATGGTGATTAGTTAGTGAGTGAAACAATGCTTATAATGCCTTTATTACTGCTTGAAAACCAATATACTCTCATACTACATATACATTCGTACCAAGTAAATAAATAAATACCGTTTATGAGTGGATAAAATAGTTACCCTCCCATAGAACTCGTTTTCTTTGGTGCCAGCATGTTAGAAAACCTAGTCAGGTAAGGAGGAACTCCTACCTGGATTGGGTACTTTAAACTTCAGGTGAACGATTTCTCTATGAATTTTCGATGTTCCTCACCAAAAGCGAAGGTTTTAGCCAAAAAAAAAAATTTCGAAAATACCTCGGGACTGGGGGATGTCGGAGGTGCGGAAAACCTCGGGACGTGACGGATTAAAAAGATAGCGCCTTGGGAGCCACCCAGCTTTACAGTGGATGTCTCATGGCTCCCAGCACCAAAGGCCAAGGCGCCGGAGGTGGAGGTCCACCACTTGTTTCGTAACATCATTGTTCGTCACTTGGGGTCCCATCAATTGTACACCGACGGCTCCAAGTCGAATGAATGTGTGGGTGCAAGTGTGTGGTCGACTGAATGTGCACTTAGGTATCGGTTGCCGACTCATACATCTGTGTTTACTTCCGAATTTTTTGCTATTGACAAAGCCATAGACTATCCGCTCAATTCTCAGCATGACTCATTTGTCATATTTTCAGATTCAAAATCAGCCCTTCAGGCAATTGCATCTTGTACTACGGACTCTCACGAGATCCAAGGCCGCATCGTTAATAAGTTGCATTCATGCAACAAGTCATTCACGCTGATCTGGGTGCCTGGTCATTGTCGTATCTACGGCAATGAGCAGGCTGACTTACTTGCAAAGTTGGCTGTAGAGCTCGAGGAGACTTGGGACGTTCCTCGTGATCTATGGTCGAGTCTCTCTCTCGGAAAGAAATCAATAAATCTTCTGTGGCAAGGTCAGTGGACTAGACTAAATATTCCGACCTGTAAGCCGTACCTGGTCTACTGGGACACCGCCAACCGCCCCAGTCGCCTGGAAGAAAAAGTGTTGGCACGGTTACGGCTCAATCCCACCATTTTAACACATATGAAACCTTATATGTGGAGGTGTAGGAGGACTACTGGGCCTTGGGATAGGCTACTGCCCCTGAGATATAGGCCCTGAAGCCTTTACCCAGAGTCGGACACATAAAAAAAAAAAATATATGGAAAGACGCTTCCCACCGCACTGTGACATCTGTGATGCGGTGTTATCTATCAGTCATATCATCCTGCGCTGTCGGCGATTTATTCGTGAACGTGCTTCACTTATAAATTACTGCGGCGCAGCAGACGTCCCCTTCACCCTGTCCACTATCCTGGGTGATGGGGACATTGTTATGACTGATAAATTGATGGCTTTCTTGAGAGAGACCGGACTGATCAGAGTAATGTGAATTTTTTACTGTGTGGTTATGGTATTTATCAACGGTAAATATGTATATATTGTAATATTAATTAGGGTTGACAGTTGACATATTTTAAATAGTTCCTCCTCCCACTGATCTATTTCTAATAAAGATGTCCCCTACATTAAGCCAAGTTCCTCGCCTGACAGTCATAAGCTGATGAGTGCAAGTGTGCAATATAGGAAGGTATTGGGCACTTGCAGTCGATGGTGGTCTGCTGGGAGAGGTTCTTCACTTATTGTATAAATTATGTAAATACATTATACTATCCTGCTTAAGTTATTCTAATTAGGGCCGACAGCTGACGTATATGGAAATGTTCCTGACTCGTTTGGTTCCCTTTCATATATCGAGGTCCCCTATATTAGGTTGTGCCTCGACTGACAGTCACTAGGTGATGAGTGCAGGTATGTCATGTAGAAAGGCATTACATATCTGCAGTCGATGGTGCTCTGTTAGTCGAGGTATTTTTATCATTAGTTTAAGCCTAGCTATTTGTCTCTGTAGGATTTAGTATAGGTTAGCGATTTGTCTGTTAGGTGATTAGTTTTAGGGTCTTTAGATTAGTTCTTCTTTATAAGGTATAAAAAATATAACACCAAGAAAAAATTTAAAAAATAAAAATACAAAAATATAAATAAAATTAAAATTATATATATATATATATATATATATATATATAGATATGTATATATATATATATATATATATATATATATATATATATATATATATTGTTACGGAACAGAGAAAGATAATGTACACTTTAAGTGAGAATACGAAGAGTCACTACTGTCCCGTAAAGTTCCAGGTTCAAAACAAGAGTTAGGTAAAATTACAAGTTAAAGTTTAATGCTTAAACTAACAACAAAACATTCAGGACTCATAAGGATAATGTAATGGCAAAAACAGGTTGAATATATGGTTAACTGCAATAGCCTCTATTAACACAAAATTAGCATGAGTAAATTTATCTAAGTCAGCCCTGATAAAATGAGATACCAGATAATACTCAGTGAATGCAAGATAAATTATTACAGATACAAAATAATATTAAAACTGATGGACATAAAGATCCCTACATGAATTACAAAAACTTCACTAGGCCTGCAAATTAAACTTATGCTATACAGTACAAGAAAAAATACAACAGTTATACTCAAATTACACACAGCTGCTAGATGTTTGGATATTTCTTGAGCACTCACAATAATAATAACTGTACAGGGGAGGACAGAGATGTGAACAAAATGAGAAGCAGATCTAAGTGGCCATGATGCAGAGACTGAGCTCATTATATAGGGGCCAGCAGAGCTTGATACAACTTGTAAGAAGGACGTGCAAATGAAGCCATGGGGACAAAGAGTTGACAATCCCGCTCAAAATAACAGAGAGAACGACTTGCTCTACTATAACGGTAGAAGGGGGGAACTGAGGCAGAACACGCTCGTGATCAAACATGCAGCATACTGTGTGTTAAAATTACACAAAGGATGATGAATTCATAGGCTATGTAACACCTCCCCACAAAGAAAAAAGAAATTTACAAAGGAAATTTCTTATTACTCTAAAACAATCTGTATATGGCATTACAGAACATGCAAAAGTCTTTCCTAATGTTACAAAACATGAGATCTCCCTAGCACGTTCAGTCATAGGTACTTGCCAGTATCCCTTTAACAAATCAAACTTACTTATGTACCTAGCCTTTCCAATCTTGTCTATGCAATCTTCCACGCGAGGGAGAGGGTAAGGGTCTGTTTTGGTTATCTGATTAACACGTCTGTAGTCAATGCAAAGCCGCTGTGACCCACCTGGCTTAGGGACTAAAGTGACAGGAGAACTCCACTCGCTCTGACAGGGCTCAATCATCTTGTGGTCCAACAGGTAGCCAAGCTCCTTCTGGATGAGAGGAACTTTCACTGGGTTCACACGGTAAGGAGGCAGTTTAATTGGCTTTGCGTCTCCAACCTCGACATCATGCATCAACACAGTAGTTCTTCCTGGAGTGGCACGGAACACTTGCGGGTACTCCTGCAGTAATACCGAAAACTCCTGCCTTTCCTCGGGAGGTAGATGAGAAAGCTTAGTCTGGAGATCATTCATGATATCAGGATTCTTCCCCAAACTATCACTCAGGTTCATACTGCATGGGAGAGCTTCACTTGCAGACTCGGGTGGAACAGCTACAGTGCAGACTGGGTTATTTTCGTCCCGCCTGTGATACAACTTTAGCATGTTGATGTGACATAGTTGCTTGTTCTTTCTACGATCTGGTGTGGCGATGACATAGTTGACATCACTGAGTTTCTTCTCCACGAAATAAGGGCCACTAAACTTGGCTTGAAGAGGTTGCCCATGAACTGGTAGCAGAATCAAAACCTGATCTCCTGGCTGAAAGTGGCATAACCTGGACTTCTTATCATACCAAGTCTTCATCTTCTCCTGAGCAGCTCCTAAATTCTCTCTCGCCAGCTGTAAAGCAGTGGACAGCCGTTCTTTGAACTTCATCACATACTCCAGCAGGTTGACGTCATCTTCCTCCGACAGCCAGCATTCCTTGAGTAACTTAAGGGGTCCTCTTACTTCATGGCCAAACAGTAGTTCAAAAGGTGAGAAGCCCAGTGATTCATTTGGAGATTCTCTTGCAGCAAACACAACGAATGGAAGACCTTTATCCCAGTCTTTCTGATGTTCCAAACAGTATTTCTTGAGCATCGATTTAAGTGTTTGATATCTCTCCAACGCTCCTTGAGTCTGGGGATGGTAAGCTGAAGACGTGATCTGGGTGATGCCCAACTCTTTCAGAGACTGCTTGAAAACATTTGACATGAAATTACTTCCCCGGTCTGACTGTACCTCCTTGGGCAGACCAAACTTTGTGAAGAACCCTAGCATTTCCTTAACCACGTTCTTTGCTGAGATATTTCTAAGTGGAATGGCTTCAGGATAACGAGTAGCCATATCAATCAGGGTCAACACATAAGAAAATCCTGAAGAAGTCTTAGGAAGAGGGCCTACAATATCCACCAACACACGGGTGAATGGTGCCTCAAAAGGAGGAATGGGAACTAGAGGTGCAACCCTTTCGGTCTGATTACACTTCCCCACAACTTGACATGTGTGACAAGACTTACAATACCAGGAAACATCTCTGAAGATAACTGGCCAGTAGAAGTGTTTCAAAATGCGTGCCACAGTCTTCCTCACTCCAAGGTGTCCTGCCAAACTGGAATAATGAGCCACTCTAATGATATCCTGCCTACAAACACGAGGGATGACAACTTGATGTACAA
Organism: Coenobita brevimanus; assembly: GCF_032717465.1. Classification (NCBI taxonomy): domain Eukaryota; kingdom Metazoa; phylum Arthropoda; class Malacostraca; order Decapoda; family Coenobitidae; genus Coenobita; species Coenobita brevimanus. The sequence continues at coordinate 53,540,342 of NC_137054.1, forward strand.
CCTCCCATTCACAGTCGGCTGATGCTGTTGGGGGTCTCCACTTCCTCATAAGTACTCCTGACTTTACATAATAACAAGTAGAAGCACCGGCTGACTCTTCTTCACTGTAAGCAGAGTTAGCTAGACCTTTCAACTCAGGGTCAGCAACCTGCAACTCAACCAACTCTTGACGAGACAAATTATCAACACTACGGGGTACTGCCTCATCTGGTGAGTGGTCCAAATTAGCAAGAAAAGTGTCAGCTAGGATAACATCATCATCATCATTATCCTCTAAATCACCAGTAACTTTAGACTTAGCCCTAGTGACAGCACATGCAGGGAACACATCAGGGACATCACAATCCTGGGACACAGCCACTGGCTCACTAGACAACTGAGGAGCTGGACACACTTGACTTCCACCAATATCATTTCCAAGTAAGAAAGTTACACCTGACATTGGGAGTGTCTGAACCAACCCAACCATAACGGAACCATTAACAAAACCAGACTCTAAATTCACTCTGCACAGAGGGACAGAGAAGTAATTATTCCCTACACCTTGTAAGATTACAGTTTCATCAGAGGAATTAACATTAGAGCCTAGAACACTGGTCAGCATAAGGGATTGGCAAGCACCTGTATCACGATATATTTGAACTGATTTCCTGTCATTACTGTCCAGAGGACTGACAAAACCATCAGACAGGAAATTAGCACATGAACTCTTGAGAGTGTCACCCACGTTACTGCTCAAAAGAGGAGCTCCATCATGAGAATTTAAGTTACCCCTCAAAGCAGGTTCAGTTAACTCAGTTAAAGAATTCTGGGAACTCTCAAGAGTGGACACTAGACCAAGTGACTGAATATTTAAAGACTCCTTTTTGTTCACATCACGCTGTCTCCTGAAACATCTCTCCGTAGTATGACCAAGCTTACTACAATAAGTACATTTACTTTTCTGAAATCTAGAGGTGAAGCTGGTATTTACTTCCTGAGAAACATCATCCTTATTCTCTTTCCTGTTACCTGTACTCTGAGTAGAGGCAACGTACTTACTCTCAGCTTTCCCTTTTTCTCTAGAATATCTCTTGTGAGTGAGAACATACTCATCAGCTAAAACTGCAGCATCAGACAAATTATCTATTCTTTTCTCATCAAGATATAGGCTTACATCTTTACTAATACACCTTTTGAAGTCCTCCAGCAAAATCATCTGCTTAAATTTGTCAAAATCAGAACCCACATTCTTAGAATTTAACCACTGCTCTAACAAATCTTCTTTGATTTTTGCATACTCAACATGGGATTGCTTATCTTGCTTGTAAGTTGTCCTAAATTTTACTCTATAAGCTTCAGGAACAAGCTCATAGGCCTTAAGAATCAAGCTCTTAACTACATCATAATTATCAGATTGATCCTGAGGCAAAGATACATAAGTTACTTGAGCTTTACCGGTGAGAACAGTTTGAAGGAGTACTGGCCAATACTCCTTAGGCCAATTAAAACCTGTAGCTACCCTCTCAAACAACTGAAAATACTTTGTTAAATCAGATTCATTAAAAGGAGGGACAAGTTTAACATTTATAGCCACATCAAAATCATCAGAGCTAGATGATCCAGTTCCACCTTGTTTCATGCAATACTCATGGTCTGCCTGAATCCTAGCAATTTCAACTTGTGCCTCAGCCTCTTTAGAACGGGCCTCCGCCTCCTTAGCCTTAGCCTCCTGCAGGGCTAGCTGTAACTTAGCTAATTCAATCTTCGTTTGCTCATTTGGAGGAGTAACATTAAACAAACTTTCATTAATCATGTCAACAATTTGATCTTTAGAATGATGAGAGCGAACAGCAATTCCCAATTGTTGAGCAACAAGCTTAAGTTCATTCTTTGTTCTGTTTTCTACATCACACAATGTTTGCACATTTGACAAAAAATCTTTGGCTTCATCAAACGTAGTAATAGTAGACATCATGAATAAGTAACAGTCACAAAATATCAAGCAATATCCTTATGATAATATCCTGAATATTCTGATGAGAGGTTGCCAAATTTATGTTACGGAACAGAGAAAGATAATGTACACTTTAAGTGAGAATACGAAGAGTCACTACTGTCCCGTAAAGTTCCAGGTTCAAAACAAAAGAGTTAGGTAAAATTACAAGTTAAAGTTTAATGCTTAAACTAACAACAAAACATTCAGGACTCATAAGGATAATGTAATGGCAAAAACAGGTTGAATATATGGTTAACTGCAATAGCCTCTATTAACACAAAATTAGCATGAGTAAATTTATCTAAGTCAGCCCTGATAAAATGAGATACCAGATAATACTCAGTGAATGCAAGATAAATTATTACAGATACAAAATAATATTAAAACTGATGGACATAAAGATCCCTACATGAATTACAAAAACTTCACTAGGCCTACAAATTAAACTTATGCTATACAGTACAAGAAAAAATACAACAGTTATACTCAAATTACACACAGCTGCTAGATGTTTGGAGATTTCTTGAGCACTCACAATAATAATAACTGTACAGGGGAGGACAGAGATGTGAACAAAATGAGAAGCAGATCTAAGTGGCCATGATGCAGAGACTGAGCTCATTATATAGGGGCCAGCAGAGCTTGATACAACTTGTAAGAAGGACGCGCAAATGAAGCCATGGGGACAAAGAGTTGACAATCCCGCTCTAAATAACAGAGAGAACGACTTACTCTACTATAACGGTAGAAGGGGGGAACTGAGGCAGAACACGCTCGTGATCAAACATGCAGCATACTGTGCGTTAAAATTACACAAAGGATGATGAATTCATAGGCTATGTAACAATATATATATATATATATATATATATATATATATATATATATATATATATATATATATGTACGTTTGCATGAAAGTGTGTCTGTATGAATGCATGGAAGTGTGTGTGTGTGTGTGTGTGTGTGTGTATGTATATATATATATATATATATATATATATGTATATATGTTTAAATGTATATACATATATATGTCCGGCCTTAATAACCAGGGGCTTCGGCCCCAATGGTTGATAGGCCAGGAAAAAAAAAAAAAAGAAAAAAAACATCGTCAGCAGTGGGGTGGGACTGAATCTTGTTCAGTCCCAAGTAACGTTTTGGCGACGGCCATAGTTACCCCCTCAAGGGCAGGAGGCCCTTCAGTGCGCCACGATGTGTCCATACCCTCCGCCACGTCTAGGGCAAGAGGCCCTTCAGTGTGCCACGAGGTGTCAGTACCCTCCGCCACAGCTAGGGCAGGAGGCCCTTCAGTGTGCCACGAGGTTCCAGCAACCTCCGCCACGTCTAGGGCAAGAGGCCCTACAGTGTGCCACGAGGTGTCAGTGCCCTCCGCCACATCTAGGGCAAGAGGCCCTTCAGTGCGCCACGAGGTTCCAGTATCCTCCACCACGTCTAGGGCAAGAGGCCCTTTAGTGCGCCACGAGGGGTCAATACCCTCCACCACATCCAGGGCAGGAGGCCCTACAGTGCGCCACGAGGGGTCAATACCCTCCGCCACATCCAGGGCAGGAGGCCCTACAGTGCGCCACGAGGGGTCAATACCCTCCACCACTCCAAGGGCAGGAGGCCCTTTAGTGTGCCACGAGGTTCCAGTACCCTCTGCCACTCCAAGGGCAGGAGGCCCTTCAGTGTGCCACGAGGTTCCAGTACCCTCCGCCACTCCAAGGGCAGGAGGCCCTAGTAGAAAGCGAAAAGTGGGTCCCAGGGTAAAGAGACCTGAAGCCATGGCTGTGAGAGACCCAGGAGAGAGAGTCGCCTCTGTGCTTCCCTTCCTGTATGTAGTAGAGGACACGGTCTCCATGTACACTCCACCTATCGCGTTCCCCTGCGGGAACTGCTCGACACCACCCGGTAGAGTTGCCCCGGAGGTGTCACCAGAGTGGAGGCAAAGTTCGAGACCGGACCTGCCTCCCACTCCTGGGAGATCTCTGTCTTCCGCAGGCACCAGCAGGAGACGAGGCCGCAGTCCAACCCTGACGGCACGTCCCCTGGCAGACAATCGCAGCCCCATGACCCCCAGGCAAGCCCAGCAGACTACAGGCGAGGGTAACCCTGACCCCCTCACCCCGTGGAGCCGCCGACGCCAGACCCGCCTCCTCCAGCTGTTTGGCCCCAGCCCTGAGGGCCACCTCTCAGGTCGAGACCCCCAGACAGGCAGGCCTCCCTGCACCCCACCGACGAGACCCTGAGGTAAGGGTCTCCCTTCAGGTCGAGGCCCCCAGGTAGGAGGGCCTCCCTGTGACTCACCGACGACCCGGACCCGGGCAGTGACTCCCCTGCGGGTAGTGTGTTGCCCATTACAGGTAGAGTCCCCCTGAGGTCCTCCCCCTCGAACAGTGACAGAGTGAATTAACCCAGGAAACATGGGTAAATCAGTGACGCCCCTTAGACCTAAATAAACCCGAAGAGGAGGAACAGTGAACAGTGACAGATTGTGATCCATATAAAACCAGTGGCTAATGTTATTTAACCCGACAGACTCACATGTCCAATAAAGTGGAAATATTTAATAATAATAAGTAGAGTAATATCACCCGCCCAGAATAAAGGAACTTCCCGTAATTGTGAATGACGATCAGGGTGCACGGGAGAACCAAAAAACCGTGTAGAGTGTCGCCGCAACTAGTTAACTGAGCCGAGTGTCGTGATCCGCACCCTGACTTCATTATAGTAATATTCCTCCCCCAGACTCTTAACCTTGTGTATTCCCCTTGTTATTGTGAGTATATATATTTTGGGTTTAAATGAAAGACAGTCATCTACACCTACATAACTAAAGACATTGGTATACATGCATCATATCGTGTGTTGAGTACAACTGTATCTTGTGCTATCAAAGCCTAACTCTGTGTCCCTGTATCCTGTATCTCAAATATGACTCTGTATCATATTGTAACTGTTTTAGAATTAAGGCAATAGATGTTTTAAGGTATACTGCCTAGTTTTTATGTCCTGTTCCTTTGTTGGTGCTTTACTTCCGGTCCGGAACGAGGACCCCGCTCAGTCGTTAGTGTTTTTAGGACGCGGAGTCGACCTAAAAACACTCAGCATAACACTGGTGGCAAGCGGTGGTTCTGGATCCGAGTAAAAGCACGGAGGAACAAAAAAGGAAACTTGCACAATGGCAGCCAAACCGCACATTCAATTGCCGAAATTCAACCCGGACCAATGTGACATTGATGTATATTTAGATATGATTAAACCCCTCTTAGACATAGGATTTGACTCGGACAAGGAAAAAATTGCGGTCACATTACCTAACCTGGGTAAAATAATCGTCACTGTCATTCCGAAAATCGTCCCGAGACTGAAATGGGATCAATTCAAACAAATTGTGAAACAGGCATTGACGTCATCTCTGGGCACAGTTGTAGCCTTATAGTAACTAGGCGCCCTCACATATGACGGAAGCCTCGATGACACCTTCATCCAGGCTAGGCAGCTCATCACCGCTGCGTACCCGGGCACAGACGCAAAAACCCGGGAACAACTCACATCCCACAAACTCCTCAGGACCCTCCCCGGTTTCATTAAAGACCACTTCACAATACATGAACCGACGGGAGACCTGGATAAAGAAATCAACCTAATAAGGTGCCTTCTAGCCTTCCACTCCTCCCCCAAACGCATCGGCGACATCAAGCAATTCCCCACGGATCTCATCCCCGTAAATCCGTGGGAATTTTCTCCTTGCTGCCCTGAGTGCCCAATCCACGACATTCGTGAACAGCTAAAAGCTGCCCAGCACAGCAGAGCAACACAAGAGCGCCTACAGGCCTCCCCACCATGCGCCGATTGCCCCAAGCCTCAAAGCAGGAAAGCGGGACAAGGAAAGCACAGAAGGCGCCCCCCCACTGCCCCCGCGTCCCGCTGTAATGACGGGGGCCACCTCACATCTCCCCCAGTCTACGACAGGTGGAAACATCATCTTTCCTTTTCCTCTCCTCTCACTGTCTCTTCTATTTTCCCCTCCCCTATTCCTAACCTTCCCACCTCACACACCACTTTCTCCACTACTACCGCCTCCCCCCTGCCTATTCCTCCCCAACACAAAGCCTGCCTCCCCCTTCACAGACCTCCTAGAACCCTTACCTCATCTTCCCCTAACCTACTTCCCAAAACCACCTCCTCCCGTCTACTCCCTCCCACCTACCACCCCTCACCATCCACCACCATCACTTCCCCACCACTCATTTTCTCCGCCAACACAGCCAACTCATTCGCCTTCCCTATCACACCATCCTCCTCCTCACTCTCACCTGCCTCTCTTTCCTCGCTCACCTCCCCCACCCCACCCTCAACTTCACCTCTGGCTGCATCTCCTCCGGCTACCCCACCTCCTCCAACCCACCACTCCCAATCACCGCCTGCTACGCCCACCACCAACACCGCACCACACCACCCATCACCAACTCCCACCTTCACCGCCGCAGAAACAACCACCACCACCGTACCACCACAACTCCCACCACACCCCACCCGCACCCCACCACGCACCACCCCACGCAACACATCACCCACCAACTCCCCACGTGCCCAACCACCATCACCGCCGATGCCCACCCTCACCCCACGACCACCAGATCACGACGCATCTTCTGCTCATCATCTACATACACCCCCACACCTCCATCTCCCCTCCATCCTGCTCCCCATTCCCCAACACATGCCACCCACACCCCAAACATCACCCCAATTACCCTCCCCCTTCATCAGGCATCGTGGAAACTTCCAGCGATGAAAATTGAGAGCGTGCTATGGCACCTCCACTACCGCCCACCCATCAGGATCCGGGGGACACCCCACCTTCTCCGCCTCCTACACCAGACAGACCATCCATCCTCCATCCGTCTCTCTCTCAACCCCCATCGGGAGCCGAACAACATATCCCACCACTGGGCAAACCTCCTACAACACCTCACCCTGGCCCATAAGACGTCCACCTCCACCACCTACCACCTGCAGTCACGAGGTCGTGACTTTTTTGACGAAGACTGTGGTAAAATGCCCGCCGGCAGACCACCCACCCCGCCAGCCCCACCCCACCACCGGGCCGCCACCACACCACCACCCTAGGAAGACACAACGGAGGGGCTAATGACCCAGGGCAAGAGGGTCACCCGCCCACTACTGACTTGCGCCCCTTTTCCCCGCAACTGCCCCGACACCAGGTGAACAAGGATCGGCAACGACCTTGCGGGCGGGACAACCATCGCCAGCAGTGGGGTGGGACTGAATCTTGTTCAGTCCCAAGTAACGTTTTGGCGACGGCCATAGTTACCCCCTCAAGGGCAGGAGGCCCTTCAGTGCGCCACGAGATGTCCATACCCTCCGCCACGTCTAGGGCAAGAGGCCTTTCAGTGTGCCATGAGGTGTCAGTACCCTCCACCAAAGCTAGGCAGGAGGCCCTTCAGTGTGCCACGAGGTTCCAGCACCCTCTGCCACGTCTAGGGCAAGAGGCCCTACAGTGTGCCACGAGGTGTCAGTGCCCTCCACCACATCTAGGGCAAGAGACCCTTTAGTGTGCCACGAGGGGTCAATACCCTCCACCACATCCAGGGCAGGAGGCCCTACAGTGCGCCACGAGGGGTCAATACCCTCCGCCACATCCAGGGCAGGAAGCCCTTCAGTGTGCCACGAGGTTCCTCCGCTACTCCAAGGGCAGGAGGCCCTTCAGTGTGCCACGAGATTCCAGTACCCTCCGCCACCCCAAGGGCAGGAGGCCCTAGTAGAAAGCGAAAAGTGGGTCCCAGGGTAGAGACCTGGAGCCATGGCTGTGACAGACCCAGGAGAGAGAGTCGCCTCTGTGTTTCCCTTCCTGTATGTAGGAGAGGACACGGTCTACGTGTACACTCCACCTACCGCGTTCCCCTGCGGGAACTGCTCGACACCACCCGGTAGAGTTGCCCCGGAGGTGTCACCAGAGTGGAGGCAAAGTCCGAGACCGGACCTGCCTCCCACTCCTGGGAGATCTCTGTCTTCCGCAGGCACCAGCAGGAGATGAGGCCGCAGTCCAACCCTGACGGCACGTCCCCTGGCAGACAATTGCAGCCCCAGGACCCCCAGGCGAGCCCAGCAGACTACAGGCGAGGGTAACCCTGACCCCCTCACCCCGTGGAGCCGCTGATGCCAGACCCGCCTCCTCCAGCTGTTTGGCCCCAGCCCCGAGGGCCACGCCTCAGGTCGAGACCCCCAGACAGGCGGGCCTCCCTGCACCCCACCGACGAGACCCTGAGGTAAGGGTCTCCCTTCAGGTCGAGGCCCCCAGGTAGGAGGGCCTCCCTGTGACTCACCGACGACCCGGACCCGGGCAGTGACTCCCCTGCGGGTAGTGTGTTGCCCATTACAGGTAGAGTCCCCCTGAGGTCCTCCCCCTCGAACAGTGACAGAGTGAATTAACCCAGGAAACAAGGGTAAATCAGTGACACCCCTTAGACCTAAATAAACCCGAAGAGGAGGAACGGTGAACAGTGACAGAGTGTGATCCATATAAAACCAGTGGCTAATGTTATTTAACCCGACAGATTCACATGTCCAATAAAGTGGAAATATTTAATAATAATAAGTAGAGTAATATCACCCACCCAGAATAAAGGAACTTCCCGTAATTGTGAATGACGATCAGGGTGTGCGGGAGAACCAAAAAACCGTGTAGAGTGTCGCCGCAACTAGTTAACTGAGCCGAGTGTCGTGATCCGCACCCTGACTTCATTATAGTAATATTCCTCCCCCAGACTCTTAACCTTGTGTATTCCCCTTGTTATTGTGAGTATATATATTTTGGGTTTAAATGAAAGACAGTCATTTACACCTACATAACTAAAGACATTGGTATACATGCATCATATCGTGTGTTGAGTACAACTGTATCTTGTGCTATCAAAGCCTAACTCTGTGTCCCTGTATCCTGTATCTCAAATATCACTCTATCATATTGTAACTGTTTTAGAATTAAGGCAATAGATGTGTTAAGGTATACTGCCTAGTTTTTATGTCCTGTTCCTTTGTTGGTGCTTTACTTCCGGTCCGGAAAGAGGACCCCGCTCAGTCGCCAGTGTTTTTAGGACGAGGAGTCGACCTAAAAACACTTACCATAACATGTTCAAATAAAGTTTCCCTATTTTACTTTTTATCACAATACACAAAACAACCTCCAGAGAATGCCCAAATTTCCCCCTGAAAGAAATTTTTCCCAAATTATGAGTCCACATTCTATAGGTAAACTCCAGATGAAGAGATTAAGAAGCAATTGACATGCAAGTTCCACTGGTAAGTCTGGCTTACTTGGATGCTCTGATGAGTGGCAGTGTTCACTCCAGGGGTATTTTAAGTGTCTGGGTAATGTAGTTAACCAACATCAGTGTGATTTTGACCACAGTAATTAGGAGACAGGGAACCCTAATTTAGGCACTGTACAGAAACAAAACATTGCAGGCATTAAATTCTTTTACCTACTAGTAAACGTAAAAAAATGGGAGAAATGGAGTTCCCCCGAGCTAAGCCCTGTATTGGACTATATAGCCCCGCTAGGGTTACAGGGGGGAGCTACCCCTCCCGGCACGGCAGCCCGGGCGAGGCTCGAACTTGCAATCCCCCGATCACAAGTCCAGCGCGCTACCACTGTGCTACCGCGCCCCCCCTAGTAAACGTAAAGAAAGCAGAGTACAGTACAAACTAGCCCAGTGACACCACACTCCAACTGCACCTTGTCCTGGCCTATCTGCAACATGCCTTCCTCAATGGTCCCTTGTTCACCAAATGGATGATTTTCACAGGCCTGTGTATAAAAAGTAAACTTATTTTGCCATACAGCAGTTCACTTATATGTTGCCTTTTATGCTATAAGTCTCCACTGCTAGTCACCTGAAAAGCCGATATGCTAGTTTCTCCCGATTCACAGTACCTGTACCAGTTGTAGCTATGTCAAAAGTTGTGTTATTTTGAGCACACCCCTGATTTACATGGATGAATTGCTGTACATTCGGTGTTAACCAAGGATATCTAGCCTTCTTTCTAATGCCAAATGCCTAACCCATAGTTCATGCAAGATAGCTTAAACAAAATTACTGTGAAGACTATCACATCACCATTCCATCATGCCATTTCATACCACTTCTCATACACTCCTCCAATACCACCAAGACTATCACAATACATCACAATTCCATCATGGCACTTCATACCACTTCCAATACACTCCTCCAATACCTACGGTGACCAGATTTACCGGAGCTAAAAGCGGGACATATGTGTGTGTATTATATATATATATATATATATATATATATATATATATATATATATATATATATATATATATATATATATAGCGTTGCACCCCACCGTGAGGCTGCTAATCAAACACTAACGTCTCAAACGAACAATGCGAACATACCGTACGGTACGGTGAGTGGGCCGACCAAAGTTACCGGTTAGTATTACATATATTAACAATTCGGTATTTCATTTGGTTTGGATTAGGCATAATTCTACAAATTCATCATAATTTCATAAAAGGTCATTTTATATCTACTGTAATAATTTTCTAAAAGCGGGACATTTAAGATAATTTGTTCAAAAAGCGGGACATTTTTGTCAGTTTAAAAAGCGGGACTCTGGTCACCTTACCCATACCACCAAGACTATCACATCACTATTCCATCATCCCACATTCTCTCAAATATTCCTCCATGGTAACTCTCCACCGCATTCTTGTTTTCCTCTCCTCAGTCTTCCTTTAACTTTACCTTTTTACACTCTTTGTTAACACTTCTTTCCTGATGCATTACATACATCCATACTACTTCAACACATTAGCTACAGTACAGCGCTTATAGGAAAAATAATAATATGCAAGACATGAAGGCAACATCACCTCATGTCTTGGTAACAAGTGTAATAAACTGTTCAGATGCAAAAACTTGGGATAAACTTTACTGGGGAGAAGTTATGGCCTGACTTGCAGTCCCTTTAGGTCAGTATGGGTTCCGTCAGGGACGCTCCACCGGCGATCTTCTCACCTACCTTTCAGACTCCTGGTCATCCTCCTTTGGGGACTTTGGCGAAAGCTTTGCCATTGCACTTGACATCTCTAAGGCTTTCGATCGAGTCTGGCATAAATCTTTAATTTCCAAACTGCCCTCTTACGGTTTCTATCCTTCTATCTGTGCCTTCATCTCTAGTTTCCTTTCTGGTCGTTCTATAGCCGCTGTTGTAGACGGCCATCGTTCTTCTCCTAGATCTATCAACAGTGGTGTTCCTCAGGGCTCTGTCGTATCACCAATTCTCTTCCTTTTATTCATCAATGACCTTCTAAGCTGTACATCTAACCCTATCCACTCATACGCTGATGAATCCACCCTTCACCTTTCCATTCGATTCCCGCAACGTCCATCTCAGCAGTTACTTCAACAAACAAGGGATGAGGCTATGGCACACCTAATGTCTGACTTGGCTCATATCTCTAACTGGGGTAAAATATAATCTTGTTGTTTTTAATGCATCAAAGACTCAGTTTTTGCACCTATCAACCCGACAAAATCTTCCACAGGTATACCCACTAATGTTTGATAATATTCAGCTTAATCCTGCATCATCCTTGAAGATGCTTGGGGTTTCATTTACTCGGGACTTGTCTTGGAAAGATCATATTACATCTCTTGTAAGATCTGCTTCCAAGAGATTGAGAGTGCTAAGCCGACTCTGTTCCTTCTTTACCCCTGCACAATTGTTGACTCTATACAGGGGTTTTATCCGCCCCTGTGTAGAGTACAACTCTCATGTGTGGGGATGCTCCCCACATACAGCTCTTCTCAATAGGGTGGAGTCAAAGGCTTTTCGCCTCATTAACTCTCCTCCTCTTACTGACTCCCTTCAACCTTTGTCTCTTCGCCGCACTGTTGCATCTTTATCTCTTTTCTATCGCTACTTCAATGGTCACTGCTCCTCTGAACTGTCTGCATGCATTCCTCCACCCCTACGACGGGCGCGTAGCACCCGTCTAGTAGCAAACTCTCATCCCTTTTCTGTCCAACTCTCTAATGCAAGAGTTAACCGTTACTCCCAGTCCTTCATTTATGCAACAGGTCAACTCTGGAACTGTCTCCCTTTGTCTGTATTTCCTACTTCCTATGATCTCCAGTTTTTCAAACCCAGTGTGTCCAGGCATCTGGAAATGATCAGATCTTGAATTTGGCTCTCTTATATTTTGTTTTTCTCTTGGAAGGAATAGTTTTGCAGGCTCGTTGCCTTTGGTTCCTTCTTCCTCACATTAAAAAAAAAAAAAAAAAAAAAGGATAGAGAATAAGGGACTGAAAGTGTATCTCCCAAAACAACCTTACAACTGATGGTATAATTACTCCAATATCATAGCTGCACTAGACTGATTATATATTTCTGAGAAGAAAACATGTCTTAGGTGCCATATCATCTTAGTCCTTCACCAGTGTCTAAGCTAGTGGTATAAATCTGGGGAATCCATCAGCAGCCATTCCCATATATAGTGCCCCTTAAGGCTGCTGAGAGATATGCCTTCATGTGCTGGCACCAATATGGGTTGAACAAATGTCCCTTGACTCCTTTCTTATCCACTGACAGGAGGATGACAGACTGCAAGAGAAAGGCAACTTCAGTCTAGTTCACCACAATCACATTCAGATGAGTCTAGTAGGGCAACAACAACAACAAGTTGTTTGGGCCTGAAGCTCTGTTACTAGTTTACAAGATCTGAGAGTAAACAACTAACTTATTATTTCCAGTAAATTACAAATAATACTATGATATATTAAATGCAAAGATATTATCCAATGTAAACAATTTCAGTAATTTAGTTTATACTTGCTTAATTTAATCATCCACATCCTGTCCTGGGCTGCATTCACCTTACCCTAGCAAGCTATCATCACCAGTGTTAAATGCACTGCTTGCCTTCTGTTTGGCAATCATGGTTGTTCCACTATCAGTCCACATGCCAGCAAAGCGATCATGCTGGGATGTGAAAAGATACCAAGACAAACTTTCGTCACAAATGGAAAATCATTCACCACTGCGAATCTTGGGCGTAGTTACATTCTCTCGGTGATATTTTGTTTCGTCTGTGATAAATTTACCGTAGCATGAAAGCATTATAGGACATTATCAAAAATGATAAAACAAGGTTATTGTCAACATCAAGTACAGGCTCAAAACTAGTTTCACTATTTTTCAGACATGACTGAAGTTCTGTAGGAGGTAGTCTTGGGTAAACAACAGAGTCCATGATGTTTTTACTTTAATTCAGCAGTCACTGTTAGCCAGCACCATACATGGCATCCAGTATTTTGATTGCTTTTGTTTCGTTGGGTCTGGTTAGTACTTGGATGGGTGACCGCCTGGGAACACCAGATGCTGTTGGCATCCCTACGTGTCAAGTGGGGTTGGTGGAGGATTAGTGCCCCTCCCTGTAAAACAATTAACTCTAAGCCATTGGCCACCCCGTCTGGGATACATGGCGTCTGGCAATGAATGAATGATGTTTGTTTCCACAGCAGATGGTGTGAAGGGAGTAATCGCTCCTGCTCACCCTGGCCTAACAAGCATCACTTCGCTGATATGCCAGCAAAGCCATCATGATCAGCGGGGGTGAACAAAGACCTGGTTTGTCATTCTGTACAAACAGTAGGATGGTCAGATCACGATTCTGATCTCTCTTCAGGCTCATACTTGGGACAATGAATCTATTCTACTTATAAAAAAAAAAAAAAATTGTCAAATTTATGATGATTACAGCAGATCTACAAAACACTTAGTGTCTAACAACAACCTGTTATCAGAACAGCACTGACATGTACACTCGCACCAAAAAGTATCTGTGCAGAATATGTGTTAAATATTATGACACATGGAACAAAGGTAAGTGGAAGTTACGGTTCTGTCCTCCCACACGCAGGTATCCCAGACGACAGATGAATGCTATTTCAAATACCTCTTGTGTCCTCCATAATGAGTAGGGAATGGCAGTAATTGTTATAATATATACAGGTATTAACGGGCTGTCACTGCCAAGTGATTGAATCATTACGGATGTCATCGGACCCACAATGCACCGATTGTTTTTGGTGCCAGTGTACATGTTTCGGTCCAACCCAACAACTGCTCTCTCTCTCTCTCCCTCCCTCTCATTTCATGATCCCTGGCGGTCTAGTGGGACTCAAGTTGGATGTGGCCCATCAGTGCTTACACTTGAGGGGTGGTTGGGGTTTCTTACTCACAAAATCCCACTCTGGGAAGAGCAACTGGTCACTCTTGTGCTAATGCTCGAAATAAGTTGCCTAGACCCAGGCCCTTACACTCCTGAAGAGTCAAAAAATGGGTTGGATGATGGATGGACAGATGAATGGATGACAACCTCACTACACAATACACAAGAAGTCCCACCCAAACACTCTCTGTATGCACCCCACTACTCTTCCAAAGCCATTTACTCCCAATTCATTTATCCTAAGTAGTGAATGACAAGTATGGAGTCTTAGGCGAGGGTGTGGGTGTGTGGATTAAATACTTGCAGAGACAAAGAGTGCACGAATGATTGTACACACTTCATGGCATTAATGGACCAGGTAACACTGTATGGCAGGGAAAACAAGGTGACTGTGGACGACAGAACGAGCTATTGTGTTGCATGAATGGAAACCTGTTGAATGGTATATATATATATATTTTTTCCAAGATGGTGACAAAGCATAAGTAAAAGTAGGTTGTTGTCTGGATAGGTACAATATTACAATATCAGTGTTGGAATAACTGTTGTCACCATGACTATTCAACATGTGTGTGAAAGAACTTATGAGTGAGGCTAAAACATGAGTCAGGGAGAGAGGGATGGGACTAAGAGTGAACGGTGAAGGGTACTAAATTATGATGTGTGCAGATGATGCTGTGTTGCTTGCTAAGAGTGAAAAGGAACTCTGAAAATCTGTTCATCAGAGATCTGTGGATTTCTGTTGGCATAGCGCTTTTAAAGCACAGTATTTTTTACTTGTTATGGTCACCCACTGCAACAAGAAAATGTCACCAAACAGCTGCAACAGAATTGTCATAACTATTACTTCTAAACTGATTTTTAAATTGCAAAAAGCAACAGAACCAAAAACAAAATGTCTAAATGTTTTTAAAAAAGACATTTCTATACAACAGTCCTGAATGTGAAACAAAATGCTGTACTTTGAAGCCTGATTCCTCAGAATTTGCTTTGCAAGATGTTTTCATTATAAGAGTATCTCTGGTCTATCGCGACAAATTATTAAAAACTTGGGTTCCTCTGAAGCCTTTGACATCAGGGAGTAAATAGGTAACAAGTGAGATAAACATACAAATAAATTATTTGTGAGGTCATTTCTGAGAATTTTTACCTTTTTTCATATGTTATCTGAACTAATGATGAGGCATACAGACAGCAAGTTTACATACCAGATGACTTTTGACAACAGTAGAGCAGGTGGCATCCTTGCTTATTGGTTGGTTGAATGACATTATGCTTTACACTGAGAATGTATTAAATGTCACTTCCTCTACTGTTAGATGACCTACGCCTCTGAAAACATAATTTGATAATTTGTCAGTAAATGATCATATAATTATGTTTTAGGTTTAACAGGTGCATGCAAGAAAAAAACATTTAAATTCCAAATATTGTTTACACTAGCTATACTGCATAAGAAATTATGCTGACCACTAAGGGTATTATTTCAGAACAACATCCATCTACTGGACACTGGAATTAATATATTATTTCAGAACAACATCCATCTAATGGACACTGGAATTAATATATTATTTCAGAATAGCATCCATCTAATGGACACTGGAATTAATATATTATTTCAGAACAACATCCATCTACTGGACACTGGAATTAATATATTATTTCAGAACAACATCCATCTACTGGACACTGGAATTAATATATTATTTCAGAACAACATCCATCTAATGGACACTGGAATTAATATATTATTTCAGAACAACATCCATCTAATGGACACTGGAATTAATATATTATTTCAGAACAACATCCATCTACTGGACACTGGAATTAATATATTATTTCAGAACAACATCCATCTAATGGACACTGGAATTAATATATTATTTCAGAATAACATCCATCTAATGGACACTGGAATTAATATATTATTTCAGAACAACATCCATCTACTGGACACTGGAATTAATATATTATTTCAGAACAACATCCATCTAATGGACACTGGAATTAATATATTATTTCAGAATAACATCCATCTAATGGACACTGGAATTAATATATTATTTCAGAACAACATCCATCTAATGGACACTGGAATTAATATATTATTTCAGAATAACATCCATCTACTGGACACTGGAATTAATATATTATTTCAGAACAACATCCATCTAATGGACACTGGAATTAATATATTATTTCAGAATAACATCCATCTAATGGACACTGGAATTAATATATTATTTCAGAATAACATCCATCTAATGGACACTGGAATTAATATATTATTTCAGAACAACATCCATCTACTGGACACTGGAATTAATATATTATTTCAGAACAACATCCATCTAATGGACACTGGAATTAATATATTATTTCAGAACAACATCCATCTAATGGACACTGGAATTAATATATTATTTCAGAACAACATCCATCTAATGGACACTGGAATTAATATATTATTTCAGAATAATATCCATCTAATGGACACTGGAATTAATATATTATTTCAGAACAACATCCATCTAATGGACACTGGAATTAATATATTATTTCAGAATAACATCCATCTACTGGACACTGGAATTAATATTTCAGAATACCTTCCATCTAATGGACACTGGAATTAATATATTATTTCAGAATAACATCCATTTATTGGACACTGGAATTAATATATTATTTCAGAATAACATCCATCTAATGGACACTGGAATTAATATATTATTTCAGAATAGCATCCATCTAATGAACACTGGAATTAATATATTATTTCAGAACAACATCCATCTAATGAACACTGGAATTAATATATTATTTCAGAATAACATCCATCTAATGGACACTGGAATTAATATTTCAGAATAGCATCCATCTAATGGACACTGGAATTAATATGTTACTTGCTATCTATCTACAACCAGACGCATTAGTCCCACACGAGGTGTTCACAAACAAATCACCTCCATGTCGCCCTGTCCCGCTGTCCCCTGCCACTTCAATGCCCTCCCCATAACTTATACCCCCCCCCTCTCTCCTATACCTCTCCACTCCATCTCATCCTCGGTGTCTTCCAACCTCCCCTCCCCCCAATTCACCTCACTCACATACATTCTCCTCGTTAGTCACTCACTTTCCATCCTCTCCACATGGCCAAACCTCCTCAGTCTATTTCTCCTAATGCTTTCTATCACAACCACATCTACACCACAATGCTTCTTCACTTACAAGGTACTCATTTATCGGTCTGTCTTTCCATGTAACTTCACATGCTCCTCTCAAATATGTAACTCACATGTTATCTGAGTTATTGGATATGAATTTCAACTGCTCTCACTCTTGACCTGCGCCCTTTCAACAAGGTCCAAGTTTCGCTTCCAAACGTTAGAGTGGGTATCACAATACCATCACACAGTGACGTATTCCAATGCTCGCTTCCTTATTTCTAATCACTACTTTCAATGAACCAGCAACCTTTCTTTCCTGTTGTACCTTTTCAAGTATTATATGCTCCAAACTTCCATCCTTACTCATTACACTACCCAAATACGTAGATGTACACACATTATCCATTTCCTCACCATCCAGCATCAGTATGCATTCAGCGATTTCATTTCTCTGGAAGACCACAACTTTAATTCAGTACTACACTTCCAGGGGTTCACCTGTCTATTTATGTTTCCTTGATGCAAGTAAGGCTTTTGATAGGGTGAATTACTGAAAGCTTTTCAATAAACTTCTCATAAGGGGAGCACCAGGGCACTTGGTTAAATTGTTACTGTTCTGGTATACTACACAGGAATTTGCTGTAAAATCGGGGGGTGCCACCTCACTGCCCTTCAAGTCAACCAATGGTATTCGACAGGGAGGGATACTGTCTCCCTACCTATACAATGTGTACACAGACGATCTCAGTGCTGCCCTTCGTGATACAGGGACTGGATGTTACATACATGATAAGTGCATTAATTCACTGAGCTATGCTGATGAATGGTACTGTTGGCACCTACACTGGATGCACTGCAAGGTCTCATTGGTGTGTGTGAGGTGTATGCTGCCAACCATGATATTATCTATAACACCACTAAGACAGAGTGCATGGTGGTACCACCGACACGCTCTAAGGTGAATTACCAGACATCAGCCAGGCTCAATGGGTGTGCCCTTGAATTTGTGGATAGATTCACATACTTAGGCCATGTCATCAATAAGGAAATGACTGATGATGATGATATGATGAAGCAAAAGGCTAAACTAACAGTCATTGGTAATACACTGCTGAGGAGATTCTCCTTCTGCAGTGTGGAGGTGAAGTTGGAATTATTCAGGAGCCACTGCTACTCACTCTACTGCAATTCGCTGTGGTCGCGGTACAAGGTGGCCTCCCTGAAGAGACTCAGGGTTTGTCACAACGACATCCTTAAGAGGCTTCTGGGGCTGCCAAGATAGAGTAGTTCATCCCAGGCATTCACCGTGCATGGCATGAACAGTCTTGATGTGCTCCGCCGACACTCCGCGTACAGTATGAGGAGTAGGGTGGAACAATCTGACAACTACATCATCACTTCAATCAGACACAGCTCTGCCTATGTGTGTGGATCTATACCACGTGAATGGATGAAGCGACTGTTTACGTAGCAGGTATAATACTTTGTATATTGCTATACATGTTCCTTTTTTAATCTTTGTATATGCCGTTGAGCGAAATAAAAGTTATTATTATTATTATTATTATTATTATTTACTCTCCCCTACTTTCACCTTTGGAGTTTAGATTTCGTTTCTTGCAAACTCTCCCAGACTCACGCACCAAACCTTGCAGTTCCCTTTCCTCTTCATTAAACAATACAGTATCATCTGCAGACAACAGAACAAGAAGTTTCCAAACGCTGCCGTCACTCACTAGGGCCGCTCCAACATCCACTGCCCTACCTTGTATCTGTTTTATAACTCCATCCATATACAGACTGAACAACTATGGAGACATGACACATCAGAGTCAATCCAACATTCAGATAGAAAAATTCACTGAGTTCACTGTCCATATGTACTACAGCCCTAGCACCCTCGTAACATACAGTACTTCTCACGGAATTCAACGCTTTCCATTTTCTTCGTAATTTGTCAATGTTTTCCACATTCCTCGTCTATCCACTCTGTCATATGCTTTCTCCAAATCCATGATGGCTGCATACAACTTCATTCCCACCTCTAGAAACCCTTCCACAAAACACCTTAGGATGAATATCTGATCTACACCTCTTCTCTTCCTGAAACCTTCCTGTTCTTCTTCATCTAATTCCTCTCTTATTTCCCTGATTCTGTCAACAAGTATCCTACCATACACTTTTCCTATTGCACCATCAAGACAAATACCCCTATGATTACCACACACTTTTGTCCTCTTTTCCCATGTACAAGGAAATAACTACTTAGTTAATGAAATTGGGTGCAACTTCTCTTCCATACTCATACATTTGAAATGCTTCTTATACTGAAGTTGCTACTGTAATCAATGATGAGGGAGAGATTCTCGGGCTCCCATCTCTATCCGTAATGAGACCTGCATTAGGCTGGGTTTAATCGTGCTGTTATGCTGGGATACGTCAACTAACATACCATAATGGTTTAATTAATTAATTAATGCATTGTACGAGGTCTTATAAATATATATATATATATATATATATATATATATATATATATATATATATATATATAAATATAAAAAGAGAAGAACGCGTGGTGGATGAAAACATTATTATGTGCAATGGAAACTAAACTATCTACTGCCAGACGCCTTAATCCCGTAAGGGGTGGCCACAAACAAATCGCCTGCTTGTCACCCTGTCACCCTAGCTCACATCTCCCTCTCTCATACAACTCTCTACCCCATCCCTCCATCTCATCCTCGGCCTCCCCATCCCTCTCCCCCCATCCACCTCACTCACATCCATTCTTCTCGTTAGTCTCTCGCTCTCAATCCTCTCCACATGGCCAAACCACCTCAATGTATTTCCCCTAACGCTTTCTATCACACCTACATTCACAAATCAACGTTCATTCACTTCCTCATTTGTCAGCATGCCTCTCCATGTAACTCCACATGCTCCTCTCAAATAGCTAAAACTAAAAAAAAAATAAAACTAAGTGATTTTCTTTAATAAACTAGGAAAAATATAACAAAGTATTTTCTTAAATGTTTCCACAGAATGTGAGAGGAAAACACAAAAAGGATGGAGGAATAATAATGACTTTGTACAAAAGAGTACAAAAACTGAATTAACAAGAAACAAAACAGGAAGCAGTGATTTTATCTGAAATGCATTTTTGTTTTTTTTTCATTAAAGTAACTGAGGTACATAAGCCCTATGGCTGGAAAAAATAAGGAAAGAAATCAAAAATAAAGGAAGCGGAAAAAAAAAAAAAATGCGGCATTGACAGCGACAGCAGACGTCTGTATTCGTGTGGGTTTTCTTGGAACAGCTGCTGGATGAAGGTGGAAAATTAGATTTTGAATGGATGGATAAAAGAACCTAATTTTATTAAATAGTGATAAGAGCTGTAGAGGGATCACAATATGGGAGTGAAATTATATATAAAAGAAAGTGTCAGACTGCTTTGCTAACCATATAATATATGAGAGATTTCTAGAGGTGTAAATGGACAAAGAGAAACAAACAAAAGACATATGAGACCACAACTTACTACTGATGGGTTTAGCAGGAAACAAGGAAAAGGAGGTGGAAATGCCACAGGGGGAAACTGTTTACTTTATAAAGGATAAGCAGTCTCTGAATGATTATACTGTACTTGGGTAGTGTGATGGGTAAGGATGGAAGTTTAGAGGATGAAGTGCTTGATTGGATACAACATGGAAGAAAGGCTGCTGGTTCTTTGAAAGCAGTGATAAGAAACAGGATAGCGAGCACGGAGGTATAAAAAAAAAAAAAAAAGTCACTGAATGACAGTATAAGGATACCAACTCTAAGATATGGAAGCAAAGCCTGGGCCTTGCTGGAAGGACACAAGTCAAGTGTGAGGGCAGCGGAAATGAGATATTTGAAAGGAGCATACATATGGAGTTACATGGAGAGAGAGACTGATAAATGAGTAAGTGAAGGTGTGTTGTGGTGTGGATGTGAATGTGATTGAAAGCGTTCGGTAAAATACACTGAGGTGGTTTAGCCATGTGGAGAGACTGGAGAGTGAGAGACTAATGAGGAGAGTGTGAATGAGATATAAGGGAGGGGAGGGAAGGGGAGGCCGAGGATGAAATGAAGAGATGGAGTGGAGAGGTATATGAGAGAGGGTGTGTGTGAGCTGGGTGGAGGGCAGTGAAATGGCAGGAGACAGGACGACATGGAGGCCAAGTGGGTTGACTGATGAAGTATTCCTTCCCCCTCCCCTCAGGGCGTTGGCAGCTCTTGGTTGTGCCCTCAGTAGCGAGGTGGCCGGCATGGCACACCCCGCCAGCACCACCAGGACACCTAAGCTCCCCCACCACGACAAGGTGGCTGCCACGGGGGAGTTTTTTTTTTTTTTTTAATGAATGAAGTAGACAGTATTTGTAACAGTGGTAGTGATATCAGTTGTAAGCAGCGCCTCTAATAGTGGTAGTGATATCAGTGGTAAGCAGGGCCTGTAATAGTGGTAGTGATATCAGTGGTAAGCAGCGCCTCTAATAGTGGTAGTGATAGCAGTGGTAAGCAGCGCCTCTAATAGTGGTAGTGATAGCAGTGGTAAGCAGGGCCTGTAATAGTGGTAGTGATAGCAGTGGTAAGCAGCGCCTCTAATAGTGGTAGTGATAGCAGTGGTAAGCAGCGCCTCTAATAGTGGTAGTAACAGTAGGGCGCTGCTGGCCTAGCCTGTGCAGACACTCAGTGGGCCATTCCATGACTGCAGTATTTGGATCCACTCATAAACAAGTCACACTGGGTACATATTTTGGGACGATTTCTGAAGTACACTCAGTGAGCACATTTTTTAGATCTCCTGATGAACTCCGTTCGTAGGCTAATTTTATCTTTGTAATTGGACTTGCCTATATAAAGAGGTTCATTGTAGAAATCAATGTACCCTTTGGACTTGGCCCAGATGGCTGCATAAACTTCTTTGAAAGTGATGACAGCATAATACGTCTGCACCGTGTTGATGACGGGTCGTTGGATTAAGATAACTTCACCGAAGTGTTTTTCCATAAATAGTTGAATATCAATATTGTGGGCATCACTGGGTACGCCGTGCACTATAACTTCCCGGTGGTCGCGCCCCAGCGTCTCCATCCACACACATCTTCCCTGCACCACCACCGGCCAGGTATTGAGGGCCAGGGCGGCGGCGCTCAAATGACCAAACGTAACAAAGCCAAACGTTTTGTCCGGCCTAACCCACACGTCGGTCACTGCGCCAAATTCACCAAGTACGTGTTGCACCAAGCAGGGGTGGCAGTTTCTGGGGAGACCCGTAATTTTAACCCTGGTAGGTTCATTATGAGTGGGCCTTCCCACCCCAAGGTTGTGCATTGTCTCCCGTGACAAAAACAGGCTGTCCTGTGCTGGCCTTGCTGCCTCTGCTGACACACCAGCCTCCTCGTCCTCTTCCTCTTCGTCATCTTCCTCTTCGTCATCTTCCTCTTCCTCCTCCTCTTCCTCTTCGTCGTCTTCCTCTTCCTCCTCCTCCTCCTCTTCCTCTTCCTCCTCCCCCTCCTCCTTCTCCCTGATCACTTCTAACGAGGGAACGAATTTTTGTGTCCGTATATCTTTTACGACTCTGGCGGGTTCCTCCTCCTCCTCCTCCTCCTCCTCTTCCTTCTACTCCTCCTCCCCCTCCTCCTCCTCCCTGATCACTTCTAACGAGGGAACGAATTTTGGTGTCCGTTTATCCTTTACGACTCTGGCGGGTTCCTCCTCCTCCCCCTCCTCCTTGATTACTTTTAATGAGAGAACGAATTTTGGTGTCCGTATATCCATTACAACCCTGGAGGGTTCCGCCATTATGATCTGGGTGAGTTTCTCTTTCTTCTCCTGGTCTTCCTGTCTAACTAACTCCTTTTCAATGTCCATCTCAGACTCCGTAGCTGCCTCCTTTTCTCTCTCCAACTCCTCGTCTCTTCCTTTTTCCTCTGTCTTTTCCCTGTCCTCGCCTGCCTTCCCCTTTCTTCTAAAAAGTCTGCTAAACCATCCTTTTCGCTTTTGGCTTTTATTCTCCTTTTCTTGTTCCTCTTTTTCGTTTTTCTCTTGTTCTTTTCTCTCCTTCTTTTTATTTTTTTCCTTTAACTTTTCCTCATGTTCTTTTTGCTTCTCTTCTTTTTTGTCTAGCTCTTCTTTTTTCGCCTTTTCTTTTGGATCGATTTCTTCATTTATCTTTCCCCGGCGTCCCATCCTTAGGCCCCGGAACAATCGACGACAAATACCCATTGTGATTCAAAACTCTGAAGAAGGCTATTAAACTGCAATAAGTGTAATAAGTACTAACAGTAAGAATAAAGTAAATAAGAAATACGAGTAATAGGGAATACGAATTTTCGAAAGGAAATACTGAATAATATGCGATAAGAGGATGAATACAAGGGAGCAGAGCACAACACTAAATACAGTGTATTACAAGTACTGTGGGAATCGTGAGCTGGAAGGAATAAAGACTGAGAGAAGTGGAATCTTATCTCAACCTCTTTGAAGCCATCCTGGAACTGCCGCCTACAGGACTGGTTGCCATCACGTACTTCCCTCACTCTAACACGGCCTAAAACTGCCATCCATCCATCTGCAGGTGTGACTGTATCTGGGGATGAATGCTGCAATATGATGCTAGTCATGAAGAAGTGCTGTGGGTAGAATGTAGGGCCGTAGCACTGTGTTTTTCTGAGACTATGCCTAAATTTGTCATTCTTGTCGATGCAGACGATATCGATATGAAGTGTTAAGATGTAATAGGCAGGATAAGTCGCTCAGTAGCAGGTGTTAGGAAGCCCGTAACGCTACGTAAAGCCTGACATCATCGACCTTATTCTAAAAGGAAATAATTAAGGCTCAAAGTGTCCAATAGTGGGTAGGAATGAAATAATGAGGATCCAAATGGTAAGGATCCACATACTAAAGATCCACATAGTAAGGATCCACATACTAAAGATCCACATACTAAAGATCCACATACTAAAGATCCACATAGTAAGAATCCACATAGTAAGGATCCACATAGTAAGGATCCACATACTAAAGATCCACATAGTAAGGATCCACATACTAAAGATCCACATAGTAAGGATCCACATACTAATGATCCACATACTAAGGATCCACATACTAAGGATCACATAGTAAGGATCCACATAGTAAGGCTCCACATAGTAAGGATCCACATAATAAAGATCCATATAGTAAGGATCCACATAGTAAGGCTCCACATACTAAGGATCACATAGTAAAGATCCACATAGTAAAGATCCACATAGTAAGGATCCACATACTAAAGATCCACATAGTAAGGATCCACATAGTAAGGATCCACATACTAAGTATCACATAGTACGGATCCACATACTAAGTATCACATAGTAAGGCTCCACATACTAAGTATCACATAGTAAGGCTCCACATACTAAGTATCACATAGTAAAGATCCACATAGTAAGAATCCACATACTAAGGATCCACATACTAAGGATCCACATACTAAGGATCCACATACTAAGGATCACATAGTAAAGATCCACATAGTAAGGCTCCACATACTAAAGATGCACATAGTAAGGCTCCACATAGTAAGGCTCCACATAGTAAAGATCCACATAGTAAAGATCCACATAGTAAAGATCCACATAGAGTATAGCATCACAGGATTTTTAGTTCTTTCCCCTTATCTTGGGCCAGATTTTCGTCCTGTTGCTGCCTATTTCACGTAGCTCAGTGGCAGTAAAGGACAATACTACGAGTCTACATCAGTTCCATAGCACTTCTTCGTGACTAGCACCATATACTAATGTTTATCTCTGTTTACAACTTTGCACTGAATGCGGAGAGATGTCGATTTTAGGCGATATTAAAATGAAAGGAAAATGACTACGGCACAGCATCCTTTCCCTAACACTTCTTCGTGACTTGCACAGTATTGTTGCATCGGCATTTATTTAGTGCTGCAGCTCATGAGTCAAGCGGGAGAGATGGTGATTTTAGGCCAAATTAATGTGTAAAGCCTGTGTAGTAGAGATTATTTATAACTGATAAGCTGATAACAAATGAGAGAGAGAGAGAGAGAGAGAGAGAGAGAGAGAGAGAGAGAGAGAGGTGGAATGACATGTCGGTAAGGAGAGACTCGTTGTTGTAAGACGCTGACCATCAAATGAACATTTTGTCACTGACTGGATTGGTAAGGTAGCCAGTATGGGGCCGGTATTAAATTTTCACACGTGTTTGATCCGATTTTTTAGCCATACTTGGTGGAACGGGTGAGGGTTAGCCAAGGGGTTGACCTACAGATTTCGAAAACAATTTCACATTACAGTGACAAATTAAATACTCTTGACCCGATTTAGATTAAACTTGGTGGCAGAGTTGAGGGTAAGACAAGATGGAAGTGGCTGCTTTTGAGGAAGAATCAAACGTCAAGGTCACTGAGCAAGATCAAAGTTAAACCCGTGTGTGTCTGAGTGAACAAAATAACTAAAATTGTTTTCCTTTGATATGGACCAAACTTGGTGGAAGGGTCGAGGGACAGCCAAGGGGTTGACCCAATCTTTTTAAGAGCATTATATCAAATGTCAAGATCGCAAGACGAGGTTAACTTAAACACGTTTTATTTAGACCTCAACTGGTGGAGGGATTCCGGGTTAGGATAAAGGAATTCGATTTTAATAATAATCAGTCAAAGGCCAAGGTCACAGAGTAGAGCCAAAGTTCGACCTGTGTGTATTGTAGTTTAGTAATATATACTTGACGCATGTTAGTATCTGTTTTGCTTGACTTCGCCAGATACTCCATAGTCTAAACTGATGTACGTGGAAGTTAGGACAATTATGCCACTTTTTACTGAGAGCAAACAACAACCAGCGTGCACTCACGGAGGGCATACCTCCGCCAATGCACTCGCAGCCCATCTTTCGTCGCGGCAAGACCTCCTGGCGGGACCAGCTCGCCACAGCAGCTGTGTCAGCCAAGGGATGGGCACGTCGTTTCGATCTGAGGGAGTGCCCTGGTCTGCCCACCAGGAGGTCGAGGTTCCTCCGCCGTAGACTACCCGGCCGACGACCCTCCCTCCGCCACGACCATGAACCGGGGCTGTGCCATCTGTGACGACCAGGACCAGGCCTCCTCTCTGTGCTTCCACCTGCTGGTGGTGGAGAGCTGAACGAGTATTTTTCTCCCTTTCCATCACGGGCATGGGGGTCGAGGTCAGCGTCGGGGCGGCTTCCACCTGAGCTCATCGGCGCCTCCTCCATTGGCGCTGCGCTGTCTACCCAGCTCCCGTCCCGCCCTGCCCTCGTTTAGACCATCGTGCTGCCAGCATCACTATCCACTGCCAAGCCCCGCCCTGCCTCGTCGATCATCGGGCAGCCGATCTCACCACCAACCATCGCACTTTCCCTTGCCTCTGCCGCCTTTCCATTGTTCGCCAGTTTGCTGTCCCCGCTACGGTCTCATTGAGAGCTTTTGTTCCTGCTTCTTCCCTGACGGGCTCTTTGTTTGCCTGTGCCCCAACAAGTGCGAGGCGAATATAACAACAACAACAACATCCGCCAGTGCCATTGTGATTAAAAAAGATTAAGATCCGGATCCGTGGAGATAATGTGTGGAATAAATAGAATACGGATCTGCCCCGAAAGTCAGTCAATTTTTCCTTGACCCATGGCCCACTCTTTCACGAAATATTATTGAAATTCATTGAGAACTTTTGGGGATAATGTGCGGGATACATAGTATCCGGATCCGGATTCTGATCAGCCCCTATATTTAATAATTTCTCTTTTGGCCCATGGCCCACCCTTCCACAAAATTTTACTGAATTTCTTTGAGAACTTTTGGAGAGATCGTGTGGACAAAGAGACAAACATAGGCGAATACATAAGCTCCTCCAACTTATTCGCGGATGTAATGAATGATTAAAAGTGTCTTGAAATTTGTGACTGCTGAGAGATTACGGAATTGTAGCCTTCCCGGAGAGCGGATGAGACACGAGTCCAGGTCTGGGTTCGTAGTGAAAGCTGACGAGTAATTTCCCAAGACATTTGAATTGAAGATTGCGTGGACGGGAGCTGCGTCTCTGTGTAATCCCATCTGAAACTAAGTAGTTCTTTTTTCTTCCTGTAAAAACCACTCTTTGAGGACTTAAAAGTTTTTGTTTTTTTTCAAAGGTACCCAACTTCGTTTTCATTTCTTTTTTTCTTCTTCCTTTTTCTTTTCGTTCTTTCTTTTCTTTCTTTCTTTTCTTTTCTTTTCTTTTTTGTTTTTTTTTTGCGTTTACCTCTCAGTGAATATAGATGTCTTCATTATATTGACTTTTTGACTGAATGGTATTCGTTAAATCAGATAATGTAGGTGAAGTGGTCAAAACTTCTACTTTGTCATATTATTATTATATACTACACACACACACACACACACACACACTGTCTATGTTGATGTGATGGGACAATGAGTCAGCCAAGAAAGCGTTAAGGTGCTTGCAGTGCTTGGCGGCCACCGATAGTCTGATGACCTTCCTCAAGGAGAGATACCCCAGACAAATGTGGGTGACAACCACATCACAGAGACGGATGAGGGTGGGGTGATTGCCGTCTATGTCTCACTTCACAGTAGTTGCCATATTGCTGAATGGGGTCCCTGGTGGATCATTCAATACTCGTATCAGTACCCAGGATGAACAGAGAAACCTGTACTTTACACAGGAAAAATCATTCAATATATTACCACTATGCTGGGATTTGAACCCGGGACTCTCAGGTGAGAGCCAGGCAGCAATCTACTACACCATGACCAGGTAAAAGTTATCTCACGGTCACAATCTTGTAACTCACACTGTCACAATCTTGCAACTAATGTTCCTCCACCCCCACTGTGGGCACGATGAGGGTGAGAGTCCCGGGTTCGACTCCCGGCATAGTTCTAATATATTGAATGAAAAAATCAGTACGCAGATCTCGGTCCTAACTAGCCTATTCAAGATTTGCTCGCCAGTTGCCTTGGACACAGGCAGCCTAAAAGGAGAAGGAGATTGCAGGCGACCCCAGTAAGAAGAACCTGATCGAGCCGGGTGTGATCAACATCGACTGGAATTCAAACAGAAGAGAGCCTGAGATCGAGGTCGTGAGCCTGATGGGGATGGGAGTAAGGGGAGAGAAGAAAAGGGAACAGACAAGGAGTGGGGCGGGGGAGAGTTGCGAAGAAGGCCGAGGGCTGTTTAGGAATCGCTGATAATTAGGCCTGAAAGGTTTTGAGAGAAAAGGAAGTCAAAGGCAAAGATGAGAACAGACACTTTACACTGAGTACAACCGGTTCAGCTGGAAAGGTTGTGGGAGGTGGAGAATATGGGTGAAGCAAATTTAGTAAAGGCGAGGCATGCACCTTGGTCTTCAGCGAAGACAGAACCGTCAATATAACAGTATAAACGTGAACGGGATGAGTAGTGTAGGTACAAGCTATTGAGTGTTTCAATGATGGAGAACTGAGGAGAAATAGGTGAACGGTGAGCAGCAGTGGCAGAAGGCGTATAAAGAACAGCAGGAATTGTAAACGTCCACAAAGGGAGAAGAGTGTCAACAAGAGAGGGTATGACAAGTTCAACATGAATACTGGCAGGGTATCAGTCAAGATGAGTGGCATCAGAAAGAGAACAGCAACCCGGCGGGGAAGAAAAGGGAGGGGCAAGGGACGGAAATGTGATAAAAAATTAAATATGATCAGATACTGTGTGGCGAAGCTGACACCAAGCATATGAAAGCGATCGGTAACAGGACGCAAATTGAGTTCAGTAAGCATGCCCAATACTTAGGTTGACCAAGGACAGTGAAGAAACACATGGCTCTATTTTGTACCACTTCATGAGGTCGAAGTAGTTCTGGGGCGACAAAGAGAGTGGGATGCCATGTTAGGTAAGATGAAAGCGAATAAAACAGTAGCCTATACAACAGGCAAAATGCACGAGCAGTGATGCTGACGCCCGCTGATCAGTGGAAAGGACATACTGGGACGGGATATAGAGGAAGGAGAAAGGAAAGTTGAAATATTTTTAATTCTGTGTTTCTTCGAGATGAGAGCCGAGGAGGGTGACGGTTGTAGAATACTGTACAGGCAGGCCTGTGAGTGGGAAAGAAAATAAATAGCTTAGTTATTGCAGTGTTGTTTATACAGTATTCCCACAGTGAGAAGCAGCCTGGTCAAACTGAGCAAGAAGATGCTGAAGTGTGACATAGGAGAGGAAATGGATGCAAATATCCCAGCATAGCTTAAGAGGGCGTTCTTGCGTTTTCCTGCTGTCTCCCATTAATATCACCCTTGATTCTCTATCATTGATTCCGACAGAAAACGCTATAAAATTAGAGAGCGATAACTCTAGCATAATCACTGCTCGTGTACAGGACACTGTAATGATTAACGTGAAAGCGTCAATACTGTATCTCTAAATTATATATCTTGTTTTCATATTTGGCAAGTACGCAGCTATAACCTTTGTCGCTAAAATGTGAATATTTTGAAAATGCAGTTAAGATAATTTTGTAAAACTGGGAGGATAATGAAAGAAGGTAGCCTACCCTGAGAGAAAGACTAGGAAAACAGAATGTGAGAAACAAAGTCGTAGCGGGTGAATAGGAGAGAAAGTCAGAGGAGGCATTGCAATCGTTTACTTGAGCGCATGTAGAAAATTTGTTCAATGTTTGTTAGTGTTTAGTTAGGAATGCTATAATGGTGTGCGGTGTTGCAGGGGTCAGGAATTGTATAGACCAGTGGGATAAGCCTATAAGGAACTAGAGAAAGAAGCTGAAAAGACATGGAGAGGATGTGGTAGGCAGTGTTTATAATGATGGTATTAGGTGGTGATAGTAGTGGTAGGCAGTGTTTATAATGTGGTATTAAGTGGTGAAAGTAATGGTAGCAGTTTTTATAATGGTGGTATTAGGTGGTGATAAAAGTGATAGGTAGTGTATGTAGTAATGGTTTGATGGTGATAGTAATGGTAGGCAGTGTTTGTAATAAGAGAAGGAAGGAAGGAATACTGAAGAACTAGCACCAAGCCATAATATGGCTCTATGGCACTAAGGCTGGCGTTGAAGTGGTCTTGGCGTAAAATTGGTGTCAGGGAGAAAAGCCCAGCGTCAGTGGGCAATCTTAAACTATTTATATCATCGAACCAGATATCTAACCTGATAGGAGAAGTGGGAAATAAAGGCCGCAAGAAACATGGGAATATCGAGAAGCTAGATAGAACAGAAGGGAACAGTAAGAGAAAAACGAGAGACAAAAAGGCCCCTTTTAGATGCCTCTTATGCCAAGTGGGTTGACTGGTGAAGTATTGTTTCCCCTTTTCTACAAGGAGTTGGCAGTTCTTGGTTGTGCCCTCAGTAGCGAGGCGGCCGGCATGGCACACCCCACCAGCACTACCAGGGCACGTAAGCTCCCCCACCACGACAAGGTGGCTGACACGGGGGAGTTTTTTTTTTTTTTTTTCTTAATGGTGGTAGTAGACAGTGCAATAGTGGTAGTGATAGCAGTGGTAAGCAGGGCCTCTAACAGTCGTAGTGATAGCAATGGTAAGCAGGGCCTGTAATAGTGGTAGTGATATCAGTGGTAAGCAGGGCCTGTAATAGTGGTAGTGATATCAGTGGTAGCAGGGCCTGTAATAGTGGTAGTGATATCAGTGGTAGCAGTGCCTGTAATAGTGGTAGTGATATCAGTGGTAAGCAGGGCCTGTAACAGTGGTAGTAATATCAGTGGTAGCAGCGCCTGTAATAGTGATAGTGATAGCAATGGTAAGCAGGGCCTGTAGTAGTCGTAGTGACAGCAATAGTAAGCAGGGCCTATAATAGTCGTCGCCCACATTGTCTGGGGTATCTCTCCTTGAGGAAGGTCATCAGACTATCGGTGGCCGCCAAGCACTGCAAGCTCCTTAACGCTTCCTTGGCTGACTCATTGTCCCATCACATCAACATAGACAGTGTGTAATTCATCGGGTCGGTCAGGATCACTTGATAGTCGTGATCGTCAGCTTTTACCCTCCCGGAAGGGAGCTGAGAGCTCATATAGTCCGATCTATGGGCAAGGCTGTGACCTTCACACACGCACACACCCGTCCTCTTGCTCAAAGGGGACAGTAACCACCCACTTCGTCAGTGAAACTTTTCGCAACCTGAGCGAGGCGCGAACTCCCGTCCACCAGTTGGCAAGACAGAGCATTACCACTGCACCAGCGAGCGGTGTTGTGTGTGTGTGTGTGTGTGTGTGTGTGTGTGTGTGTGTGTGTGTGTGTGTGTGTGTGTGTGTGTGTGCGTGTGTGTGTGTGTGTGTGTAGTATATACTAATAATATGACAAAGATCGTCATGGCCTGCTAGAAATTTTGACCACTTCACCTACATTATCTGATTTAACGAATACCATTCAGTCAAAAAGTCAATATAATGAAGACATCTATATTCACTGAGAGGTAAACGCAAAAAAAAAACAAAAAAGAAAAGAAAAGAAAAGAAAGAAAGAAAAGAAAGAACGAAAAGAAAAAGGAAGAAGAAAAAAAGAAATGAAAACGAAGTTGGGTACCTTTGAAAAAAAACAAAAACTTTTAAGTCCTCAAAGAGTGGTTTTTACAGGAAGAAAAAAGAACTACTTAGTTTCAGATGGGATTACACAGAGACGCAGCTCCCGTCCACGCAATCTTCAATTCAAATGTCTTGGGAAATTACTCGTCAGCTTTCACTACGAACCCAGACCTGGACTCGTGTCTCATCCGCTCTCCGGGAAGGCTACAATTCCGTAATCTCTCAGCAGTCACAAATTTCAAGACACTTTTAATCATTCATTACATCCGCGAATAAGTTGGAGGAGCTTATGTATTCGCCTATGTTTGTCTCTTTGTCCACACGATCTCTCCAAAAGTTCTCAAAGAAATTCAGTAAAATTTTGTGGAAGGGTGGGCCATGGGCCAAAAGAGAAATTATTAAATTTAGGGGAGGACCAGAATCAAGATCCGGATCCTATGTATCCCGCACATTATCCCCAAAAGTTCTCAATGAATTTCAATAATATTTTGTGAATGAGTGGGCCATGGGTCAAGGAAAAATTGACTGACTTTCGGGGCAGATCCGGATTCTATTTATTCCACACATTATCTCCACGGATCCGGATCTTAATCTTTTTTAATCACAATGGCACAGGCGTATGTTGTTGTTGTTGTTATATTCGCCCCGCACTTGTTGGGGCACAGGCAAACAAAGAGCCCGTCAGGGAAGAAGCAGGAAAAAAAGCTCTCAATGAGACTGTAGCGGGGACAGCAAACTGGCGAACAATGGAAAGGCGGCAGAGGCAGGGGAAGGTGCGATGGTTGGTGGTGAGATCGGCTGCCCGATGATCGACGAGGCAGGGCGGGGCTTGGCGGTGGATAGTGATACCGGCAGCACGATGGTCTAAACGAGGGCAGGGCAGGACGGGAGCCGGGTAGACAGCGTGTCGCCGATGGAGGAGGCGCCGACGAGCTCAGGTGGAAGCCGCCCCGACGCTGACCTCGACCCCCACGCCAGTGATGGAAAGGGAGAAAAAGACTCGCCCAGCTCTCCAGCAGCAGCAGATGGAAGCACAGAGGGGAGGCCAGGCCTGGTCGTCACAGATGGCACAGCCCCGGTTCATGGTCGTGGCGGAGGGAGGGTCGTCGGCCGGGTAGTCTACGGCGGAGGAACCTCGACCTCCTGGTGGGCAGACCAGGGCACTCCCTCAGATCGAAACAACGGGCCCGTCCCTCGGCTGACACGGCTGCTGTGGCGAGCTGGTCCCGCCGGGAGGTCTTGCTGCGACGAGAGATAGGCTGCGAGTGCATTGGCGGAGGTATGCGCTCCGTGAGTGCACGCTGGTTGTTGTTTGCTCTCAGTAAAAAGTGGCATAATTGTCCTAACTTCCACGTACATCAGTTTAGACTATGGAGTATCTGGCGAAGTCAAGCAAAACAGATACTAACATGCGTCAAGTATATATTACTAAACTACAATACACACAGGTCGAACTTTGGCTCTACTCTGTGACCTTGGCCTTTGACTGATTATTATTAAAATCGAATTCCTTTATCCTAACCCGGAATCCTTCCACCAGTTGAGGTCTAAATAAAACGTGTTTAAGTTAACCTCGTCTTGCGATCTTGACATTTGATATAATGCTCTTAAAAAGATTGGGTCAAACGCTTGGCTGTCCCTCGACCCTTCCACCAAGTTTGGTCCATATCAAGGGAAAACAATTTTAGTTATTTTGTTCACTCAGACACACACGGGTTTAACTTTGATCTTGCTCAGTGACCTTGACGTTTGATTCTTCCTCAAAAGCAGCCACTTCCATCTTGTCTTACCCTCAACTCTGCCACCAAGTTTAATCTAAATCGGGTCAAGAGTATTTAATTTGTCACTGTAATGTGAAATTGTTTTCGAAATCTGTAGGTCAACCCCTTGGCTAACCCTCACCCGTTCCACCAAGTATGGCTAAAAAATCGGATCAAACACGTGTGAAAATTTAATACCGGCCCCATACTGGCTACCTTACCAATCCAGTCAGTGACAAAATGTTCATTTGATGGTCAGCGTCTTACAACAACGAGTCTCTCCTTACCGACATGTCATTCCACCTCTCTCTCTCTCTCTCTCTCTCTCTCTCTCTCTCTCATTTGTTATCAGCTTATCAGTTATAAATAATCTCTACTACACAAGCTTTACACATTAATTTGGCCTAAAATCACCATCTCTCCCGCTTGACTCCTGAGCTGCAGCACTAAATAAATGCTGATGCAACAATACTGTGCAAGTCACGAAGAAGTGTTAGGGAAAGGATGCTGTGCCGTAGTCATTTTCCTTTCATTTTAATATCGCCTAAAATCGACATCTCTCCGCATTCAGTGCAAAGTTGTAAACAGAGATAAACACTAGTATATGGTGCTAGTCACGAAGAAGTGCTATGGAACTGATGTAGACTCGTAGTATTGTCCTTTACTGCCACTGAGCTACGTGAAATAGGCAGCAAAAGGACGAAAATCTGGCCCAAGATAAGGGGAAAGAACTAAAAATCCTGTGATGCTATACTCTATGTGGATCTTTACTATGTGGATCTTTACTATGTGGATCTTTACTATGTGAAGCCTTACTATGTGGATCCTTACTATGTGATCCTTACTATGTGGATCCTTAGTATGTGGATCCTTACTATGTGGATCCTTACTATGTGATACTTAGTATGTGGATCCTTACTATGTGATACTTAGTATGTGGATTCTTACTATGTGATACTTAGTATGTGGATCCTTACTATGTGATACTTAGTATGTGGATCCTTACTATGTGGATCCTTACTATGTGATACTTAGTATGTGGACCCTTACTATGTAGATCCTTACTATGTGATACTTAGTATGTGGATCCGTACTATGTGGATCTTTACTATGTGGATCTTTAGTATGTGGACCCTTACTATGTGGACCCGTACTATGTGGATCTTTAGTATGTGGATCCTTACTATGTGGATCCTTACTATGTGGATCTTTAGTATGTGGATCCTTACTATGTGGATCTTTAGTATGTGGATCCTTACTATGTGGATCTTTACTATGTGATCCTTAGTATGTGGAGCCTTACTATGTGGATCCTTACTATGTGATCCTTAGTATGTGGATCTTTAGTATGTGGATCTTTACTATGTGGACCCGTACTATGTGGATCTTTAGTATGTGGATCCTTAGTATGTGGATCTTTACTATGTGATCCTTAGTATGTGGATCCTTACTATGTGGATCCTTACTATGTGATCCTTATTATGTGGACCCTTACTATGTGGATCTTTAGCATGTGGATCCTTACTATGTGGATCTTTAGCATGTGGATCCTTACTATGTGGATCTTTACTATGTGATCCTTAGTATGTGGATCCTTACTATGTGGATCCTTACTATATGGATCTTTATTATGTGGATCCTTACTATGTGGAGCCATACTATGTGGATCCTTAGTATGTGATCCTTAGTATGTGGATCTTTAGTATGTGGATCCTTAGTATGTGGATCCTTAGTATGTGGATCCTTACTATGTGGATCTTTAGTATGTGGATCCTTACTATGTGGATCTTTACTATGTGATCCTTAGTATGTGGATCCTTACTATGTGGATCCTTACTATATGGATCTTTATTATGTGGATCCTTACTATGTGGAGCCATACTATGTGGATCCTTAGTATGTGATCCTTAGTATGTGGATCTTTAGTATGTGGATCCTTAGTATGTGGATCCTTAGTATGTGGATCCTTACTATGTGGATCTTTAGTATGTGGATCCTTAGTATGTGGATCCTTACTATGTGGATCTTTAGTATGTGGATCCTTACTTTGTGGATCTTTAGTATGTGGATCCTTACTATGTGGATCCTTACTATGTGGATCTTTAGTATGTGGATCCTTACTATGTGGATCCTTACTATGTGGATCCTTTCTATGTGGATCCTTACTATGTGGATCTTTAGTATGTGGATCTTTAGTATGTGGATGTCACGAATCAATTCGCGACATTTCCCTTTTGTGAGAAGCCACGAACTATTAGTGGAAAACTCACTGTGTATCGCTCAGCTAACCGTTTCTCCCTCCCTTTCGGAGTATACTTTTCAAAACATTCGTCACTTTCAAAAGTGACCGATTTAATGCACGTCACTAAGTGCGCTACTGAGCGATAGAATTGTTTCTTTATCGTTCGCCTCTGCTTCCCTCAACCGTTAGCCACGCCTTGCGTCCTGCCCATACAATGTATTTGAATTCAGTCTTGTGTTTGCTGTGACGGAGAAAGGTTCTGTGCTCAACAAGTTGGAGAGGTCAGCTAGCACCCCAAGCTCCACTAGTTCAGTAATCCCAGTACTCCCACCTTAGTGGTGATACATAGCATTCATCGACTGGTATTTCTTTTGTGTATTTTGTAGTTTTAAGAGCTTAGTTAAGGTGTTTTTCCTAGGCGTAAGTATTTAGCTTCTGTGTGAGTGAGCGAGTGCGTCTCATTTAATTGATTTGAATTGTAACGTTAAATTTATTTTTTGTGATTAATAAATTTAACAGTTCCTTTCTTGAGCTTAATGTAAGTAAACTCTTGTTTCATTTAATCCAGATTAAGCTTATTTTCCATATAGCTCCTAGCTTGCATAAACATTTACTATTCATAACTGGTACTTAGACCAGTCTTGTTGTATTAACTTAAAATCCGTTGTGCCAGGAGTTAATGCATCAGCAAGAACCTGATATTATTATTAGTATTAGTTATTTATTGTCAGGGGTGATGTAACTTTCTCCAGAGGCTAACAGTACAGTAATTCAGCAATTGTGAGTAATTAGTCTCTGCTGTGTACTGTTGAGGAAGTTTATAAATTTTCGTTCTCAGAGAATCGTGCTAAGCCAGCGTAAAGTAATCGTTGCTTGATGTAGCAAGACAATCATTGTCTCTGCTCTTCAATATTATTGAATATTATTATCAATTTAAATAATATTTAAGCATTTATATCAAAATTACCGTGATATTATAAAAAACCCCGTGACAATTGGCGACCTCATTCCAGGATATTAACTCCTAGCTCTTAAGCTATTCACGAGATAGTGGTCACTCATTCATATTTAGGTATTTATCATTAAAGTTTATAGGCACAAGCTTACTGGTGTTTACCCTTAATTTAGCAAGTGAATTTTGCTTTATTAATCAATAGAATACTTAACTCTAGTTTATTCTTGGTAACGCCACACGATTTTATTCGCTCCTGGGAAGTCGCCGTACTCATTGTGTTTATTATTGAGTCTTCCCAGTCATTTACATTTTTTATTTATTCTTTGCCAGTTAACTGGATAAGACTGGTCACCACTAGCTTGTGTCTGTACTCTTTACTTGTGTTTATTAGTATTCGTCGCTAAGCAGTCAGTACTCAATTTCGGTTTTGCTTAATAAATTAGCGCCATGGCTACTACTGTATTTTTACAGGAAGCCAAAGAAATGGGTCTTTCGGACCCAACCGAAATTAAAGAGTATATACTCTCACGGCATAATCAGGAGCAGCAGCGCGAGAATGATGCCCGTGAAGAGCGTAAGATTCAGCGCGAATGCGAGCGAGAACAGCGCGAATACGAGCGAGAACAGCGTGAGGAACGTGAAAGAGAGCGTGCTTATGAACAAGAGCAGCGTGAGAAAGAGCGCGAATACGAGCGGGAACAACGGGAATACGAGCGGGAACAACGAGAACACGAACGTGCCGAGCGAGAAGCACGAGAAAAACATGAACTTGAAGTGCTGAAGCTCAAGCGAAATTCCTTGGCTTCAGACACGTCTGCGCAGTTGGTCCAAGCTCCACGAGCTTTCTCCCTGCACATGTCCTGGCGACCCCACGCATCAAGCTTCCTTCATACAAGGAAAGCGAGCGAATCGAGCCGTACATAGCTCGTTTTGAGGACATGGCAGACATGTATCAACTGGATGAGGCAGCTAAGCGGCTTCAGTTTCTTAGTTTATTTGAGGACCCTGCCTCGATATTCTCCACAGAATTCGTGGAGACAATCTCACATATGAGATGATGAAAGCTGCACTCATTAAGGCGTATGGTCTCACAGTAGACGACGCCAAAGTTCAGTTCATGCGAGCTCGTCTCCAAGACAAGGAGACAGCTGTTCAGTTCCTTGATCGTCTCACAGCTTACTTAAATGAGTGGATGGAGAAAGATGAAACTCCTTCCACGCGTGAGGGGATAATTGACCTTATGCTGCATACACAGCTAGAGAGGTCGTGGCCTGCTGAGCTCATAGCACAGCTTAAGATCTGCCAGGTGAAAGATGCCAGCCAAATGGCAGAGAAGGCTGACGCATTCTTTACTGCATACGGGTATCAAACTCGTAAGCAAAACACCTGGAGCAGAAAAGATACTGCCAAGTCTGGGAAGCCGTCTCAGACTGAATCCCAGCACCAAGGCCGTTCTCAGAATAATGGCCAAGGTCCAAAACCGCAGTGGAAGGACCAGGGGCAAAACACTCAGAAACCTGAGTGGAAGAGGTACAACAAGTACCCTAACCAGCACCAGTATCAGCCACGCAACCGACCGTCGGGACAAACTTTTCCACCA
Organism: Coenobita brevimanus; assembly: GCF_032717465.1. Taxonomy (NCBI): domain Eukaryota; kingdom Metazoa; phylum Arthropoda; class Malacostraca; order Decapoda; family Coenobitidae; genus Coenobita; species Coenobita brevimanus. Next base: position 53,578,931 of record NC_137054.1, read on the forward strand.
CCAGCTCAAAAGAGGCAGGAAGCAAATGCAGCCTTCATTCCTTAGCAGCAGCACAGTGGTCACGTCCCTACCAGTGTGGGTACTTCCCCACAGTTCACTAGTCCCACAGTGACAGTGAACCCCCCTCCACAGATGGCCAATGTTCCATCTTCCCATGCAGTGAGTGCAGACCCTCAAGTATATAACTCTCAAGGCACAATGTTTGCCACATCAATTCAGCAGCCTCATGAGTGGCTAGCTGCTTCCTCCACAGGCCCTCCCACAGGTGACAGTACCTTCCTTGTTCAGCCAGGGTTTGTGGGAGGCATTCCTGTGAAGGTCCTGAGAGACAATGGTTCCTCAGGTTGCTCTGTTAAACAGAGTTTAGTTCGGCCTGAGCAGTATACAGGTCGACAGATCCATGCAAGCCTTATTGATGGATCAGTGAGATTGTTCCCTGAGGCATGTATCCAGGTGGCATCTCCATTTTATACTGGTATGACACTTGCAGTTGTCATGCCAGAACCCTTATATGAACTCATCATTGGGAATATTCAAGGAGCCAAGGATAGTTGCTCCGATGATGGCGCTACTCAGACTTCGGCTGCTGCGGTAACACGAGCCATGACTGAGGCTCCAGACTGTGTCACCCCAGTGATCATTGAATCGCCGCAAGATCTGATGTGTAGTCAACTTGTTGTACAAGAACAACATTCTGACCCGACACTTGCTGCTGTGCGGAATAAACAAAAGGGTCGAGTGATTAAGTATTCACGGGGAGGTCGAGCCAAGTTCCTTCGTAAACAAGGACGGCTCTACCGTGAGTCACGAACACCCGAGGGCGAGGTTCGACTGCAGTTTGTCGTTCCCACCAAGTACCGCCTAGCAGTGTTACAATGGGGTCATTGTTCAGCCTCAGGAGGTCACATGGGCAAAAGGAAGACCCAGGGTCGTATCCGAGCTGACTTTTTCTGGCCAGGGATGGGACGGGACATAGATAGCTTTGTCCGTTCCTGCAGTGTGTGCCAAAGTATCACCACTGATCAGGGACATGCCCTTCCTGTGCCATTTGTAACCACACCTGTAATCTCTGAGACAGTTGAGAGACAGGGTAGTGGTGAAGTGGGTGCAGACCTGACGTCTCGCCCATTGGCCCCACAGGACACATTATGTCCAGGGCCTGTACATACATATTATGTACCGTAAGTTAAGGGGGAAGTATGAGAGGCGACTTGAGGCTATGGAAGACTCAAGTTTGCACAAGGATTCTCAGCTCCCCGATACTAATATAAGCACTGTAGGTTAAGGGGGAAGTTCGAGAGAGAACTCCGCAGAGGCGACTTGAGGCTATGGAAGACCCAAGTTTGCACAAGGATTCTCAGCTTCCCGGTACTAATATAATTATTGTATTGTAGGTTAAGGGGGAAGTTCGAGAGAGAACTCCGCAGAGGCGACTTGAGGCTATGGAAGACCCAAGTTTGCACAAGGATTCTCAGCTTCCCGGTACTAATATAAGTATTGTATTGTAGGTTAAGGGGGAAGTTCGAGAGAGAACTCCGCAGAGGCGACTTGAGCCTATGGAAGACCCGAGTTTGCACAAGGATTCTCAGCTCTCCGATATTAATATAAGTACTGTAGGTTAAGGCACAGGTTGAGGACCCGTGTGCAGTTCGAGGCTATGGAAGACCCGAGTTTGCACAAGGATTCTCAACTTGTCGAAACTAATCGTGTGCTATAATTAATGGTGACCTCGAATGTACGTCGTAGCACTGACTGCTAGGCAGAGAGAGTATTGTAACATGATAAAATTTTGTCTCATTGACACTTTTGATGCTCCACCTCAATTGGTTTTGCAGGTTCAGCAATGGGTGTAGCAGTTTTGCTGTGCGGACCAGCTGATCGTCTGCCGCACGCTGCCGCCTCTTCTCCTCTGCCTTCGTCGTCGCCATATTATTATTTACTGTGTCATTTTACACGTAGGTACAGTTACACTACAACTGTCACACCTACACCGTGTATTACATACACCACACTACACAACAATTAGTTGTCAGTGTAAATGTAGCGACTTTTCGCTCAGTTTGACCTGAGTACAGGATTTTCACCGTCGTCACGGAGTTTTTCCCTCAAGCTTGCTTCTATTAACGTAAATACGAGGTTTTTTCGCTCACTGACGACTGCGACTTTCTCCTGTAGCAGGATAGCACACACACCACAGTGTGAATCTTGAGCGAATGACTTAGGATGTATACATATATATATATATCCACAAATTTTTTCCCATAAGGAAAAAATTTAATTTTGTAGGGGCGTAATGTCACGAATCAATTCGCGACATTTCCCTTTTGTGAGAAGCCACGAACTATTAGTGGAAAACTCACTGTGTATCGCTCAGCTAACCGTTTCTCCCTCCCTTTCGGAGTATACTTTTCAAAACATTCGTCACTTTCAAAAGTGACCGATTTAATGCACGTCACTAAGTGCGCTACTGAGCGATACAATTGTTTCTTTATCGTTCGCCTCTGCTTCCCTCAACCGTTAGCCACGCCTTGCGTCCTGCCCATACAATGTATTTGAATTCAGTCTTGTGTTTGCTGTGACGGAGAAAGGTTCTGTGCTCAACAAGTTGGAGAGGTCAGCTAGCACCCCAAGCTCCACTAGTTCAGTAATCCCAGTACTCCCACCTTAGTGGTGATACATAGCATTCATCGACTGGTATTTCTTTTGTGTATTTTGTAGTTTTAAGAGCTTAGTTAAGGTGTTTTTCCTAGGCGTAAGTATTTAGCTTCTGTGTGAGTGAGCGAGTGCGTCTCATTTAATTGATTTGAATTGTAACGTTAAATTTATTTTTTGTGATTAATAAATTTAACAGTTCCTTTCTTGAGCTTAATGTAAGTAAACTCTTGTTTCATTTAATCCAAATTAAGCTTATTTTCCATATAGCTCCTAGCTTGCATAAACATTTACTATTCATAACTGGTACTTAGACCAGTCTTGTTGTATTAACTTAAAATCCGTTGTGCCAGGAGTTAATGCATCAGCAAGAACCTGATATTATTATTAGTATTAGTTATTTATTGTCAGGGGTGATGTAACTTTCTCCAGAGGCTAACAGTACAGTAATTCAGCAATTGTGAGTAATTAGTCTCTGCTGTGTACTGTTGAGGAAGTTTATAAATTCTCGTTCTCAGAGAATCGTGCTAAGCCAGCGTAAAGTAATCGTTGCTTGATGTAGCAAGACAATCATTGTCTCTGCTCTTCAATATTATTGAATATTATTATCAATTTAAATAATATTTAAGCATTTATATCAAAATTACCGTGATATTATAAAAACCCCGTGACAGTGGATCTTTAGTATATGGATCCTTACTACGTGGATCTTTAGTATGTGGATCTTTAGTATGTGGATCTTTAGTATGTGGATCTTTAGTATATGGATCCTTACTATGTGGATCTTTAGTATGTGGATCCTTACCATGTGGATCCTCATTATTTCATTCCTACCCACTATTGGTCACTTTGAGCCTCAATTATTTCCTTTTAGAATAAGGTCGATGATGTCAGGCTTTACGTAGCGTTACGGGCTTCCTAACACCTGCTACTGAGCGACTTATCCTGCCTAATACATCTTAACACTTCATATCGATATCGTCTGCATCGACAAGAATGACAAATTTAGGCATAGTCTCAGAAGAACACAGTGCTACGGCCCTACATTCTACCCACAGCACTTCTCCATGACTAGCATCATATTGCAGCATTCATCCCCAGATACAGTCACACCTGCAGATGGATGGATGGCAGTTTTAGGCCGTGTTAGAGTGAGGGAAGTACGTGATGGCAACCAGTCCTGTAGGCGGCAGTTCCAGGATGGCTTCAAAGAGGTTGAGATAAGATTCCACTTCTCTCAGTCTTTATTCCTTCCAGCTCACGATTCCCACAGTACTTGTAATACACTGTATTTAGTGTTGTGCTCTGCTCCCTTGTATTCATCCTCTTATCGCATATTATTCAGTATTTCCTTTCGAAAATTCGTATTCCCTATTACTCGTATTTCTTATTTACTTTATTCTTACTGTTAGTACTTATT